>NC_073304.1:115733289-116054122 GCF_027595985.1 Sorex araneus
ATTTGATTACATGAATCACTTATAAAGCTAATGCTACCAATAAAAGAGTCTTTCTAGGAACAGAGATGGGTGGTCTAAATTTTAGATAAGGAGATTTTAACTCAGTGGTTAGCTGGCCTTGATTATAAAAGTCTAAGCCAAGATCCACACTTATGTGGTATATGTTTTTTTTCAATATTTTTGTTACTTCTTCAATATCAGAGGACAACAAAAAAGAAAAATCAGAGTGTGGGTGGGGTTTCCTCTAAGATTTTGAGTAATCTTTTTTTGCATAAATAGACTACCATTGCTCTCTATAGTTCATATACTTATAAAAGTACATGTACTTTCCAATGACCTACACTATGTAAAGGAAAATATATGTTGCAGATTCACTGACTTGATACTTCTACCAAAACAAATAAGAAAGGATCTTATGACCTAGGGTATCTTCAGCTATGTTTTTTAATTGTTAAAATTTCCCCCTAGCTCTCTTCTAGATTAAAGAACTAAATCACACTGGAATCTGACAGTATCAATCTTTTTAAATGTCTTTTCTTTCTTTCAGTCTTTTTCAAAATTAAATCACCGTGAGATACATCACTGAAAAGCCGTTCATGATTGGGCTTCAGTAATACAATGTTCCAAAACCCATCCCTTCACCAATGTACATTTTCTGCTACCAACACTCCCAGTTTCCATCCCACCTGTCCCACCCACAGCCTGCCTCTATGGCAGACAGTTTTATTCTCTCTCTCTCTCTCTCTCCTCTCTCTCTCCCTCCCTCTGTGTGTATGTGTGTGTCTTGTGTGTGTGTCTCTATCTTCCCTTTTTTCTTTTTGGAACCGTGGTTTACAACAGACAGTGTCAAACTTTAAGACTATCTCCATGATAAGAATATATAAACCTCTTCTTGGTCTATAAATTAGGTTATTAACAACTATACACAGTTTGGGGGAAAGAAATGTTCTACAACAAATCAAATTCCATATAGCACAGAGCACCAGCACGACTATTTCCCTGGAAATAAATTTTGTGACAAATCAACTTCTATTCTCCAACACATTCCAGAGATAGCATAATCTTTCTGGTATTCCTCATAAATCTGACAAAATTAAAAGTTAATTTATCATGATATTGGCAAATTAACATTGGAATTACTGCTTCCAATGGAATAAATATTCAAGTATTAGTTAAGGTAAATGCCAATAGTGTCATAGGAAAAAACCTCAAGACTCTCACAGTTTAGGCATTAAGAAATAAATTCTAGTACTAATGCCAGGTTAGACCAAAGGTGTCAGATAAGTCATAAGAAGACCGCCCAACGTCCGGGAAATGCTCGCCAGGTGCTCATGTTTTGAAGTCATTCTTTGACTGTAGATCTACTTTGATGAGATCATATAAAAATCACTTTCTTGAGAAATTTACTTAAAGGAGAAACTGAGGAAGAGCATGAAAAAGTTGACTGATGGGGGGCTGGTGGGGAATTGAATGAAAAAAGGAGGGTGAAAGAGAGAGCTGCTGGCAACCAGGTCAAACTGAAGTGTGATCATTCACAACCAAATGCTATATGCATATACAAAATGATTCAATGAAAAATTTAAATTGAAAGGTAATTGAGTATGAAAGTAGTATACAATAAAAACTTATGGAAGGCAGGCTGAATCATCTTTCCAAAAATAATTACTAAAATCAAGACATGTATCCAGTCAAGAAAGATGTTGAGTGAACTTGGAAATCAACTCAGCATTAGAATAAGGAGAGTGGCACATATCATAAAGAACAACCACTGTTGGTTCTGATGTGGGTAGAAAGGATCTCTCATTCATTGGGGTTTTTTTGAAAATAAAATGGGCAGTCCTTAAAATACTAAAACTTTAACTTCCATATTATCCAGCAATACCACTCCTGGGAATATACCCTAGGAGCCCCAAAATACACACCAGAAATGCCATCTGCACTTCTATGTTCATTGCAGCACTATTCACAATAGCCAGAATCTGGAAACTACCCAAGTGCCCAAAAACAGATTACTATATAAAGAAACTACATTACATCTATGCAATGGGTTACTACTCAGCCACCAAAAAATATTAAGTCATAAAATGTTCCTATACAAGGATGGACATGGAGAGTATCGTGCTGAGTGAAATGAGTCAGAGGGAAAGAGACAGACATAGAATGATTGCACTCACTTCCAGGATATAAAAAATATATAGTATAATACTAATGCCCAAAGACAGTAGAAATAAGGTCCAGGATGACTGGTTCAGGGTTGGAAGCTTGCTACAAATGGATAAAATGAAGGGGCAGTCAGGACAACTGTGGCAAGGATAGTTGGAAATGATCACTCTAGACAAGAACTGAGTGCTGAAAGGAGGTAAAGTGATATACATGATAACCTTTCAGCACCTGTTTTGCAAGCCCTAATGCCTAAGAGGAAAGAGACAAATGATGAAAGAGAAAGACGGGGGTGGGGGTGGGGAGGAGAGAATGAGAGAGAGAGAGTTCGTTCATAGAGGTAGACTGGGGAGAGGGGCAGGAGGGAAACTGGGGACATAGGTGGTGGGAAATGTACATTGTTGAAGGGATCAGTGTTGGAATTTTGTACCACTGAAACAACTTTGTAACTGTGTATCTTATGGTAATTTAGAAATAAAACAAAACAACAAAAAAAAGATACCCTAGCAATTCTAATCCTTGGAACATATCCCAAGGGCCCAGAAATAGGATTCAGAAAAGATATCTGAACTCCTATGTTCTATGGTGTTGCAGCACCATAGTCGAAATTCATAAACAACACACTTTCCCAAGAAAAGATGACTAGATAAAGAAACTCTGATGCATATACACAGTAGAAGACTACTCAGGGGTAGGGAAAGATGAAGTCATAAAATTTGCTACTATGCAGATGGATTTGGAGAGTACCATTGTGAGTGAAGTTAGTAAGAGGGAAAGGAACAGACACAGAAAGATCTCTCTCATATGTGGAGTATAGAGAAACATAGTTAGGGAATAACAAATGCCCAAGGGCAATAGAAACAAAGAGCATGAGAACTGGTCTTCAGTAAGAAGCTTTCCACTGTGGGGGGCAGGCTTGGAAAGGCTGTGGGGGGTGGATGTGAAGGACAAGGTAGGTCAAGGAAGGGAAAATTATGAAAACAGTAAAAGGAAGTGGTGACTCTGGAAGAGGACATAGTGCTCAGAAGGAGGCAAAGTGATATTAATGATACCCTATTAGCAACAGGAATTGCAAACTACTAAAGTACCTCAAGGAAAGAAAAAGTGCCTGTCATAAAGACAAGCTGGGGAGTCGGGAGAGAAACTAGAGATACTGGTGACGTAAAATGGACACTGGCAAAGCAACTGGTGTCGGAACACTGTATTCCTGAAACTCATCCTTGAATAACTTTGTAATTCACAGTGATTCAATAAGAAAATGAAGTCCACTGGCGGGGAGGGAGAGACCTGGACATCTAAACCATCAGTTAGTGTAAGAAATCTGTCCTGATTCTGTTTCAACATAGTTTAGAGTCCAGAGATGCAGAAATGGAGCTTGGTAGTAGATTGCTTGCCTTGCATGTGTGAAGCCCTGATCTAATCCCCTGGCAACACTAAAAAGAGAGAGAGAGAGAGAGAGAGAGAGAGAGAGAAATGATCATTTATTGATTCCTTACTGTGAGTTTTTATATCCCACGTATGAGAGATCAATCTCTTTCATTAAAGTCTGTCTCTCATGAAGTCTGTCTTTATCATGATTTCACTCACCATGATACTCTTCAGTTCCATCCACGTAGCAGCAAATTCTAAATTGCATGCTTTTATCTTTTCATATAGCTGAGTAGTATTCCATTGTGTATATATCTGGTGGTGGTTCTACTGTTGGAATGTTGTATTCATGAAACATTACCAATGAGGTACTATAAAATTGTGAAACACAATAGATAAAATATATCCTCAAAAAAAGTTATATATAGACACAGGTTAGTCCTGTCCACAGATTAAGAAGAGGGTCATAAGTCTAAGGAAATTATATCACTTTTTGTAATCAGAAAAGAAAGTATCTTCCTCAAATCAACCATCCAGAATGGAAGCCAGATCAAGGAACCAGCCTGGGTGCTGATCCAAGTATGCCACTTGAGGGTGTGGGGTGATTGGACAGGGAAGGGAATACTTTAACAATGAGGAGGTAAGTATTCAACAAGAAGGAAGAAAAAGGGCTGAAAGGCATCCAAGTATCATGCACGAAAGCCTATTGGCAATAGTACTGTAAACCACTATCTCAATGAGAAGTAAAGGGGAGAGGGCAGGGCACTAAAAGCAGATCCAAAGTACAACAATCAAACTTAAAAATGTTCATGTCAAGCAGACAGGTGGGAGGGGTGGGGGGAACCTGGGGACAATGGCGGAAAAAAGCTAACACTGGTGGTAAAACTGGTACTAAAACATTTTATGCCTGCAACTCAACTATAAATAGCTTTGTAAATCATAATATCTTAATAAATTTTCTAATAAAAATCAAAATAAATTTGTGGAAAATGTTATAAAAAGTTATCTTATGGAGGTAGTCAGGTGGATGGGTGAAGAATGGGGCTGTCCATTGGAGGAAGAAGTGGACACTGGTTAAGAGATTTGTGTTGACAGCTTAGAAGTTAGCACTGGAGGAAAAGGCAACTCAGATAGAGAAGGGAACACCAGGTAAAATGTGGTTCAAGGACCCGCTGGGGATGGAAGATGCGTGCTGAAAGTAGACTGTAGACCAAACACGATGACCATTCAGTGCCTCTATTGCAAACCACAATACCCAAAAGGAGAGAGAGAATAAAAGTTAATGCCCTGCCACAGAGGTGGAGTGGGGTTGGGGGGATGGGGTAGGGGGGTGGGAGGGATACTGGGATCATCGGTGGTGGAGAATGGGCACTGGTAGAGGGATGGGTACTCGAGCACTGTATGACTGAAACACAAGCACGAAAAGTTGCAAGTCTGTAAATAAATAAATAAAATTTAAATAAATAAATAATTTATTTTTTTTATTTTTTATTGTGGAAAGTTACAAATTTACAAAGTTTTCAGGTTTAAATCTCAGTTATACAATGCTCGAATACCCATCCCTTCACCAGTGCTCATATTCCACCACCAAGAATCCCAGTATAGCTCCACCCCGCCCCCTCACACCCCAAACCCCCCACACCCCTAGTCCCCCCACCCTGAGCCCCCCCCCGCCTGTGTAACTAATAAATTTCACTTTACTTTCACTTTGATTGCATACAATATTTCAACAAAACTCACTATTATTGTTTGGAGAGTCTCTCCCCTAAAGTCAGACCTGCTGAAAAGGAAGCATTAGATAATTTGTTTTCCATTGCTGAGGATGAAGAAGTATGAGGTCGAGTGACCACACTTAGCGGCCTCTCAGTTTTGGGTTTCTGTAATTTAGTATTTTAGTAACTAAGTCCAGAGAGATATCTGCCAGAAGTTGCATCGTTGCCAACTTGTACTTCTCAGTTACATTATATTCCACATATGAGTGCAATCTTTCTATGTCTGTCTCTTTCTTTCTGACTCATTTCACTCAACATGATACTTTCCATGTTGATCCACTTGTATGCAAATTTCATGACTTCATGTTTCCTGACAGCTACATAGTATTCCATTGTGTAAATATACCAGAGTTTCTTTAGCCAATCATCTGTTTTCGGGCACTCTGGTTTTTTCCATATTGTGGCTATTGTGAACAGAGCGGCAATGAACATGGAAATGCAGATGTCATCTCTACTATACCTTTTTGCCTCTCCGGGATATATTCCCAGGAGTGGTATTGCTGGATCAAATGATAAATAAATAATTTTAAAAAGAGATTTGTGTTGAAACACTGTATTCATGAAACCGAATCACAAATAACTTTGTAACTCACAATGAATTAATAATAATAATAATAATACAGAGTAGCATGAAGTTGGGGAAAATAACCTGGGAGTCTGTGCTTAAAAAGGAGGCAAGTTTTTGAAAAGCTTAAAAGTCCTACCCCATACCTGGGCATAATACCAGCCTCCTCCCCATCCCTCCCCAGCCTCCTCCCCATCCCTCCCCACCCCCCTCAGAGGATTCTGTATCACTGAACATTAAGAACATTTCAAAAGCTTTCCATATCTGTATCCAATCCAGCAGCAGACTTTGTTTTTTGTTTGTTTTTTTAAATTTTTTTATTAGTGAATCACCTATGGGGGTACTGTTACAGAATTAAAAACTTCTGTACATGAGTTTCAGTCATATAATGATCGAGTATCCATCCCTCCACCAGTGCCCATTTTTCACCACCAATAATCCCTGCATCCCTCCCCCAGCCCCACCCCGCCTCTGTGGCAGGGCATTCCCTTTTGTTCTCTTTCTCCTTTTGGATGTTGTGGTTTACAGTAGAGGTATTAAGTGGCCATCATGTTCGGTCTACAGTCTACTTTCAGCCCGCCTCTCCCATCCCGAGCGGGCCCTCCTAGCACCCTTTACTTGGTGTTCCCTTCTCTATCTGGGCTGCCTTTTCCCCCAGCATGAGAGGCTGGCTTCTAAGCTCCAGCAGCAGACTTTGGTGGGCCATTCTGGACAATGAACTATTAATTAAATGGAATGGAAAGGGCAGGATGGAAAGGTAGTGAAAAATGTATTAGAAGAGACACATTTGATAAATACACTCAGACACGGACATATGTTCATGTGTATATGTGCTATATTACAAAGTAAAATGTTTATATATGAAAATCTACGTTCTAAATTACAGGGCAGAAGAAACACAGGGCCTTGCTGATTAGATCACACTTCCAAAAGGCTCAGAAGATAGAACGCACCCTCTAAAGCAAGCTTATACAAGATGAAATGGATATGCCAGCTTTACAGTGAAAAACATCTGAAATGAGACATCAAAAATCAACTGGTTCACCAGAGGAGAAACTTCCCAAAATAATGATTCTTCTCAACAGATTTCAACTGATAATTTAAAAACCACATGGATGTTAAAGGTGAAAAACATGCATTCTTAGTTTTAAAAAATCAACTGGTGAAATCATTTTTCAAGCTCGAACTCATGATAAAAATTCATATTAAAGTGTGGGAAATATTATTTTAATTAAATGGAATGGAAAGGGCAGGATGGAAAGGTAGTGAAAAATGTATTAGAAGAGACACATTTGATAAATACACCCAGACATGGACATGTGTTCATGTGTATATGTGCTATATTACAAAGTAAAATGTTTGTCTACTGAGGGTTTTTCTGGTGCAACTTCGTCCTTTGTATGAATGGATGCTCTGTAACCCCAAAGATGCGCCTGTCTAATACTGCAGATACACAGTGTCGAGGCTGGGTGGAACCAGGCAGGAAAGACCTGCTCTCTTCAATCCAGCGCATGCTATCTAGGTGAAAGTTAACCATAAGGTTAAATAAATTAATAAGGTAAAATAAATCATTAGAGACACACTTATATTGAAGTCCAAAGGTTCTGTTTTCACAGCTTAAAGTTATCTGATACTTGGGGCAAGTCCCTCTCTCACCTTGCTCGCTTCAACACTGGGATCCCATTAGCACCGGCAGCAAGTGATCAAGATCTTGGCTTCTATTATATTTAGAAGATGACTCTGAAAAGGCAAATTCTTTCTAATACACTGGCAGTGTTTCACAACAGAGAAAAGCAATTAGCAAATGTACAAATTGAGATCCTGCTCACATACTGCCTCTTCCTGTGTCGAGTACATATTTGCTCTGAGTAAAATGCTTTGCTTTCATTTGTGTCAACCGTGCCTATAAGTAATAGGCTTTATTTGAATTTCATAGCTCCCTTTGAATTCCACCCTACTGAATTTAACAAGAAGAAAATACAATCCCATCAGAATTTTCAAGGAATAAAAACTGTGATCAGTACACAGACTTACAACTATGGCAACAATTTATTCTTCACAACAATGTGGAAAGTAAAGGGCTATCACACTGCCCAGTCCTGGTCTGAGAAGACTATGTCACTGCTGTCATCATCATGGTAACCATCTGACATACACCATGATCAAATGGACATACCAGACAAAATCCCAAACCCTGCTGACAATTCCCTCCAGTCTACTCAACTGGCCCCGTGCAAACACCAGATGCCTTTACCCAGAGATTTTTTCCACCAGACTCCCCAACACTCGGAAGTTCTGCTACTCTGCAGAGTTAATAATAAAAGTGAAGGCAAAAAGTCGAGGAAATTCTGACCCGTGATACTGCCTTCATGCTTATCCTTAAAAGTGCCTGCATTCAGGCATTACCCTGAGAACTGCATGTGCTTCTAAAATGAACAGGAAGGGACAAAATCTGAGGCAAGGGTGGAGGGAAAGAGCCTCTTTAATAATAACTTTATTCAAGACAGAAGGCTTAAACAGGAACATTCAATCACTGGTGATGACACTTACTTGATAGAGATAATATTCTCTAAAAAAAAAAAAGAAAAAAACCTAAGTTCTACACACATTTATATATCTGAAATAAGCCATGAGAAGAAACCCGCATGAGATATAAGAAATTGGAGCTTTCAAATATGCTGCTTCTACCTTATCATTCTTATCAGTTATAAAAAAATACAAACAGCTGCATTTAAAGATAAGGGAACAGAAAGGTGTTTCGGATGTTGCCCAGATGTTCTCAAATCATTCCCTGCTAAACTTATCTCCACAGAACTAAAGACACCTCTAATCTTTTCTAATGGCTTAATCAAATAAAATAAATGGATAGGCATAATATCTTCTTTAAAACTTATACTACTATTAGGTCTGTACACAGAGACACACACAGCCAGGATATTTTTAATACTCATCCAAGGAAGCACTACTCTTCACATTGAAATGAACTCATATAACATGCTTCCTCAAAATCAGCACACTGGAAGATAAATTATTAAGATTTTAAAATTGTTTCTGTCTTTGTTTTCTTAGTCCCAAGTCTCATCACTGACATCACAGAAAATAACAGCTCCATTCATTATTTCAAACATCTATTATATTCTTCTATGTGTCCAGTATGCACTAAGAAAGAAAAGAGAAAATAAATGGGAAAATGATAACAATAAGAAGCAGGAGAATGGTCTTAGAGATAAAAAATGGGATGTTGTATGATTGTATAAAGAGTGAGGGTAAAGGAAAAAGAAAGAATATTGACTAGCTGTCCAAATGAGGTCCCAGTCGCTCACAGAATCTTGAGACAGAAAAGGTCAAAGGGCAGATAAAAAATATTCTACACCCAATTTGTTGCCCTTTTGTGAGTTGACTCCACATTTCTGCTCAGCAATTTATCATTCTTGAACACAGAATTGAGAGTCCAAAGGGTCCATAAAGAATACATGCATTTACATCCATGTGTTGCCCCAAGACTAGGAGTCAGCAGAGAGCAGGGTCCAGGTCTAATATGAGTCTCAGAACGGATTTGTGTAAGTACTAAGGTTGTACTCATTCAACAACTTGTACTTAGTGAATAATAAATAATAAAATTGATAATGATAAGAATAAAGGGATACAATATCAAAAATGATGTATCTATTTTCTCAGTTGAAAAAATGAGGTCATTAAGCCAAGTGATTTCTATGGTCTTTTTCTCATTCCATCTTTGAGATAAGGACAAAGAACTCTCAAGACTTTCCTTCATCACATCTTAAGTAGATGAAGATAATTTGGTGACAATTCATAGCTCTAAATGATGTTACTTTCAACTCATATGACTGATTTGGAAGTTTCCATAAAATACACCCTCAGAAGAATCTGACAACCCAGCAAGTACACTTTCTTTGCTGAACATCACAGTGCACTGCCAGGTCCACACATCATATACCAGGAGCAAGGAAGCAGCAGAGAAAAAGGACTTTATTTTCTATATATCCACAGAAACTGGGTTTCAAATTTAACCTCTGCCCCACCTCTCTTTCTCTCTCTCTCTTTGGGGAGTGGAAAGGGACATGGGTCATATCCAGCAGTGCACAGGGCTTACTCCTGGCTCTGACCTCAAGAATCACTCTTGTTGGGCTCAGGGTACCATATGGGATGCCAGGGATTGAACTTGCATTTGCCACATTCAAGACAAATGCCCTACTTGCTGTACTATCTCTTCAGCCCTCAAATTTAATCACTTAAAAGCAAGACCATGGTCAGAGATAGTATGGCAGGTACGGTCCTTGCCTAATATACAGCCAACCCAGGTTCTAACCCCATCATTCCATATGATCCCCTGAGCTAAACCAGGACTAATCCCTGAGTTACCACTGGGTGTGGCCCAAAAACCAAAATAAAAAACAATATAGTCTTTATATGAAAGTAATAGTAAGCATGGGTAGAGATATCTCAATAGACCGGATATATTATTTGCCTACATAGCATCTAAAATGCTGCTGCCCCCCCTCCGTCCACCTCCAAAAAAAGAGAGAAAACTGACAGTTTGGATTTTCAGGCAATGGAATTATCAGGCAACTATCCTGAATGAAATTGGGAACCCAAAGAAACAAAAAATATAGCAGAGTATAACAAAGAAGGGAAAAAAGAGAGAGAGAAAAAAGAAGGAATAAGATAAGAATAGTGAAGATAAGAATAGAAGATTCCAGGAGGTAGAGCTAATAGTTTCAATGGAAAGGAATTGGACCTTGAAAGAGTAAAGCAGAATGATCAAAGAGGCTTGCAGATAAGCACAGAGAGAAAATAATCTGAATCATTGTAACCATTCACCTAATAAGATCTCAAAGAAGCCACCCTCTGTTAGCATGCTCCCACACCCAGATTTTTTTTTTCAAGTATATCATGGAGCTCTCGAAAGTCATCTCAGTATAAAACATTGTTTCCTGATGACCATACCAGAAAATAAAATAACCTACTTCTACTTATATTAATAGAACTCATCAATTCAAAATCTTTGATATGTACACTTACAACTTTCAGAATATTTTTAATTAATTTTTTAAATTTATTTTTATTTCTTGTTTTTTTTAATAATGTAGGAGCACTGCTATATTCTTTTAATTTTATTGAATCACTGTGAGATAGTTAAGAGCTTTCATGTTTGAGTTACAATCACACAATGATCAAACACCCATCCCTCCACCAGTGAACATTTTCTACCACCAATATCCCCTCCACCAACATCCCAGTCTTCACCCTGTTTCTATGTCAGACAATTTCCCCAATACTCTCTTTCTTGTATTGGGCACTATGTTTTGCCAAAGAGAAACCTTTTTTATAGCAGGAATGTGGAGGGGAGGGGGTTGGTCTTTCCTCAAGTCTTGTAGTCATAGGAAAATACATACTGGAGAGAAAATTTATGTTTCTACAGAATATGAGGCCTTCTCTCAATCTGGGGACCTTACTAAATAGTGGAGAGAAAGCTCATCAATGTATGGCATGTGGGAAGGCCTTCACTCTGCCCTCAGGCCTTACTAGGCATATGAAATTTATAGTGGAGAGAAGTCCATAGTGGAGAGAAGTCATAGGGAATATGGGAAGGCATTCATTCATTCCTCAGCCTTCACTGGGCATCTGAAAGTGCAGACTGGCTAGAAACCTTTGTTTTTAAGGAATGTGAGAACTTTTTAAAGTCTCTATAGGTTCCTTCATGTGTGAGGCTCATCTGAACATGTGGAGAGGGGCCTTGAGCATGGCTGTGGCTGGGTTCCAGAGGTCTTCATCTGCTTGGGCTCTGCTCAGGGCAGAGAAAAAACTCAATGCACCCCCCTCCAAGGGGCCCCAGTGAAGACAGCCAAGCATGAGGGCAAGAGACTCTGCATCGCTTTCTTCTGGGAGCTTGGTTTTATAGTCTCTGGATGTTGG
Source organism: Sorex araneus (assembly GCF_027595985.1). NCBI lineage: Eukaryota > Metazoa > Chordata > Mammalia > Eulipotyphla > Soricidae > Sorex > Sorex araneus. The sequence continues at coordinate 115,745,092 of NC_073304.1, forward strand.
CCGTTGATGGGATTACATGGCGCCGGGGCAGTTTCTGGGTGTGACTGCCTAGCTACTGGAAAAATGGGGGATCTGAGCAGAAGAGGCCCAGTCCTGATCTGAGCAGGCTTGGAGATTGCAGCCCTGGGTCCCGCATACCTGGGTTCTTCTGTCGACATCTTATAGCCTAGTTCTTCCTTTTGGAGAATGGCAAGCTACCGAGAGTTTTCCTGCCCGCACAGGAGAGCCTGGCAAACTCCCCATGGTGTATTCATATGCCAAATACAGTAACAATGATGGGTTTCATTCTTCTGACCATGAAAGAGCCTTTAATTTAGCACTGTTGGGAAGGACGAGTAAAGAGAGGCTGCTAAAATCTCAGGCTAGTATGAATTGAGACGTTACGGGGTCTGCTTGAGCAAATCGATGATTAATGGGATGATAGTGATAGTGATTGTGTGTGTGTGCTTGGGGGTGAGGGATTCTTTAAATAGTGGGATAGCTCATATGTCATGAGCATGTGGAGAGTGTTTTTGTCCGTAAGCAAAGGGTGTGGTAACTTACTGTCCCATGAAACTTCTATGTTGAGATAGATGGCAAATATCAAAGAACAGTCATGCACCATGATAACCAGTATTACACAACAAGACCTCTCTCACACAAGCTCAAGTCCTGTGAATTTTCTTTTCTTTTTTTTTTCTTTTATTTGGGGAACAGAGTTGATTCCACCTTGCACCTCAATTCCTGAATCCTTATCATTAGCATACTCTGGGCCCTTCTCTGGTTAATTTTATTGGTTTTTTTTTTCCCTTTCCTTTCTGGGCCTGATTCCACTGGCATTTCCCATTCTTCCTGCCCCCACCCCAGGTCTCCTATATAATGTACTTCATATTTTCCCAAATGTTATTTATCCTGTTGTTTTTCTACTGGCACAGCACAGCAAGATAATGTTTGTCTGTGATTTTTATTAAGCACTGTAACACTGTCATCCCACTGTTCATCGATTTGCTCCAGCAGACACCAGGAATGTCTCCATTGTGAGACTTGTTGTTACTGTTTTGGGTTTCTATTATTATTATTATTATTAATATTATTATTGTTGTTGTTGTTATTTTATTAGTGAATCACCATGAGACAAAGTTACAGACTTAAAAGTTTTCATGCTTACATTTCAGTCATACAATAATCGAGTACCCATCCCTTCGCCAGTGCCCATTGTCCACCACCAATGGTCCCAGCATCTATTCCACCACCCCCACCCTGTCCCCTTCACCCCACCCTACCTCTGTAGCAGGGTATTCCCTTTTGCTCTCTCTCTTTTTTGGGGTGTTGTGGTTTGCTATAGAGGTATTATGTTCAGTCTATAGTCTATTTTCAGCCCGTATCTCCCATCCCTAGAGGGCCCGCCTAGCACCCTTTGCTTGGTGATACCTTCTCTATCAGAGCTGCTTCTTCACATAGCATTTGAGGCCAGCTTCCAAGCTATGGAGTAAGCCTCCTGGTACTTATCTCTACTATTCTTAGGTGTTAGTCTCCCATTCTGTTACTTTATATTCCACAAATGAGTGCAATCTTTCTATGTCTATCCGTGATATTGATGTTTTGCTTGAATTTTCCCACCACCATTCAAGCACCTGCCAGGGGCAGACACTAGATAATTTATTTTCTATTGATCATTTTGAATATCATGAGAGTTGGCACATCCATGCACCCACGATTGTAAATGTAAATTTCTAGATTGTAAATGGTTGGGTTTCAGAGATATCTCTGTATGACACTAATCCATTTTGGGATTCAATTGGGAGTCTCTGGGCCAGGGCTACTAGTGTGCTAAGATGGCACTCAAGGCAAATTATGGGCATGACAGTCAGTCTGCTGGGTGGGCAGGGACTCAGGAAGGGACAACCCGGGTCACCTGTTGCCATGCGGCCTGGAGATTTAGTTCTGGAACCCACATTCCAGGGAGTCTTGCTTGTGGAAGCTCTTGGTCATCAGGATTCCATCTGGAGTAGGTGGGAAAAGCACACCTGCTCCATCTGGGGTGCCCTGATAAAATTGGCTCAGTATGGGGCCCAGATAGATCTCCGGTGCTGTGGTGTCTTCTGGGACTCGCTGTTGTGTCTCTGGGCCAGGGCTGTTGGTGCACTAATATCCACATTACAAAATTTTCAGCAGATTACAAGATGGTGCCGGTGTTGGTTCATGGGGATAACTGTTAGTGCTTCCATGTGTATTGGGAAATGGTGGGGGAGCTAGCCCAGCCCAACTCTCAGACAGCCTGGAGATTTCAGTTGCAAAACCTGCATACCAGAATTTTCAGCAGATTATATCTTGGGGAGGTCTGTCCTGAGACTATGGAGTCAGGTCAGGGGTATGGCAGCAACTTTGGATTATGGAAGCAAGTGGCTTATAGGGACTCTGTTTGGGTGGGCCACTAGGCCAACTCACCCCCTTCTTATTTATCCCCATCTGTTCAGCCATGCATGGGTCTGAGATTAACTGTGGTTTTTGATCTCTTTCAAGATTTATCTATGGGTCTCTGAAATAAGGCAAATAAATGAGCTTGTATAGATTAGTTGGAGGTGGTTTGTGGGTGTGGCTCCCACATACCTAACTTTTGGCCATTTAATTTCTTGGTAAACTTGGTCCCAAGTTGCTGGGGTCTGGCCAAAGGCACAGCAGCAATTTTTGGATATCAGGAAGCCTGAAGGATGCTGTTGCACTCACGCCGCAGATACAGGTTGACCTGTCAGCGGCACCATACCCCCTTCAGGTTTTTGTCACAGAGTAGTCAAAGAAAAATGAACGATTGCAAACAGAATAAGGGATCTACAAGATTCATAAATATAGAGGGTAGATTTGAAAGTTTTCTTGTGAAAAACAGTAAGCTTATAGAAGGTATCAAAGGACAGCTATGAATCAGACAAGAAGCTTTTTGAGTTATTTATTTTTAAAACCTTTATCATTTCTTTATTGCACAAGCAATAAGGTGAAGTGTGAAAGTGTCACCACAAACAGTAAGAGTGAGAGAAAGGAGGAAGGCAGATTCCCCTCCACGCCCCATGGGAAGGTCCCAGCACCCCCATCTACATTTTCCAGAATAGAAAGGTCCAGCTTCACAACTGAAGCTCATCAAGCCAAACAGCCAAATTGTTTCAGCTCCTGGAGCACAGCTGCACAACACCTCCAAATTTTGCAAGACTGACAGCCCATGGGAACACAGGAGATCTGAGGGAAAGTTGTGTAAAAGACCACCAAGCTCAATGAGCAAAAACAGTAGCACAGTAGACCCAAATAGCACCAGGAAGCTCATTAACTCCTCAGACAATGACTTTAGTAACACCATTGTGACATAATAATTATCACAAATTGACTTTTATTGATCTATTTTCTGATAATTCCTAGTTATAACAAGCAATATAAAGTAAATCGTTTTGTGCCAGCTGAGGTGGCAGTCTGCGGGGATGGGAAAGCCAGTGTGTGCGACCAAATGAATAAGTATGTATCCAAGTGTGCTAAAACCACAGCTAAGGGGTGTGTAACCCCAGAGAGCCAGGACACATGTGCCAACAAAACCTACTATAAGGGAATTATTAATGAAAGAATAATTCAATGTCTTAGCATATGTTGTAATAGGCAATATAAAGCAAACCATTTTGTTCCTGCTAAGAAGGAAGGCTTGGGGGTTGAGTGGGAAACTGGGAACACTGGTAGAAATTTCACACTGGTGGTGGATTGGTGTTGGAACAGCGAATGCCTGAAACAACTGTTTATAAGCAACTTTGTTAACTACAGTGTTCAAATTAAGTTTTTAAAATGTGAAAAAAAAGGAACACTCACTAACAAACTTACTGGAGCACCACCCTTCTTGTGTCACCAGCACCAGTAAAGCCCTCAGGTCCAAGGACCAGAAAGTACTATCACTGAAAATGCGTACAGGGAGTTCCAGTAGACAGTTCTCTCCATTTTTGTTGTATGTTTTAAGAGTCTCATAGAAATTAAATTTAAAAACTTTTCATGTTAAAGGACTAATATTACCTCAATTCTTTCCTCTGTGACTAGTATTCTGTGCAATCTTTGACAGAAAAACACTATAAAGCTCATCATTTCCTCACCTACAGTCACCACATTAGTTGGATTAAGGGCATAAGAGGACCTGTCCCTGTCCCCTCTTCCTGAGTCTTCTCCCTGCCTCCCCCCTCCCCGCTTTCTTCACAAACAAAATAACCACAAACTACAATGGGTAGTCTTACACAGTGGGCAGGAGGGGAGCCAGCCTGGAGAAGTTACCATCGAGAGGAAGGGCAGCATTTTCTCCAGAATCTTTGGAGTCAAGATGAAAAAAAGATGGAGTAGAGGGGAAAGTCAGTCCTCCGGCAACTGCTCTCCTAGATCAGAGCCAGAATTTGGATTCTGTTGTTGTTGTTGCTATTGTTCACGCCTCACAATTTCTTCACAAAGCCTAGGAAGGAAGTTTATACAGAAATGGGGGGCGGGGGAAGCAGCCAGTCATAGTTTGCCATTTACTCTTAAATTTAGGGGGATAAAATAAAATTTAAAAATCAGGTGCTGGCAGAAGAGCTGTACCGACAATCTTGACACTTTCTTTTCTTTTCTTTTCTTTTCATTGCTTTGCATCCTAAAACTTTTATAAAAAGAGAACATGCACATTTCAAAGTCACTTTAGAGCTTATAAAGTAAACACATATTGCAAGTTATTCAATTTTGCTAATAAAGGAGATTACGTTTTCCTTCCTAAAGGTCATTTATCCCCTTGATATTCTGAGAACAAGTGGCCAGTGACAAAGCAGGGACATTACTGACAAGGCTTTATAAAGAGGCAAATATTGTTACCACTGTCGTACCAAATCACCTTAACATTCAACAGTGTTACATTAGCTAACAAGACATTTGCCTTTAATGAATAAAATCTATAATAAAGAGTTGCTATACTTTAAAAAGTAATGAATATCATTTTGATCAATTTTATGTTGCTATAAAAAACTGGGTTCTTAAGTGTACTTCTCATCTGCTCCTCCTTTTTAACTACCATAATTTATGCAGATAAATGTTGGATGAATAGCATCAAGAATCCTATTCCGATTGCTACCCATAAAAGTACTTAGATATCATTTTCTTTTTCGTCTATTTATATATCTTTATATTACAAAAATCAAGTTATCAACATTAAAAATGATATATTATCATCAAGAGTACTGAGGCATAACGTCGAATAATAAATTATTAGTCTTTGAAGGTTAAAGCCAAGTTTAAGAGGCTGCAATGCTTTTGTTACACTGGGCTCCTTTCAAACTGCAGTTCACTGAGGAAGCTTACAAGTGACAAAAATTGACACCTTGCTAAAGGTATCAGCCTGCAGATTTACTGAAAACCTCTAAAGTACTGTCAAGGGCAGATCAGTGTTTGTGATAATTCATAAAATAATTTGACTTTACATGATAGGTATAACCTGATGTGGCTCAGAAATGTAACCATGGTGTTTAAACTCAAGCCTGGGGAGGTGGGATGCATTTTCCCAAGTTTCCTTTCATGAAAGGAATTCACAGCACCCTCATTCCTTAATCCCTCCATGAAGAACCTTGTGACTGGGGGGGGGGGGGATAGGGGAAAGAATGCTATATCCTGAGAAAGTACCATTTCATACTTTATCATTTCCAAGAGCCTAATGACAAAAGGATACTAGAGCAAAAGTCAAATTTTCATCCTCAGAAATGAGACAGATACAGTTCAAACAAGAAAAAAAAACCAGCAATAGAAGCCAACTTTGTAAGGATCCTAAACTCTACTTAAACATGGTGGAGAGGAGAATGCTATTGGCACATACCACGTTACTTGTGAGCATCTTACACCAAAATAGAAATTTTTCAGTTAATTCATTTGCTTATGTGTTTTTGTGCCTTAGCAGCCCAAATGATAAAGCACATGACCAAGAACCATCTCCAGCATCTCACAGCATCTTAAGCACTGGTAACCCTGTGGCCCCAGTGGGTCCTGAGTACCACCAAGCCCCAACCACTTAGCCATCAAGTTTACACCACTGAGCAGAGGAGCTTAAGAAACAGTACTAGGTTTCCAGCACTTCTGGGTATCACTACTATAAGTAAAAATTACTATAAGTAATTTTTATTTTGTATTTTATGTCATAGGCTGGAGCGATAGCACAGCAGATAAGGCATTTGCCTTGTGTGCAGTCAACCTGGGTTCGGTTCCTCCACCCCTCTCGGAGAGAGCCTGGCAAGCTTCCGAGAGTATCTTGCTCGCACGGCAGAGCCTGGCAAGCTACCCACGGTGTATTCGATATGCCAAAAACAATAACAACAAAGTTTCACAATGGAGACATTACTGGTGCGCACTCGAGCAATCGATAAGCAATGGGATGACAATGACAGTGGCAGTGATTTTGTGTCATACTATGCTCAAGACTTACTTCTGCCTCTGCACTCAGGGATCACTCCTAGTGGTGTTCAGGAGATACAACTAGGGCTTGAACTCAACTCAACTATGTACAAGGCAATTGCCCTGAACACTGTTATATCTCTTTAGCCTATTATAAATAAATTTTTAAAAGACATTTACAAACCTGTCCCATATTTTAGTCCTAACCTATGACCAAAAAAAAAAACCCCCAAGAATCCTACCTACCATAATCTAATTCCATGAGGGCAAGAAGTATAAGTCTTGGCATGTAGTAAAAGTATTAGAAGTAGTTCTGGAATAGATAAATGAAAAATCAATTTCCACTTAATTTATGTTTTTGTGGAGTACCCACATTATACAGCATATAGTATAATAGATTCTAGAGCAATTTTAAAAGTTAACTTTATTTTTATTTTTTTAATTGAATCACCATGAGATACACAGTTACAAAGCCATTCATGACTGGACTTCAGTCATATAATGTTCCAACACCCAAACCTTTACCAGTGTACATTTCTCACCACCAATATACCCAGTGTTCCTCCCACCCCCACCTCAGACCCCACCTGCCTCTATGGCAGCAAGGTCACATATTTTTAAAATTTCATTAGTAATTTACTTTTTAAAAAAATTATTGAATTATAGTGATATATACACAGTTACAAAGTTGTTCATGACTGGGTTTCAGTCATATAAGTTCCAACACCTGTCCCCTCACCAGTGTACACTTCCCACCACCAATGTCCCCAGTTTCCTTCCCACCATCCCCCAACTCCCCCCACCTGCCCATCCTGATTCTATGACAGGCTCGCTCTCTTTCTCCTCTCTCTCTTCTCTCTCCACTCTCTCTCCACTCTCTCTCTCTCTCTCTCCACTCTCACTCTCCCTCCCTCTTCTCCTCCCCCCTTTTGGGGCTTATGGCTTGCAATACAGAAAATTAAAGGCTAACAAGATCACTTTTAAATATAAAAGTTATGTTTAAATTCAAAGGAAGCTTAGTTTAAAAATAAAAGATGTCTTTCTGTAATTAACAAAAAGCTTTTTTTTAAAAAAATGAACACATACTCTGTATGAGACACTGGATGCAAATCTACAGACATGGGCAGAAGCAGGGTGGGGACACATGTGGGGATAGAGTCTCAGAGTCTCCTTTCAGAATTTCTACATTTGGAAAGAAATTTTAGAATGTCAATACATGTCACAGGCCCAATCAATAGCTGTTTACTGAGGGCCAGTATGAGAAGAGTAGACACAGGGCAGTCTAGCATTGTCATTTCTGTGCTCACAGGAGACCTGGATAAATGTATACACAAATACACTTTCACTGAGGCAAGAATGAGGATCCTCAGTAGAGCATCACAGGCAGCTATCTCCACAGACTACAGAAGGTAACCAAGATAAAACAGTTTTACCACTATTTCATGGGATGTGCAAAAAAAGTTAACACAAATACAGCTGCACTAGGCTTCCAGTCTTACTAGAGCATAGCCTTTTACAAAATCTAATAGCCACTGATACAATGTGTCAAAGATGAGGGGTCGGGGCAGATAGGTGTCTACTAAGAATTGTTAATATTATTAGTTAATAGAAAGTGTTATTGTCAGAGGGTTATTTCTCAAGATACTAACACAATTTCAGCTTTAAGGCCCTATCTTAAGAGAAGTCCCCAAAATTCTGGATCATTAAATAATTAAATTAAATTAAATTTTCATTAAATAATTAACAAAGGAGTATATGGGTAATGATGTTAGCAATTTCTGTTGGCATTGGTGTCATTTTTTAAAGACTAAGGATGAGCTTTCTTCTGATCTATTTCTAGTGATTCTGCTCTAGGATAACATCAATGACAAAAGTCCAGAAAAAAAAAACCTACTCCAAACAATAAACAGGAAGACATGCTAATTAAAAACAAAAATAATGTTTCTTCATCTATAGGATGCTTCATTTTCAAGTTGGACTAGATCATTTCTATGGATCATTCCAGTTCTCTAGTTCTAAGTATTAAACACCTCAAAACTCCATTAATTGAAGTGAATACCCTATCTACACATCAACAGAGAGGGCTTGATAGACTTTCATTTAAATCCCACACACACATACACACATGCACACACAAACATGCACACCCATACACTCTGAATTGAAGAATAAGAAAAATTTAGATTATACTATATTCTTTCAAGTTTTTTTATTGAATCACTGTGACATAGACCCTTACAAAGCTTTTTATGATTAGGTTTCAGTCATACAGTATTCCAATATTCAAACCTCAGTCATGCAGTGTTTCAATACCCAGTGTACATTTCCCAGCACCACCAGTGTAAATTTCCCAGCACCAATGTCCCCAGTTTCCCTCTCATCACCCCATCCCCAAACATCCTGCCTATATAGCAGGACTCTCTCTCTCTTCTCTCTCTTTCTTCTCTATCCTTTTCTTTCTCTCATTTTGGGCACTGTGGTTTGCAATACAGATACTGAGAGGTTATCATGCATATCCCTTTACCTACATTCAACACTCAGTTCTTATCCACCGTGATCATTTCCAACTATTATTGTCATACTGGTCCCTTCTCTATCTTACCTACCCTCTATCACATACACAATTGTAATAGATTTCAACCATTTACCAGTCCTCTGAGTCCTTGTTTTCCCTGGCCTTGTATATTAGTCTTCTACTATACTTTTTATATACCACAAATGAATGCAGTCATTCTACATATGTCCCTCTCCTTCTGACTCAGATGGGAGACATCACCTTCCCCAACTTCAAATTGTACTACAAAGTGGTAGTAATTAAAACAACATGGTATTGGAATACAGACAGACCCAAAGACTGACAGAACAGAGTCGAATATCTGACACACACTCTCAAATACATAGTCACTTATTCTTTGAAAAGGGAGCAAGAAATGTGAAGTGGAGCAAGGAAACCATCTTTAACAAGTGGTGCTGGGAAAACTGGACAGCTACATGAAAAAAAAGGAAAAATGGACTCAGACCTCTTTGTAATGCCATGTACAAAAGTCAGATCAAAATGGACTAAAGATCTCAACATCAGACATGAATTCATAAGGTACATGAAAGAAAACGTAAGAAAAACCCTCCATGATATTGAAGCTAAAGGTTTCTTCAAAGATTAAACACCACTGACCAAGCAAGTGGAAGCAAAGATAAACAAATGGGACTAGGGTAAACAAAGAAGCTTCTATACCTCAAAAGAAACAGTGACTAAGATATAAAGATATCCTTAAAGAATTGAAAGTTTATTCACCCAACACCCTTCTGATAAAGGATTAATAGCAATGATATTCAAGGCACTGGTATAACTTTACATGAAAAAATATCCAACACCATCAACAAATGGGGAAAGAATAAACAGAAACTTCCTCAAAGAAGAAATTCGAATGGCAAAAAGGCACATGAAAAAAATGTTCTACATCACTCATTATCAGGAGAGATGCAAATCAAAACAACAATAATATATCAGCTCACACCACAGAGACTGGCACACATCTAAAAGAACAAGATCAACCAGTGCTGGTGCAGATGCAGAAAGAAAGGGACTCTCCTTCACTGTTGCTGAGAATGCCTACTGGTCCAGCCTTTTTGGAAATCAACTAGAAATTAAGCTCACATTTGACCCAGCAACACCACTTCAGGGAATATGCCCCAGGTGCCCAAAAGCACTCAGCAGAAAGGTCATCAGTACTTTGATGTTCACTTCAGCATATTCACAATAGCCAGAATCTGGAAACAACTTGAGTGCCCAAGAACAGATGACTATACCAAAGAAACTATGATACATCTACACCATGGAATACTACAAAGCTGTTAGGAAAAATTGAGAATACCCTATATTCTCAGAAATTTATTCTTAGAGGAGTTATAAAATTATGAGACAAATATTGCCAAATATAAAATAGAAGTGAGAAAATTGGAATATAACATATAAATTTAATTAAACATATACATTTATTTCTAATGAAAGTCTATTATATTGTCACACATAGTTAACAGAGAAAAACATTCACAGATCTCCCCAAGAATAAAGCATTAAATATTTCCACATTCACACATGTCCCACCTCTTCTGCTTCATCCTATTCACTTCCCAGAGTAATTTAACTCCAGTTCAATAATTTACCACCTGACTGATTAAACCAGAACTTATTTATTTTTTATAAATTTATTCTTTCATTGAATCACCATGTGGAAAGTTACAAAGCTTTCAGGTTTAAGTCTCAGTTCTACAATGCTCAAACACCCATCCCTTCACCAGTGCACATATTCCACCACCAAGAATTACAGTATACTCCCCAACCCCTTACTCCCCAGCCCCCCACCCCGCCTGTGTAACTGATAAATTTCACTTTACTTTCACTTTACTTTGATTACATTCAATATTTCAACAAAAACTCACTATTACTATTTGGAGTTTCTCCCCACTAAAGTCGGACCTGCTGAAAAGGAATCATTTGATAATTTGTTTTGCATTGCCGAGAATGAAGAGATATGAGGTCAAGTGGCCACACTTGCAGCCGCACGTTTTGTATTTCTGTATTTTAGTATTTTAGTAACTAAGTCCAGAGAAATATCTGCCAGAAATTGCATCATTGAAAGCTTGTACCTCTCAGCTATTTTATATTCCACATATGAGTGCAATCTTTCTATGTCTGTCTCTTTCTTTCTGACTCATGTCACTCAACATGACACTTTCCATGTTGATCCACTTATATGCAAATTTCATGACTTCATGTTTTCTGACAGCTACATAGTTTTCCACTGTGTAGATGTAGCAGAGTTTCTTTAACCAGTCATCTGTTTGGGGGCACTCTGTTTTTTTCCAGATTGTGGCTATTGTAAACAGTGCTGCAATGAACATAGAAATGCAGATGTCATTTCTACTATACCTTTTGTCTCTCTGGGATATATTCCCAGGAGTGGTATTTTGGAAACCAGAACTTATTTCTTAAGCCAAGATCTATGGTTATATTCTTGAGTATCTACATATGTGAGAATTTTTATCATTTTAGCTTTAGGTTCTAATGATAAACTTTATTAGAATGTAAAAAAAAATTCTAAAAGTTCAGGAGGGGGCTGGAGACCCACCCATAGTCCCTTCACACCAGTCACCTGTTCCATGAATTCTGTGTAATTTTTTTCTTGGACACTTCAAAAATCTACATAAACTATAGGTGATGAACATTAAATAGCAAAGAAAGAAAAAAATTTAAAGGATTAGACTCAGAAATACTAAGAATACATTGGAACCTGGCATTTCAGGAATTAAATATACAGTTCTTACTTTTTTTTAATTCTTTTATTGATACACCATGTGGAAAGTTACAAAGCTTTCAGGTTAAAGTCTCAGTTATACAATGCTCAAACACCCATCCCTTCACCAGCGCACATATTCCACCACCAAGAATCACGATATACCTCCCCCCTTCCCCCCACCTCCCCAGCCACCCACCCCGCATGTGTAACTGGTAAATTTCATTTTACTTTCACTTTACTTTGATTACATTCAATATTTAAACAAAAAAATTCACTATTATTGATTTGGGGTTTCTCCCCCCTAAAGTCGATCTGCTGAAAATTTCTTTTCATTTGGTAATTTGTTTTCCATTGCTGAGAATGAAGAGATATGAGGTCAGGAGGCCACACTAGCAGCAGCATAATTTTGGATTTCTGTATTTTAGTAACTAAGTCCAGAGAAATGTCTGCCAGGAATCGCAACATTGTAAGCTTGTACCTCCAGCTACTTTATATTCCACATATGAGTGCGATCTTTCTATGTCTGTCTCTTTCTTTCTGACTCATTTCACTCAGCATGATACTTTCCATGTTGATCCACTTATATGCAAATTTCATGACTTCATGTTTTCTGAAAGCTGCGTAGTATTCCATTGTGTAAATATACCAGAGTTTCTTTAGCCAATCATCTGTTTTCGGGCACTCTGGTTTTTTCCATATTGTGGCTATTGTAAACAGAGCAGCAATGAACATGGAAATGCAGATGTCATTTCTACTATACCTTTTTGCCTCTCCGGGATATATTCCCAGGAGTGGTATTGCTGGGTCAAATAGGAGCTCAATTTCTAACTTTTTGAGAATCGTCCATATTGTTTTCCAAAAGGGCTGAACGAGTCGGCATTCCCACCAGCAGTGAAGGAGAGTTCCTTTCTCCCCACATCCACGCCAACACCGGTTGCTTTTGTTTTTTGGGATGTGGGCCAGTCTCTGTGGTGTGGGATGATATCTCATTGTTGTTTTGATCTGCATCTCCCTGATGATTAGTGATGTTGAACATTTTCTCATGTGCCTCTCAGCCATTCGGATTTCTTCTTTGGAAAAGTTTCTGTTCATTTCATCACCCCCATTTTTTGATCGGGTTGGCAGTTTTCTTCTTGTGGAGTTCAACCAGTGCATTGTATATCCTTGTTATCAACCCTTTATCTGATGGGTACTGCATAAATATCCTTTCCCATTCTGTAGACTGTCTTTGTATTTTGGTCATTGTTTCTTTTGAGTTGCAGAAGCTTCTTAGTTTGAGATAGTCCCATTTATTTATCTTTGTTTTCACTTGCTTGGCCAGTGGTGTGTCAGCCTTGAAGATAACTTTGGCTTCAATGTCATGGAGAGTTTTGCCGACCTTGTCTTCAATGTACCTTAGGGATTCTGGTCTGATGTTGAGGTCTTTAATCCATTTTGATCTGATTTTTGTACATGGTGATAGATGGAGGTCTAAGCCCATTTTTTTGCATGTAGCCGTCCAGTTTTGCCAGCACAATTTGTTAAACATGCTTTCCTTGCTCCACTTCACATTTCTTGCTCCCTTATCAAAGATTAGATGATCATATGTTTGGGGGTGTATGTCAGAGTATTCAACCCTGGTCCATTGGTCTGCCGCTCTGCCTTTGTTCCAGTACCATGCTGTTTTAATGACTACTGCTTTGTAGTAGAGTTGGAAGTTGGGAAGGTTGATTCCTCCCATTTTCTTTTTCCCAAGGATTGCTTTAGCTATTCGTGGGGGCTTATTGTTCCATATGAATTTCAGGAGCGCTTGCTCAATTTCTTTGAAGAATGTCAAGGGTATCCCTATAGGGATCGCATTGAATTTGTACAATGCTTTGGGGAGAATTGCCATTTTGACAATATTAATTCTTCCAATCCATGAGCAGGGGATGTCTTTCCATTTCCTCGTGTCCTCTTTTATTTCCTGAAGTAGTGTTTTATAGTTTTCATTATACAAGTCCTTTACCTCCTTTGTTAAGCTGATTCCGAGGTATTTGATTTTTTGAGGCGCAATTGTGAATGGGATTGCTTTTCTCAGGTCACTTTCTTCTCTCTCATTATTTGCATATAGGAAAGCCATGGACTTTTGGGTATTGATTCTATAGCCTTCAACTTTACTGTACGAGTCTATTGTTTCTAGGAGTTTCTTGGTAGAGGTTTTAGGATTCTCTAGGTATAGTATCATATCATCTGCGAATAGTGAGAGCTTGATTTCTTCCTTTCCTACCTGAATGCCCTTAATATCTTTTTCTTGCCTAATTGCTATTGCAAGTACTTCCAGTACTATACTGAACAGAAGTGGAGAGAGTGGGCATCCTTGTCTAGTCCCTGTTCTCAGAGGGAAGGCTCTTAGTTTTTCCCCATTGAGGACAATGCTTGCCATAGGCTTGTGATAAATGGCTTTGACTATATTGAGGAAGGTCCCTTCTATACCCATTTTGGCGAGTGTTTTCATCATAAACGGATGCTGGATCTTGTCAAATGCTTTCTCTGCATCAATTGATATGATTATATGATTTTTATCTTTTCTTTTGTTGATATGATGGATTATGTTGATTGATTTCCGGATGTTAAACCATCCTTGCATCCCTGGGATGAATCCCACTTGGTCGAGGATCTTCGCATCTGTGTTCATCAGGGATATTGGCCTGTAGTTTTCTTTTTTTGTGGTGTCTTTGTTTGCTTTTGGTATTAGGGAGATATGAGCCTCATAAAACTGTTTGGGAGTGTTTCTGTTTCTTCAATTTCCTGGAATAGCTTGAAAAGGACTGGCAAAAGGTCCTCTTTAAATGTTTGGAAGAACTCGCTAGTGAATCCATCTGGACCTGGGCTTTTGTTTTTGGGAAGACTTTTGATTACCATTTCAATTTCCTTGATGTTAATTGGACTATTCAGGTACTCCAGGTCTTCTTGGTTCAGCCTTGGGAGATTATAGGAGTCGAGGAATTTATCCATTTCTTCTAGGTTCTCTTGTTTCGTGACATAGAGATTTTCAAAGTAGTCTCTGATGATCTTTTGAATTTCATTGGTTTCTGTTGTGATGTCCCCCTTTTCATTTCTGATTCGGCTTATTAGGGTTCTGTCTCTCTTTCTTTGTGAGTCTTGCTAGTGGTTTATCAATCTTGTTTATTTTCTCGAAGAACCAGCTCTTGGTTTCATTGATCTTTCGGATTGTCTTTTGGGCTTCCATGTCGTTAATTTCTGCTCTAAGTTTTATTTTTTTATTTATTTAATTTTTTTTTGGTTTTTGGGTCACACCTGGCGATGCACAGGGGTTACTCCTGGCTCTTCACTCAGGAATTACCCCTGGCGGTGCTCAGGGGACCATATGGGATGCTGGGATTAGAACCCTGGTCGGCCGCGTGCAAGGCAAACGCCCTACCCGCTGTGTTATCGCTCCAGCCCTGCTCTAAGTTTTATTATCTCTTTCCTTCTGCCTGGTTTGGGCTCCTTTTGTTGGTCCTTTTCTAAGGTGTTGAGCTGTGAAGTCAAGTTATTTATGTGGGCCCTTTCTTCCTTCCTTAGATATGCTTGCAGAGCTATAAATTTTCCCCTTAAAACGGCTTTAGCTGTGTCCCACAGGTTCTGGTAGCTTATGTCTTGATTCTCATTTGTTTCTAGGTACCTTTTGATTTCTTCCTTGATTTCCTTCCTGACCTACTCATTATTCAATATCGAGCTATTTAATTTCCAGGTGTTTGATTTGGTTTTCTGCATCTGTCCATGATTAAGTTTTATCTTCAGTGCATCATGGTCTGAAAAGATAGCTGGTACAATGTCTATCTCGTTGATTCTGTTGAGGTATGCTGTGTGGCCTAGCGCATGGTCTATTCTGGAAAATGTTCCATGTGCACTGGAAAAGGATGTGTATTCCTTTTTGGGGGGATATAAAGCCCTGTATAGATCTATTAGCCCTCTCTCTTCTATTTCTTCCTTCAAATCCAGTATTTCTTTGGTGAGTTTTAATCTTCTTGATCTGTCCAGAGGAGACAGTGCTGTGTTGAAGTCTCCAACTACTATTGTGTTGCTTGAGATGTCCTTCTTAAGGTCTCTTAGCAGCTGTTGTAGGTATTTAGCTGGTCCCTCATTGGGTGCGTAGACATTTAGGAGTGTGATTTCTTCCTGATGTACACATCCCGTGATTAATAAAAAGTGGCCTTCACTATCCCTTCTAATCTTTTTCAACCTGAAGTCTATGTTGTCCGATACTAGTAACGCCACCCCAGCTTTCTTGAGGGAGTTGTTTGCTTGCAGGATTGTTTTCCATCCTTTGACTTTGAGTCTGTGTTTGTTCTGGCTATTCAGATGTGTTTCTTGCAGGAACCCAAGAATGTGTTTCTTGGGTTCAGTCTTTGAATCCATTTTGCCAGTCTGTGTCTCTTAATTGGTGAATTCAGACCATTGACATTAAGGGAGATTATTGTTATGGGATTTTGCGCCATCTTTGTGCAAGGGTTTGTTGTGCTTGTAGTGGTTGTTCTTGTCTTACAATAGCCCCTTTAGTGCTTCTTTTAGGTTTGGTTTTGAGTCTATGAAGTTCCTGAGCTGTTGTTTATCCCCAAAGTAGTGTATGATTCCTTCTAGTTTGAATAAGAGTTTAGCTGGATAAAGTATTCTTGGTGAAGCGTTGATTTCATTGAGTTTTTTCACTATATCCCACCATTGCCTTCGAGCGTGGAGGGTTTCCTCTGATAGATCTGCTGTGAGTCTAATGGGTGCTCCTTTGTATGCGATTTCCTTCTTAGACCTTGCTGCTTGCAGTATTGTATCTCTCTGAGCGATGTCCATCATTGTAACTATGATATGTCTTGGGGTTTTTCTGTTAGGATCTCTTTTAGCTGGCACTCTTCGGGCGCCTTGAATCTGGATGCCCGCATTGTCCAGCTGTGGGAAGTTTTCCGCAATGATTTGTTTGACTGTCTTTTTCGTTGGTGTTGGTTCCCTGTGGTTCTGGTAGTCCAATGATTCTAATATTGTTCCTCTTGAAATCATCCCCTAGGACTCTGATTCTGGCTAGAGCTATTTTGAGGTCTCTTGCCATGGTTTGTTGTTGCCTGTAGGCCTCTTGCAGCTCATCTTCAAGCATACTGATTCTGTCTTCAGCTGCAGTCATCCTATTGTTGAGGGAAGCCAGAGAGTTTTTGATTTCATGTACCGAATCCTTCATTTCTTTTTGAAGGTTTTTTATTTCTGCTCTCATTTCTTCCCGTATTTTGTCGGCTGTCTGTTGTATTGTTTCTGCCAGGTCCTCCTTGAAGTTGTCCATCTTTGCATTGAGTTCATTGAACATGTTGAGGATTTCAATTCTGAATTCTTTCTCAGAGAGGTCAAGTTTGTAGGAAGCACCCATTGAGGTTTCCGGACTCCTTTGATCGTCCTCTGCTTGCACTGGGGATTTTCGCTGTTTCTTCATGTTGTTGTTGTGGTATGAAAGAGGGCCCTTGAAGATGAGTATCCCTGTTTCCTCTTTTTGTGAAAAAGGATTGTGGATAGGCTCAGTTAATAGTGGTTGCCTTTTTACTTGTAGAACCTGGTCTCCTACTGAGATGTTTCCTTCAATTCTTATGTGAAGTCTTGTGTTTTATTGTCCTACTGCTTGCGAATAGCTAGGATGTTAGTCCTGGATAGGATGTTGAGAAAAGTATCTGCTGCCGCGTGAGCTTTGGCCAGCTGGTAATGAGGCCACGCCCACTTACTTAGGTCACGCCCCCTGACGATTAGGCCACGCCCCTTCCCCCACAACCCGGCAGCGGTCAACGGGGGCTGGCAGTCCGGAGGAGAGGGAAACTCGGGGTGCTCAGGGCCGCGGAGCAGGCTGGGTCCGGAAGGGCGGGTCGAGGGAGCATCACAGACCTTTGCCGGAAGACAGAATGGCGGTGGCGCTTGGGGTCGGCTTGCCGGCCACTTAGCCGGCAGTCTGGAGGAGAGGGAAGCGCGGGGTGCTCAGGGCCGCTGAGCAGGCTGGGTCCGGAAGGGCGGGTCGAGGGAGCGTCCTATACAGTTCTTCTTGAGAAGTGGAACCAACAAATTGGAGACAAAGAATGTGTACTTGAACTGTGCAGTCAAAATGAGTCAGTAAATAATATATCAGAAGTGCCCATAACTGAAGACTGAATCTGCTTAAGTTACAGCATGCAAAAGGAAAGAAATCAGTGACAATACATATATAATTAAATTCAGAACTAATAATCTGTACCATTTGATAAAAGGAAAACACCTATGATAGAGTACTTCAGTGCAATTTTGGTGCCTGTTTTTGCTTTTGTCTTACTCTGAAAGTGCCAATGAGCATACTGAACTAAAGTGTCAAAGAAAGAACAACATGCTCAGTGAACTCTATTGGTTCAGAGACTATATCTCAAAGTACACACCCTGCTTAGCTCAACTCTTTATCTCCAATATGTGAGCAAAACAACATGAACCAACATGGTTCCAGAGATGCACGGTAGTTAGAGAAAAGGAATTTGAAATTTAAATGGGAACTTTATAATTTATATATTTCCCAGGTTCCTATCCATGACCAGTGAGACTGAGGAATTCCTCTTTGTTACGTAGGGAGTTTTTATACAATTATGATAATGAGGGCCTGCAAGTCAATCACCCATCACAGCTAAGCCAGAATCAATGAATTGAAGTACTGACTGATCCAGTAAGGGCTTGCACCTAAGAAGACCTTAGCCTATCCCTATCAATTCTCTATCAAAAATGCCACAGATCTTCCCCAGGAAAAAAAAAAGTCATTGTGGCCTTGCCCTAAAAATAGCCTGACCTCCTTGGAGGATCAAATCCATGGCCTTCAAAGAGAAAGAAGCATAAACACAACTCTTGCCAAATCAGGCTCTCACCACTCAAATTCCCTCCTCTGAAGTCCTCCTGAAGTTCCAAGAACAAGAAGAGTCCTCTATAAAGTGTTTAACAGCATTCCATAGTTATGCAATGCTCCGAGCTCCAGCTCTCAAAATGCTTTGTGTCCAGAAGTTCAAATTAATTCTTACTTTACCGAATAAAAGTGAGTTATGTCTTTCTGTCAATTCAGCCAGGATATTCTCCAGGCTGCCAAAAATCATGCACATATCCAAATACCAAAACTGTGTAGGAAGGCTACAAAATGTCCTCACCAGAGACAAGAGAGAATTTTCACTTCATAAATCAACAAGAAACTCCAAAAATGCAGCCAATTGAAAGACAAGCTACACTGATGAAATCTTTTCTTAATTCACCTCATTCAGGGTAACATTTTTTTAACTTCATAAACAAGTAGTTTTAGTATAAATATAAAGTCAGTCAACTATGTACTATTATCACAGATGGAATGACAAACTTTTTATTTGAATTAATTAGGTGATTTTTCACTAAAAGCAGGTTTCTTGCTTTTACTTAAATTGTTCTTTAATATAATCACCTCCAACCCTGACATTAGATTATATAGAAAACAATGAGGTCTGTTATTGAATTCTCTGTGTCATCTATCAATGGCAAAGCCCTAAGTATCAGTCTAGCCCCAGATATCTATAGGTGCAAGAGTACGCAAATCCCAACCCCTGCTTAGATTGTGCTTCAAGTTTATTTCATCCCTGTGTCATCATTGCTAGGAGTGCCAATCAAATTTCGAATGTGCATGGTAATGCTTACAACTTGGTACATTGTAGTTAATACTTTGAAGTGTTAAAGTAGTGACAGTTGGTATAAAATTCAAAGTTCTTTTACCAGAGAAGTTAAACACCGCCATTTTTAAAGCAGAACACTTATCCTAAGAAAAATAATAGACTCCCAATGACATTTCCCCCCTCTATTTCTTATCTTCAGGTTTCCAGTCCTACTTGGGAGGCTAAAAGAACAGGGTAGGAGGGAACAAAATTACTCTCACATCCTGTAATTTGTCTAGTGTATTGAAACTGAAAAGTGGTCTTATGAAATCTAAGCCTCAATCCCCTTTATTATTGTTGTTGTTGTTATTTCAGGTTTGAGAGCTTCATTTTGGAAGGGGGAAGTTGATTTTTTTAGCTGTTTAAAACAACATCTTAAAAAATCCAAAAGAAGGGTCAAAAAAAATAAATAAAAGCCCGAACCTCACCATTGCGTGCATAGGAAAGGCTTACCTTCACATCACTTGTGTTTCCTGTGCTTAGGGATATCACATGTGTGTGTATGTCACTTACATGGACACTCTTTACTTCAATTCATCAAACCCTTACTATCCAGTCAAAGGAAACTGCATGTATATTTCATTATTCATATTGGTTATACTCTCTTGGTCCTAGCTTTAGACTTGTAAGGAAGAGCTTAGCTGTCACACTTAGCTCTCGCTACTTCTGATGGTCCACGGCTCCAAGCGTTGGTGTCACATGGAAGCTTGTTAGCGATGGTGCTACTCAGGCCCAGCCTGAATCACCAGTGCAGTTGGAACAGAATTCCCAAAGATTCGCCTGGGTGACAGAGTCTGAGAAGTACTGGTCTAGAACAAACCACTACTTCTGTGAAGGAAGTCACATCCCAAGTTCCCTCAGTCTCAGATCTGTCCAGGGGCTCGACTGCAAAGGCCCTAAGGCAGGCCTGATGGTTTGCTGCTGGGGAAGGCGGCCATTGCCCAGCCCAGCCAGTGAGGCAGCAAGCAGGAGAAGCACCAAGGGGCGGTGGCACGGCAGCTCCCCCAGCCTGTGTCTCGACACAGCAGAGTCATTAATTAAGATACGCCCGGCTGCTGGCGAAGCAGTCACTTTGGCTTTGCTGTCTGCCTGGGACTGGCGTGAGGTGTGAGAATCTGGGTAGCCTTCTCCGTGGCTCTGCCCCGCTGGCGTTGATTGTGTATGATTAATGATTTAAAGGAATAAAAAGAGAAAGGTCAACTTCTGAGTTCAAGACAGAGCAGCTACATAGGGAGTAATTAAGATACTTGTGTAAGCATGATTAATAAGCACAAACTGGCACTCTGGGCAGTAAACAAGATGCAAGCAGATGGTTAGCATGGAAAGGGTTTTTTTTTTTTTCCTCTTTCCTAAAAGCAATTTTTCAGCAGCTTGAAACTTGGCTTGTGAATTCTTTTCCTCCCCCAAGTCTCAAAAAACTCAGTATCTCCACAACATTATAAGCAACAACAACAAAACCCAGCTACCCCCAAAAAAACTGTGGTGAACCCCTTCAATGCTCACTCATTTTTTCTCAAATTTTTAAAATTATTTTATTTACAGATAGAGCTTGCTTGTAAAATGGATCCAACTCATCTTTGTTTCTCACTGCCTTTTATGTCAGACGTCCCACGAATTGCAGAGCCTGACAAGGTGGTTCACTGCAGTCTTTTAACTCCCACCCACCACTTCCCCCGCCCTGTGATGGGCAGAACAGAGGCGTCAATGGTGGCATTCCTGGAGAGTGCTGGCAGGCAGGTGTCGGAGCCGGCCAGGAGGCGCCCTCACCAACACTAATCAGCCCTGGTGTTCTTTTACAATCCATATCTAATTCGCAAGTTTCATTCTTTCTGAAAAACAATTACTAGGTTTTGAAGTTCATTGTGCATTTACTCAACTGTCTCTTCACATTAACGTAAAGTGGGAACAAGAAAAAATAGAGTCAGCAGGGAAGGGACATCAAAAGACATCCAGAATGGATGAAGGCTTTAAGATAATATAATTACAGTGGTGTGCAATATTTTACAATAAGTGAAACACAAAAGGTGTGTCCTGTACCTTCTAGATAGTGTCTGAAAGTGTGTGAGAAAGTGTGTATGCAGAGAGAAACAAAGGCAGAAGAGACAATCAGACACACACAATCTTATGGAGAAGCAAAGAGACTAGACAAAGAGCAAGAGGGGTCATTTATGACCAGGAAAGTGGAAGCCACACCCAAAATCAAAAGGTATTCATATCCTTTATATACATATGCATAAGCATAGCAGCATTGATGAAACATAGTTTTCTCCCTATTTACTGAAAAATGAAAAGGAGGTGGAGAAAAAAAAAGGATATTGAGCCTTTTTTTTTTTTTTTAGAAAAAAAGGCAAGTGAAACAGGAAAGGAGGAAAATTTTAAGGCTGGTTAAGAGAGAGCAGAGGGAAGGAAGTTGGGAAGGGAAAGAGGGTGTAGGTAGGGAAGGAGAGAGGAGGACGAACAGATGCAAGGGCAAAAGAAATTGGATCTTAGCAAAAAGAAATAAAAAAACACTCACAGAAGAGTATAACCATACTTGAGGAAGAAGGTACTGTAAACTAGACTGTGCCCTCTGAATTTCCCTTCCTGAATGTTCTAAGGCTCACAATGAGTTAATAGTCCCTCTACTACTCTCACTTAATTATCAAGTCAGTTGCCTAGACACAGCAGACAAATACTTTCTGTCAGCAAGTTGCCAGAGGTCTCCCAAGGTCAGACTCAGGGAAGTGGCTAGTTCTGTGTTTGCCAGCCCTTGGACAGGCTAAAAACAATTGCAATTGTTATTATAATTAAACTCGTTTAATTTAGGTTTTAATTGAAATTACAATTGTAACTGTAGACAGCCCTGTTCATCTCGCCTCCTGCCATTGGGTACTCTCAAGATTCTCCACCAACAACCTGAGACCACATTGCTCAACTTCCACATCCTTTGAACTGAAAAGGACAAAGGCAGTGGTCCCTGAACTTTCGGACCACTAAGGTGGTTGAAGACATTCTGTCTCTGATTGCCACAAAGAAAGAAGACTGAAATATCTGCCCAGAGAAGACTCTATTGCACTATCACCACTGTGTTTGGCCGCCTGCTCAGTTATCTCCATTTCTGGTCTATATGCAACACCTTAGTACTTAAGTCAGTTTTTCTATTTGATAAAATTCAAAATTAAAAGAATGCGAGATAATCTTAGTTACTCACAATGAAGTGGGAGTTTTTATTACAGAAACCTCTCCATTCCTTTTAATTTATGAATTGTCCATAAAGTACATTATTTCTAAGATGGCTTGACTTCAGAACCTAGTGTCTTCTAAGATTTTGATTCCATGAAGCATTCTTTAAGAAACACAGTTGTAGATTAAACAATCTAAATCTGTTTTTGAAAGTAGCAATTAATTTACCCTCTATCTTTCCCCTTTCTGGCCCAAATACACTAATCGTACAAGATTTTCCTTCCCCTTGAATCATTTTTTTTTTTACCAGCCTTCCCTGCCTCTCTTTTTTCACATTCTCTTTGAAGTCTGGGAAGCAACTCTGGAGCTCCAACAAGGATCTCATTCATGAGGCCTGAAGTTATAAAGGCTCTTGCACATCACACCCCTTTAGTGCAGCTCCAGACTGTAGAAGACTTTTCATCCCCTATTATCTGCAAGGAAAAGCTAAAGTCTTTCTCCAAATAATTCATATGTATTGTTTTATTTCCTTCAAAGTTATTTAGAAGCAAGTTTTAAAACAAACACAAAAAAAGCCTAAGCACTATAAAGCAAAAGATACTACTTTTGGCTGAGTTCACATTCCCAACTTACAGATGTCCCCTATTATTTTTCCCTCTCCTGCCACTCTCCATTATGTGTTGTTTAGAAGATTTATAAAACCAAGGCAAAATACAGACATTGATGCTCTCCACCTTCTAAGCAAAAAATAAGAATGGAAAAAGTCCTTTTTGATAATAATCCATTCTTAATCTAGGTCTCTTCACTTACCTCCACTTAAAATTGTTTAATCTCGAGCCTGCCTCCCTCATATCAAGCTCCTACCCTAAAATCAAAGCTGAATATTGTATATTAAATGCCCCTTCCATGCACTGCCTCCATTTAAATATACATTTCATTTTTATAAAAATCCTAAGAGACAGATGATGCTGCTGGTTGGGATGATGATTCTTATTATTACTATTTTACAGATGAGAAAACAAAAAAAATAAAAGAGGCTAAGTAACCTGCCCAAGGTCTAGAGAATGGCAGGTAGGACAGAGCAGAACTCCCAGAAGGCGGCTTCCATGTTCCATCATCATAGCTTGCCTGGCTGCCACTGCCTCTGTCTTACCACCCTCTCCTTATTGTTCAGTTTCCCACTGTCCCAGTTACACACCGTACTCCTTCACAGCCTGCCCTGTCACCATTCTCCTCTCAGAGCATCTTTCCAGACCAGAGCAAGTGCTTCCATACCTAGTATCCTTCTGACCCACCCAGTCTGTCCTTTCCCGGGAACTCTCATAGGACGTGGGCTCTCTCACACGGCACCCACTAAACTGCAATACAGTATGTACTTTTTCACCATTGCTTTATCCAAAGCAGATTATAAGATCCTTGAAGCTTAAATCGCTACTAACAAGCTGGATAAATAATCAGACATCTCCCTTCTGCTCCCAAATGTGGCCTTATTAGACTGGATCGTCCTACTGCTCCCCAATATGTCTTGGCTCTGCCAGAATTTCCCTGACACCCAGCCGGCTTCCAAATTTCCCCTTTCCTCTCAAGCCTAAGTCTCTGTTTTATTGTCTCTCAGCCTGGCCCACAAATTGAAATAGAACATGATTCTTAATTTTACATCAACCCATTAAGTTGCTTTAAACACTTCAGTACTCCCCAAATGTAGTTAAATATATGAACTTGCACTTAGAGTTGTCAACAACGCATTGACAATTTGTTTTATAGTTGCATGTTAATCTACAATCTGTTTAATGCAATTCAATACATTATTCAGGATGGCGATATATAAATTTAAGTCTCATACCATGAAATATCATTTAGGATTAAGACTCTAATCTCTTAACAGAGACGATGCCTTCTCACAAAAGCAGGCAGCTAGAAAGAGCTCCTGTGCATAAAAGACATCCCCATTTCCTCCTGCAGCAAGGACAGGAGCTGTGGGACATGCCAGTTCTGGAAGACAGAAAAAAAGATAGGAGGCAGAAGTGGCCTTTCAGTCCCTAACTAGACTCTCAGCATCACGAAAGAGTCACTCAACCAAAGCACTGTTGATTTCTGCTTCCCCCTCCTCCTCAAAGTTTTCAAGTAAGAGAACAAAGGTACAATGATAATGGCAACAATGGATAGCTCATATTTTTTTAGATACATCACTGTATCACTGTATCACTGTCATTTTATGCCACTATATAAAATAGGTACTGTGTTTTTCTTATGTTTTGTTTCTTTAAGAAAGGAAAATAGTTTTTATTTAAAGAAATTTACTTAGATGTGAGAGGAGAGAAAGAAAGGAATACGTGTTCAAGCGAGCACAGGTTTTCCAGGGTGGAAAAGGCTGAGAAGAAAAATGTGTGTTCAAGAGAGAATATGGGCTTCTCTAGAGAGGGGGAAAAAGCATTAGGTATATCTATTGCATAGATGAAGAAGAGGAGGTACAGAGAGGTGGATGAAGAAGTTGAGGCCCAGCCAGTAAGAGATACTGATGAGTCAGGTCAGTTAGCTTCAAAATTCAGACTCTAGTCACAATCTGTTTTGCTAATTACCTCACACAAAATAGCAGTCAATAGGCTAACTTCCAAAGACTAGAAGACTACCACAAGTTTTTTGTAGACAATAGAAATAGAAATCAATGTTCATTAAATATTTTTCAATAATGTATTATGCACTATTAAAAGTAAACAAAAACAACTAAGAACACAAGGTATTTACTTTTCTCAAAAGTTCACTCTGGAGGGTCCGGAGTGGCAGTTCTGTGGGTAAGGCATTTGTCTTTCATGCAGCTGACCCGGAATCAATCCACGGCTCCCTATATGGTTTCCCAAGCACCGCCAGGAGTGGTTCCTCAGTCCAGAGCCAGAAGTTGGCTCTGGAGTGAGGAATCACTCATGGCTGAGTGTGGCCCCAAAACAAAAAACTTCACTCCAGAGACTATGGTGAGGCTCATATAGCCAAATCAGAATGCACTGAGCTGCCCTGGGTTGATCCTCAGCAGCACAGGTCCTCCTCCAACAGTAACAGGTGCTGGCCCTTGTGAACTCCAGAATCACCAGCCTAAGGAGTTCTGTACTATCATTATTGTCAGGGCAAAAATAATCTGAAGTGTCCCCTGAGGCCTCTGAGCAGTACTTTGGAGTCCTGCCCCCACCAAAAGAATAATAATAATAATAATAATAATAATAATAATGATGATGATGATGATGATGATGATGTACTCAGAGTTAATAAAATAAAAGAGAAATATTAAAGAAGAGATCAGTATAAGATTACTGAAGTGCCAAAATACAGGTTACATGAGGAGCTCTCCTGGTGGGGAGAGTTGATCATCTAGGCTCTGACAGAGCCAAAATGGATACAAGGGAGCAGGAGTGAAGGGGTTCAAAAACTACATTCTGGACCAAGGGTCTTCATCCACATCCCATGGAAACAGCTGACCTAAAAGTCTGCTAAAAAATGTCCCTCAACAGGGGCAGGTGAGATTCCTCCCCGCCCCAAGGGACCCAGCCCTGGAAGCCAAAAACTTCCACAATCCAACCAATGCCACGCTCAAGGCCACTCCCCACGCACTCAGGCCAAGCCTCACACATGAGTGAAGTCCTAGGGAACCCAGGTAATGTGGAACTTTGTGACCTTGGACTCTGCTCAATGGGACCAGGATCGGAGATCCTCTACCTGCTTTCACCAGTCTCTGGTGACCCAGGGGTCACGCCCATAAATCACCTCCTGCTGGTGTCAGATAATTTCATCATTGGCCACTATCCAGATCACATGGCTGCTTCTCCTGAAAGGGAGCATAACATGAGACCCCCATAACCATGCCACCAAAATCCATGCCAGGCTGTTTCACATGGGGCACCCCAGAGGGGGCAGGTGAGAGCCCTCCCCACCCCACGGGACCCAGCCCCAGCAGCTAAAACCCCCCACAACCCAACTGCCACCACGCTCAAGGCTGTTCTCCAAGCACTCGGGCTGAGCCTCACATATGAGCAAACATTTTCCTGGGCCACATGGCTACTTTTGCATATATATACTTATATATGTATTTATACATATGCATATATACATATTTTCAGATATATATACCAAAGCTCATATCACCCAAACTTTTAACAACATATTAGTGATATCCTATAGGATGTCTTAATGGATCCTGCCAAAATAGAACAATCTTCACACTGTTTCCTATATGAACACTTTTTTGTAAGCATGTTCAGCAGTTCTTCATAACAGACAATACAAAACATACTATTTTAGCTCTGTTTTGGAACAGGGATTGGGGCTTGCAATGGAAACATCCTGAATTTGGTGGTGGGAAGGTGTAATGGTGGTGGGATTGGTGTTTGAGTATTGAATATAATCAAACATTATGAACTTATAAAATTTAAAAAATTTTTAAAAAGTAATGTGGAGTTCATGCCTAATTCAATCAGTTTAATCAATGGCTGAATAAATATTAATGATACTACATTAAAAATAAAAATGTCCCTCACTTATACATGAAACATCATTATCTACAGAAATGATGAAAGCAATACCTTGCCAGCAGAAAACCCAACCATGCTCTCCCTACCCAGAACACACATAGACATTTCTCCAGAAAGTGGACATTGGACACTCTACTAGGGAGCATCGCCCAGACTTGGTAATGACTGGAAGCCCTGTAGCATAACAAACACCTGCGAAGATGGTCCCCAGGGGCCTTATTTTAGCTCTGGGATGGCCATTAGGGACCTATCCAGGATATCAATCATCCCAACAGATTGGTCAGCCTCCAAGAACTGAGCTTATCACAACCTTTATCCACTGGATACTTCATAATTTCGGCAATAATATACGCTTCAGAAATGTCAAAATTCTAGAGAACTCTGGTGATGAAATGAATAGGCTGTTTGCTCTCCATGTTGATATACCAGATTTCTGACTGTCAAAGTGCTTTTAGTTATAATAGGAAATGTACAAAGTTAGCTTTCTTGTTTTGACAACCACTAAAAAGATTTATCAGCTACATATACCCGTTAAAATGCCGAGGTTTCAAAGTAAAGGTTGGTTTTCGCCAAGTTTTAGTATTATTAATGCTTTTGTGATAATAAAAACACATCTTTTCAATGTGAACAAGATAGTCCACATTGACTTTGCAAGGAAGAGATTGGGGTATCCAGTTTCTTGCCAGAAATTCTTGCAATCTGTCAAAAAACAAGACCACAAAAACTAGCAAAAAGTTAATTTTCCTGTTTAACTTCCAAAACAAGGGTCACGTGACTTTAAATGGTGTCACTGTTGTTTCTCAGTCCTGAATTATAAGGATACCCTTCATTTCCCTCTCCTTCCCCCTCTTTAGACATGTGCGTCATTTATTTTAATTGCTTTTGTTTTAACTGCTTCAAATCCTACTATTTCCTTCTTCCTTTTTTTATTGAATCACAGTTATATACATATTTACAACGTTGTTCATGACTGAATTTCAGTCATACAATGTTCCAACACCCATCGCTTCACCAGTGTACTTTTCCCACCACCAACGGTCTCAGTTTCACTCCCACCCACCCCTATGATAGGTACTTTTCTTCTTCTTCCGCCCCCCTCTTCCCTTCTCCCTGTCCCTTCTCTCTCTCCCCTTCTCTTTCTTTCTCCTCTTCCTCCCTTCCTCCCTCTCTCTCTCCCTCACTCCATCCCTTCCTTCCTCCCTCCTCCCTTCCTCCTTTTGGGCCTTATGGTTTGCAACAACTATCTACTTCCAACACTCAGTTCCTGTCCAAAATGATCATTTCCAACTATCATTGTCCATTATTATGTTGGTCCTTTCTCTGTCCTAACTGCCCTCTGCTCCACACACTCTTGGGGTAAACTTCCAACCATTGACCAGTCCTCCTGGACCCTGTTTACCCTGGCCTTATATATCATCTCATATATATATATGTATATTATATATCTCAAATATACATACATATATATGTGCAAATATATATACATATACATTTGCATTCTATACCTGTCTGACTTCTTCTGACTCATTTCACTCAGCATGATACTCTCCATGTCCTTTCATTTATAAGCAAAATTTATGACTTCATTCTTCCCAACAGCTTTGTAGTAATACATTGTGTAGATGTACCATAGTTTCTTTATACAGTCATCTGTTCTCGGTCACTTATGCTGTTTCCAGATTCTGGTTATAATGAATAGTGCTGCAATGAATATCAAAGCTCAGATAATATTTCTGCTGTATGTTTTTGAACACCTAGGGTGTATTCCCAGAAGTGGTATTACTGGATCAAATGGGAGCTCAATTCCTAGATTTTTTAAGGAATGTCCATATTGTTTTTCCAAAAGGCTGGACCAGCTGGCATTCCCACCAATGGTGAAAGAGTCCTTTTCTCCCTATATCTTCACCAGCACTGGTTGTTCATGTTCTTTTGGATGTGTGCCAGTCTCTGTGATGTGAGATGATACCTCATTGCTGTTTTTATTTGCATCTCCCTGATGATTAGTGATGTAGAGTATTTTTAATATGCCTTTTGGCCATTTAAATTTCTTCTTTGATTTCTCCGCGCCCGCACCCCCAGAATGACTGACGAAGAGGATGGAGCTGCTTGGGACACCGGCAGCCCACCAGCAACCTGCAGTATGTGACTTGAGAGTTTCCGCCAGGTCCCCCGTGCGGAAATCTCTCTCTCTCTCCTTCAACTTTTTCCCTGGACTTTAGACAGAAACCCAAAACCGCGCGACCTAATGTCATCTTAGTATCAGCAGTATGTAATGGTTCCTTCTTAATGGGTCGGACTTTTGTGGGTGATCCTAACAAGAATAGTAAGTATTTTGTTGAAATATTGAAGGCAATCAAAATGGTAGCCATCTCTCTAGACTGAACTAAGCTATATCCCCACGCTGGCTGAGAAGAAATATCCTTCTTTCTCGGGAAGAAACGTGGCGTGGTGTCAAACATAGTGTGATGTCCATTAAGCAAACAGACCTGGTGGCGTGGGAATGGGAAATAAGGGGAAAAATTAGGTACATGGACCAGCGGGACGCTGGTGGTATCTCGAGCCGGAGCCGATATCAGCGCAAGAGCTTTGGTTCCAGAAACTGCTTCCAGACACTCTACTAGACTATCAACTAAGCCAGAGCCCCACGCCGGCTGATGACGGGAAATAACCATCCTCTTCGGTTTTTTTTCCCTTTGTCAGACAGCGTGGCGATTACTAAACAGGCGTGAACTCGGTGGCGCGGGGCAAGGGGGAAAAAGAAAAGTTATGTAACAAACAGCAGGACTTAATATCTCTATATGCTTAGTAATGGAGAATTATCAAATGCCTCATTGGCAATAGGACTGTCTTTTTCTTTTTGGGGGGAAACCCCAGCAACGGTAGTGAGTTGTGTGTTGAAACATGGAATGTAATCGAGATAAGCGCAAATGAAGTGAAACTTATCACGTATAAGGGTGGGGACTAGGGAGGTGGGAGGGGGCGGCAGATATACTGGGGGGGGTTGGGGATGGAAGATGGGCACTGGTGAAGGGAGGGGTGTTTGAATATTGTATAACTGACATAATCCTGAGAACTTTGTAACCCTCCACTTGGTGATTCAATAAAAAAAAATAATAAAATAATAATAATAAATTTCTTCTTTGAGGAAGTTTCTACTCATTTATTCTTCCCACTTTTTGATGTTGTTGGATTTTTTTTCTTGTAAATTTCTACCAGTGCCTTGAATATCATTGATATTAACTCCTTATCAGAAGGGTGTTGGGTGAATAACCTTTCCCATTATGTAGGCTATCTTTGTACAATGGTTACAGTTTCTTCTAAGGGGGACCAGAGAAATAGGACAGCAGGTAGGTGCTTGTTTTGCACACAGCTGACCTGGATTCAATCCACAGCATCCCAAGTGTCACCCTGAGCACCTCCAGGATGAACTCCTGGGTGTAGAGCCAGGAGTAATCTCTGAGCAACACCAGGAGTGACCTCCCCCTATCTGTTTATCTTTTTTCCACTTTCTTGGTCAGTCAGTGGTGTTTCATCTTTGAAGATACCTTCAGCTTCAATGTCATGGAGGGTTTTGCCTACATTTTCTTCCATGTGCCTTATGGATTCAGGTTTGATGTTGAGATCTTCAATCCATTCTTATTTGAATTTTGTGCCTGGCAATATAAAGAAGTCTGAGTTCATCTTTTTACGTGTAGCAGCCCAGTTTTCCCAGCACCACTTGTTTAAGAGGCTTTCCTCACTCTACTTCATACTTCTTGCTTCCTTATCGAAGATTAAATAATCCTATATTTGAGAGTATGTGTCAGGATATTCAACTATATTCTATTTGTCTACAGGTATGTTTTTGTTCCAATACCATGCTGTTTAAATTACTACCACTTTGCAGTACAGTTTTAAATTGGGGACGGTGATGCCTCCCATCTTCTTTGCCCCAAGGATTGTTTTGTCTATTTTTGGGGGCTGATTGTTCCATATAAATTTCAGAAGTGTTTGGTCTATTTCTTTGGGAAAAGTCAGGGTATCCTTATAGGGACTACACTGAATCTATATAATGCTTTGGGGAGTATTGCCATTTTGACAATTTTAATTCTCCCAATCCATGAGCAGGGAATGCATCTCCATTTCCTCTTGTCCTCTTTTATTTCTTAGAGTAGATTTTTGTAGTTTTCATTATATAGGTCCTTTACCTCCTTAGTTAAGCTAATTTCAAGATACTTGATTTTCTGAGGAACAACTGTGAACAGAATTGTTATTTTAGTATCTCTTTCTTCTCTTTTACTACTTGTATATAGGAAAGCCATGGATTTCTCGGTATTGTTTTTGTAACCTGACACTCTACTATATAAATCTACTGTTTCTAGAGCTTTTTGGTAGAATTTTTTTTAATAGTCTCTTAGTATCATATCATCTGCAAATAGTAAGAGCTTGACTTCTTCCTTTTCCATCTGTATGCCTTTAATATATTTTTTCTTGCCTAACTGCTATGACAAGTGCTTCCAGTACTATATTGAATAGAAGTGGTGAGAGCAGGCAACCTTGTCTTGTGCCTGATCTTACAGGGAAGACTTTTAGTTTTCTCCATTGAGAATAATGCTTGCTCTGAGTTTGTGACAGATCACTTTGATCATATTAAGAAAAGTTCCTTCAACTCCCATTTTTTGTTGAAAGCTTTTATCATGAATGGATGCTAGATCTTGTCAAATGCCTTCTCTGCATCTGTTAATCTAATCATATGGTTTTAATTTTTTTCTTTTATTGATATGGTGTATTATCTTGACTGATTTGTGAATACTAAACAATCCTTGTATCCCGGGGATGAATCCTCGGTCATGATGCATGATCTTTTTTATGAGTTGTTGGATTCTGCTTGAAATATTTTGTTGAGGATCTTTGCATCCGTATTCATCGGGGATATCGGCTTGTCAACTCCTTTTTTGTTGTGTCTTTCTCTGCTTTGGAATCAGGGTGATATTTGCCTCAAAAAAAATTCCTGGAAAAATCTGAAGCATATTGGCAGTAGGCTGTCTTTAAAACTTGGGAAGAATTCATTAGTGAATCCATCTGGGCTGGGGCTTTTGTTTTGGGGAAGATTTTTGATTAGCATTTCAATTTCCTCAATAGTTATAGGTCTGTTCAGGTATTCCAGATCTTCTTGGTTCAGCCTTGGGAGGTACGAGAAATCCAGGAATTTATCTTTTCCTTCAGGTTCTCTTGTTTTATAATGTACAGATTTTCAAAGTAATCTCTGATGATCTTCTAAATTTCTGTGGTTTCTGTTGTGATGCCCCCCTTTCATTTCTAATTTGGTTTATTAGGGTTCTCTCTCTTTGTCAGTCTTGCTAGTGGCTTATTAGTCATTTATTTTTTCAAAGAGTCAGCTCTTGGTTTCATTGATCTTTCAGATTTTGGGGGGATTCCATCTCATTAATTTCTACTCTTGAGTTTCATCATTTCCTCCTCTGGTTTTGTTTCGGCTGCTTTTTTTAAATTTTTTATTAGAGAATCACTGTGATGTACAGTTACAAACTTATGAACTTTTGTGTTTGCATTTCACTCATACAGTGATCGTTTACCCATCCTTCCACCAGTGCCCATTCACCTCCACCAATGATCCCAGTATCCCTCTCATCACCCCCACTCCATCCCCCACCACCCCACTTTGCCTCTGTGGCTGCTTTTGTTGGTCATTTTCTAAGATCTTCAGCTGTGAAATCAAGTTATTTATGTGTGTCCTTTTCTCCTTCCTGATGAACGCTTGCAGAGCTATAAACTTTCCTCTGAACATTGCTTATGCTGTGTCCCACAAGTTCTGGTAGCTCATGTCCTCATTCTCATTTGTTTCCAGGAATCCTTTGATTTCTTCTTTAATTTCCTCTCTAACCCTCTGGTTGTTCAGTAGTGAGCTGTTTAATTTCCAGGTGTTTGATTTGGTTCTCTGCTTCTGTGTGATATTAACTTCTATTTTAAGTGCATTATGGTCCCATGGTGTATTCATATGCTAAATCCAGTAACAAGCTGGATCCCATTCCCTGACCCTGAAAGAGCCTCCAGTGCAACATCATTGGGAGGGCCTAGTCGAGAGAGACTTCTAAGATGTCAGGGAAAGGACGAATGGAGAGGTTACTGAGCCCGCTCGAGAAATTGATGATTAATGGGATTTTGTGATCGTGATTGTGATTGTCTGAAAATATAGTACATACCATTTCTATCTTCTTGATTTTCTAGAGGTATGTTTTGTGGCCCAGTATGTGGTCACTCTTGGAGAATGTCTCATGTGTACTGGAGAAGAATGCATATTTGGCCTTTTGAATCCCACTATTTTCTCTGAAAACTTTTAGAAAAGCTGTATCAGATTCTTCACTGAGTCAAACTGCTTTTCAGCATCACTTGGCCAAAATACTAGTGTCTGAGCATTGCGCATGGTTTGGTTATCTCCTAACTCAACTTACTAAGTTTACTCCAAAAGAAGTAGTTACTAGCAAGTATTCATGCCAGTAACTTTTCGCATTGAAAGCTAAAGGGAAAAAAAGGTGCATGTGGAGAGGGAAACAGACAAAAGACAATAAAATTAGTCCTGGTAATAAAGAAAAGAAAAACTCAGGATTTCCCAGTTATAGAACTGAAAGCTAAATCTTGTTGTCTCTGTCCTCCCCATTGGCAAAAATCATTCTAAAAAAGTTTAACATACCCCAGAGTGAAAAACGGCTGATACCAATTCAACTTCCCTAAGCTAAATAGCTTTATCTAACTAGCATTATCTCAGTCACCTTCAGGATAACCCTGTAAATGGGTAGTATCTCTGGAGTACAAATAAGGCTAAGACTCAAGAGGTTGAAAGCTCTATCTCTACTCATATACATGGTAAATGACAGAACCAAGAAATTGACCCCTTCTGCCAACTCTTGCTAAAAAATCTAAATCCAAGTTACAATTATTATATAGCCAAGAGGGTAATATTTCAATCAAACATCTACTTTTTGGCTTAATAATAGCTGGGACCCTTAGTCAATGAAAGTGCCTATTATGAAGAACAGTTCACTAACCACTGGTATAAACTCAACAATGATGCAAAATTCCTTGAGAAGGCTTATGCTTAGCTGCTTAAGCAAACCCCAGAAAATGAAAAACTGTTTAGAAGAAGTAGAGAAGGCTGAGCCCTGCTAACGTGGACAAGAGGAAATATTCAGCAGGCACAATTCAGAATTCAGAAAGAAATGCTAATGACATTTTAAAAATGGTATTTACTCTTTAAAGCTTGGTGTTTTGTAAAGTTGACGCACAGATACAACATACTGGACTCAACTTGCAAGAACTGTATTTTCATGCATAAATATAAAATACTTTGGGCAAGAAAATAAGACTTTAAAAAATTCACTTTTTACGTATTAGTAGTAATATAGAGATGTATCGCTAAATCTCTCAAATTCCATAACACTGCAAGTCAATGAAAAATCAATGATAAAGAAACTGATTATCGAGTTTGTAACCAATTAAAATTATTTCTAAAATGGCTCCTTCACGCAGATTTGTGTGCTTGCATATTTACAACTCTCCTGGTCACAGCAGAGGGAAGGGGAACACAAGAACACTCTCCTACAAGGGAGTTTGCAAATTATTTTTTCACTTTACCTCTTCTTGTACAAAATTGGATATTTACACTGTCACTCTATAATTCTCCTCTATCCCTTACTTCCTCCGCAAAGAGGCAAATTTAATTAATTTCTGTTTAGATTTAAATTAGAGTTATCCTCCATCAGGCCTGACTAGAACTTTACCTCCACTAGAGGAAGGGACAGAAAAAAAATAAACTTTTCCTTCAAGAAACCAGACTCTCACCCATCACCTCATGTGACAATTAGCAGTTTCTGTAGCACATTTTATGAGGAGAACTAATAAGGCAAAGGAATAGAGGGCAGGCTTTTCCCTTCACAATCCTGTCTGAAACTTAAAAGAAAATCTGAACACTAATGAATTCTGAATTCATGTCAGCTCAATAGAGAGCTAAGTCTTTTATCTTCACCTGGAATAGGAATGAAAGAAGAAGAGCCCAACAGTTCATCCACTTCCCCTAAAATATACTCTGCTTCAGCCCTATTCTAGGTGAAGGGAGCCTAGAGTCCATTTAAGCTGGAAAGAGTCACAGAAATTGCCTAATGTGACCACCTTATCTTGTAGGGTATAAAATCTGAACCCTGTTCAAAACAAAGTCAGCCTTCAGAATCAACACAACTGATCTTAGAAAATGAAAATCAAGTATGGTTTCACTCCAAACAGGAATAACGGTTTGCCCAAATTTTTCTTTAAGCACTTGTGAAATTTTAAATCAATATATAAACTATGTATAAACTAAGATATTCATTAATGGGCTTTGAGAGAAGTGATCCAAAGGGACCCCATTTCCACAGAATGCTTCCCAGATGAAAGCACATACACACACACACACACACACACACACACACACACACACACATCAAGTCCCCCAAAGGCAGGCTTGGAAGACCCAGATACAAAACCTCTTTGGATTACCCAGGACTCCCCAGAATGCCTTGCAGCTGAGACAAACTAAACGCACATTTTCCAGTAAAAAGTAGTAGGCCAAAGATTAAAGCAAAGTTCAAGCAACTCAAAATCTAAGCAGGAAAGACAATGCTAACAGAACTCGTCATACAAAAGTTTAAGGAATGAGCATATTATCAGACAAAATAGTTTTGCAAAATACTGTAATGCAGTGAGGAAAACAGTTCTCAACTAGGTTTATCTGCTCTGACAGCTTCTGTCTTAGCCTGGCATAGGTTGAATGTCTACACGGGGAGCTTAAAAATAACCTAGAATGGCTCTACATTCCCATCCATTTGCCAAAGGTCACTAAGGATTGAGTATTTTGCTTCGGTGCCTCCACTAATCCAAAGACATGCCAATCTGCTTACTGTTACACAACATCAGGAGGTTTGGATTTTACTGATGAAGGGATGTCGGACTCACTTTGTCAGGACACAGTGACTAGTAATACAAAGCTGACTGCAAGACCCTGATTGCAAAGAATTTTTAAAGCAATTTTGTTTTAGGATTCTCAGAAAGGAGAATATGACCAGCAAGATGTTGGTAACTGCTATTGGACAACATTCTACTCTGAGAACATAAAACCTGAACAGTGGAGCATTGAGAAATTAAATTCATGGCCTGGAAAACAAGCCAAGATTAAAAAATGTCACGTTGATACAGTAGGTGCTCTTGACAGTGCAGGGGGTGGGGGGATGTCAAAAACCTGGATTGATTGCATTTTCATAGCAATGCTGTGTGATGGAGGTGGGGAAAGGTCAAGTGTATCGATACCCTTTAGTGCTTCAGGGACACACACCATATCTTTCATCAAATCCCTATATGATATAAAAATCTACCATCATACAGCTTAAAATTTTCAATCACCAGAGCCAACAAAGGACTCTGCATGTAAGGTTAAGCAAAATTAGCTGGGTCCAACGCCTTCCTTTGCGGGCAACAGGAAATTCTGGTAACAGCAATATGGCTCCCAACTGAGCCAACTTGAAAGGATAAAAGTTCCTGAGTTTCCTCTTTTGATGTAGCTTTAAAATCTTCTCCTGTCCAGATCTAAGCCAACATCTTGTTCAGAATCTTAAGAGAAGATAATATGCTCCTTGAGATAATGGACAAAAGATAAAAATGGATGCAGGGATGAATTTTTCTGTCAGAGGCCACAAGACTTCCAACCAAGACTAAAATTTTTGAGAAATCCCTGAGTGGGAGAATTCTAAAGGTCTTATAATAATAGCCTGCACCATCTTCAGGGGTAAGAACCTCACACATGAGCCCTGAGAATAACATTTTCCTGCCTAGTTTCTTGAGCAGATTTGCTCATGAGCTTGGGTTTGGCGGCTCACTGGTTTACCTCGTAACTTATTGATCCTTTCGCATATGCCCTGTCTCTTACCATAGAATATCTTGAGCACTGACACACACAGCTATAAAAATAGCATTGTGAAAACATCCCAAGACTAGACAGAGGAAAGCCTGGAGGCTTTATAGGACTGTGAGGCAAAAATATTGAGAAAGAAAGAGATGAATATCAGATGGGAAAATAGTAGAGATTGTTTGGGGCTGAGTGGCTAGCTTTTTCATGTTTCACAACAGTATAAAACACACAAAGAAGCTCCCCTACCCTGAGGAGAGACTAGGCTTCCCTTTGATGCTGGGACAACCATCTATAATGCTGATAAGCATTCTCTCTAGCCCCATTTGCCCACCATGGGGGCTCATCCTCTGACCGCATCCTCACCTCTCGGCTGACCTCCTGCTTAGTCATGGAGCTACAGAAAAAGGTTCATTTGAGGGTCAAGAATATGATGGCTCTCACACCCATCTGAAACCTGAGACTTCCAGTCAGGAGGAGGACAGTCCTTCCCTATCCTTAAAGGAGAAAAACAACAATGCCAAATCTCGTAACTCTTTTGGCTTCGAAAATACAGATGTTTTCATTTTTCTTTATCTTCAAATGGAGAGACTTCAGGTACTTTCACCTGTCCCAGAATCACCACCAGGACTAGAAGCTGGAACCCAACCCCCAGTCCAGGAAGGTAAAATTTTCAATTCCATTGTCTCCCAATCTTAAAATGAAGGTGGAAAAAAGTCGGTAATTTTATGGAGAACATGGCAAACAGCTGGATTGCTTCTGACCAAGTAACTTGCTTTTGGAAAAAAAGTCCAGGACACTGGAAGGTATGTAGCTCTTAGTCACCCCAAACCTCTTTTTCTTCATCTGTCTATGAATGTGAATGTGGCCACCAACTAAATAAGACACAGCACCAAGAATTATCTGGTATCAGCCCTAACATACATTAGGTACTCAAACCTTACTCACCTAAAGCAAATAATCTGTTTCTAACACAGAAAAGTCAAGCTACCTTCTTTCTTAATTGTCAGATTGGCCATGAGATAACTGGCAGCTCCATTTTTATTTCGCAATTGTTCAGGAAGCTCTGGAAAGCTCAAGAATTTTCACTGGGCTTGACAGACAGATAATGAAACTGTATTTCTGCTCCCATCCTGAAGCAGATAAGAACCCAGACCCATATGGTCACATATTTGCATATGTTGGGCAATAGAAAATCTGAATGTGTGCGATAAAATTCCTGGAAAAGTCCCCTACTCAGTCTTTACTCGAAGAGACCAAATAGTACAGAGATGAGAGTACTTTTCCCAAGTTTATTGTTTTTGATTCACAAGCAGATTTCCTTTGACCAGTCTGAGTTTCGGGGAAATTATCACCATCCTAGAAAGTGGCAGTATGGTAGTGTTAGAATCCTCAAGATTCTGGGACCATGAGGCTGGAAAGATAGAACAGCAGGTAAAGTGTTTGCCTGGCATGTTCTTTACTATGTTTGAGGGGCAAGTTCTCAACTGGAGTCTTCTTCTCCTCATTTGTTCAAGAAGAACAGCACCTGCCTAACAGAGCATCTATGAAGATCAAACTAATCGACATTCTGATATTAGTTATAAAAAAAACACAGAATCACAGTCCAGTCATCAGCCAGCTTCTTGTTGCAGCCCAAAACCATGGTAGTTAGAGCCCAGGAGGATGTCCAAACTGCCCTTCAAGGAATGCAACATTTGGAGGCAAGAATAAGTTTCCATCCAAGACTGTATCTTGAAACATTTGTGAGCCCCTGGATTTACCTTCAGTTTCCTGACACCCGTGGAAGGTGCAGGGAAATGAGGTAGAGGGCTGCATAAGGAAGTGGGATCTGGGATCACAGAAGTGACAAAGCCTTGGTTCCTTCTCCAAGTCTAACTCCTATTCACTGTGTCTATTTCTATTCCATCTTTGATCTTGGGTCACATGAGTTTACTCAATATCCTTACCTATTTATTCTTAAGCTGCCTTGGACTAGGTGCTGGTTGTATGCAGCTAAGATACAAATACAGAACTCACACCAGTACAAGGTTCACAGTGTATTCTTGTATCAACCTCCTCCTGCCTTCCTTCCTTCTTTGTCAAAAAGCAATACCACTGGCTCTGTCAACTCTCTTCAAGAAAATGACTTCCTCTCCCCACTTCTCAGTCATCTGAGACAAGTATTCATCCTTTTCACTCATACTCACACACACACACACACACACACACACACACAGAGTCTGTCTTGACTAATTATATAAAGAGCCAATAGCAACTTGCTGGCATGATAAGCTCAGAGTTGGCACTTTGCTCCTGCAGGATGCCCAGCCTGTGTGAGCCCTCCTGGTCTCCTTCATGGAGCTGGATACCACCCATAATTACCTCCATCACAGCCAAAGACTTTAGCAACAATAGAGCATTTACGTCTTTATATTTTTAATTGGATATGGCTACAAGAATTCCAGCACAAAGTTGCACTTTATGCAGTCTGCCTCAGGACACATTTTCTACGACTTGTTGCAGCTCGTGCAGGGTGATGTGAGGAGACAAGAGAGGCCTCAGAAAAGTCTGGCAACAATAACTGGGGAGATTCTGGGGAAATAGGCATTGGGCAAACTCCATCTCCCTCATCTGCATGGTGACGATCAGCCAAGTTTGCTCTCTCGAGCTGTGGAAGGACCAATTAATTTATCAATCTGCACCTCTTTCTGCCATAACACATTTCCCTCTTGCCAACAAAAAATGTGTCCATTATCAGGCAGGTCCCTGTCCTCCTAAGCAGCCCATGCAGCTGTATAATTACACTTCTTTCCTTGACAAGTTGCATGATTGTTTTCCTAACAGTATATTACTTCGTTAGTACTTTCCAATATACGTTATTTTTAAACTGTCACTTTTGCCCAACTCATCCCAATTCGCACTCGTCTGTTTATCATAACAATCATTAATAACTGTCAGTCCACGCCATCAATGTAACGAACTCCCTCCCTCATTAGCATGTTCTAGCATTTGTTCCGTAGAGGGGGCTGATTATTTTTTACAACAGGCCAAGCCAATTACTTTAGTGAAATGGAATCACATTAATCAAAACTTAACAAGGTGGCAAATTTAAAGATATCAGATTGCAAAAGACAGCATAACTAATATGTCAGTGTCAGGGGTAGCGTGTAGGTATGCAGCAGCTGTACTAAATATATCTCTTCACAGAGGCCACATGAATTTTGACGTTTCATATGATCTGACAACTACCAAAGTGATATAATAGAAGGCAAAGCCGGTGCTGCACGTCTCACGATGACTTTTGTAGATTCTGGCAAGGGCAGTGTGAGCAGAGAGAAAGGCAGAATAGGAGAGAAGAAAATGGTGGCCATGCCTAGCCAGGCTGGCAGGCAGCAGTTGATCATGTCTCTCTGTGCCAAGGCATTTTCTTTTACACTTTAAATGATGATAGTCATCCATCACCATCTGACAACTGCATCAAAACCAGCTGCAAAACATGCAAAGCCCAGCAGTCTAAAATATGCTGACACAACCAACAGAAAAACAGATAAGGAAAAAACCCACACATACAAAGGCATGGATACTTTCATATTCCATAGGAAAAGGAAAGGAGGGGGGTCAAGGAGTTGGGGGCGGGCATCAAAAGAAAAAGGAACTGCAAAATGCTTATGAATAGCAGAGAGTAAATTTAAAACCCAGGTAGTGAAGGAGAGGGAAATAAAGTTAGGGAACAAAATAAAAGAATGGAAAGGAGACAAAGGGAAACAAAGAAAATGGGGACTGGTGGGTGAAAATCGGGAGGAGGCAAGCAAGACTGAGAAGGAAGGAGAGAGAAGAGTCACGAGCAGTCTTTACTGGCAAAAGGGTGGACAGAGCTCTTCTCCAATACCGACCAGACCCCAGCAGTTCCAGTAGGCTCTTTTCTCTTTGATTCACAACCCAGGGCTTTAGAACAAGCGTTTCCTACCTCCTCCTTAGAAGATACTGGGTTTTCACGAAGGTCTCTTCAGCTTCAACCCCCTCAATCAAGTCCAAGAACCTCTGGGCTGGTTCCTGGTGGCCCCCAGGACCAAGTTTAACTCTTCACTCATCACTCAGCTATCACTTTCACCACCAGGCTACTCAAAGCTCTGGTCCCATTATACCTTCCTCTCACCGACCCTCACTCTGTCCTGACCTCACCCAACACCAAAAAGGCGTTCAAATCTATGCCCTGACCTTGAGTGAGGAAGTTATTTGACCTCTTTCAGGTTCCATTTCCTCCTCTATAAGAATAGGGACAATATTACTTATGACTCAAAATTTATCTTTAACTTTTAAATAAACACATGAGAGGGGAAAATAAAGCTAGAAAGATGTTTGACACGAGTGGCACCATTTCCTAACAGGAGCCCTTGAAACAGAGACTTTAGGTTTACTCATTTTTTTGGTCCATACAAAGTGATCAAGTTCTGACATTCGATGGAAGTAAACTGGGATAGAAGTTAATGTCCTCATCCCAGAAACTCTTTAGCCGTGTATAAAATAAACTAGGGAATCTGTCAGCTTATAAACCTTCCTGAGACGAGCTGATCTGGAAAGACAGCATGACCCAGTGTGATATATCTGGAGGCCTTCTCCTCTGAGTCCCTAATCCACCAACCTACTGTTACTGTTTTTGATGGAAGTTATTTATTTACTTATTCTGAGCAAGCCCAGCTCCAGGTATAGCAGGCTGGCAAAGGCCCTCTTGTATAATGTGATTAGATTCAGTTATATCACACAGTTCATGAAATTGTGTTATGATTCATTTTTACAACTTAAATAGCTATTTGGTTGGGTTGCCAGGTTGAACGTGATGAATGTGTATGATAAAACAGAACAAAGAGAGGGCCAGAGCTTGTAAACTGAAACATTAGTCATGGCATTAACCCCTTCCTTTCTTAATTGTGATGCCATAAAAGGAATAGCTGTCCCCGGGGCATCCTACCTCAGACCTCATGTCTGGTAGCGGAATCAAAACTGTACCACTGCTGCTGACAAACTAACCTTCTCACCAAAAATAAGATCAATCCCACAGAAGTTTATCTATCCTATCCTTGTTCCTGGGTGAGGATAAGAAGATGACCCATTAGTATTCACCAATCCTAATTCAAAATACAATCACTTCCAAGTACCCAACTTACATTCCAGTCTTGATTCCACATGACAAACATTTAACTCATATCCAAATTAACACTCATGGAAACCATAGTGAGATACCAGTATGCCTCCTAATTACCCTAAAGTCATAAGAACTAAAAAAAAAAGCAGTATTTAAAAGGAATCAATGTGGTATAAAATTTGGTTGAAATAACTGCAGCACTGTCGTCCCATTGTTCATCGATTTGCTCGAGCGGGCACCAGTAACGTCTCCATTGTGAGACTTGTTGTTACTGTTTTTGGCATATCGAATATGCCACTGATAGCTTGCCAGGCTCTGCCATGCGGGCGGGTACTCTCAATAACTTGCCAAGCTCTCCAAGAGGGATGGAGGAATCAAACACAGGTTGGCCGCATGCAAGGCAAATGCCCTACCCTCTGTGCTATCGCTCCACCAAAATAACAAAGGAAATAAAATCGAACCTGTATCCCTCCTCTTAGTGTTTTTCACCTAGTTCAAAGATTACTTTGAACAACACTAGAATAACCATCTCTATCAAGATATCCTAAAGCAGGCTCTCTAAATAAACCTAATCATCACTTTGTAAATTATCATTGTGAAGTGGTTTCTATTTTAAAGAATCATAATTTCTCTGGGTGAAGGGAAATTACTAAGCAAAGCCCAGGGAGTCATTCCTGGTGATACTCACCCAGACTGGATGGTTCAGTGCTTGGGCTCAGCAATGTGAAGCCTCTTGGGTCCATGGGTGCCAGGGATAACCAGAGCCAACCTGATGGTTTTGGTAGCCTCCAGAACTACACCTGGAGAAGCTCAGTGGGAGCATGTGGTACCAGATAACAAACTTGGAGCCTCACACCCAGGCCTCTGAGCTTTCTGCTCAACCCCCATATTATTTGTTCTTTCATTTTCCACTTCCTTCTCTATGTTGTTGTTGCTGTTGTAATGTCTGAGGGTTAATACACACTTGGTAAATTAGCACATTCTATATTATGGTTCTCAAAGAAATACACTTTATTGTGCTGCTGGGAACAGTAATGGCGGTGCCACCGGGAGCATTACACTTGGCATGTAAAGCAGTGCAGGCCCTCTAGTGCCAAGTCAAGCTCAGGCCCTCCGAGAATCATTTCTGTTTGTTTGTTTTGAGGGGAGTTACCCCCAACACTGCTTGGAGCTTACTCTTGGTTCTCTACAAAGGGATAGTTCCTGGCACGTTATGGGATCAAGTGGTGTGTCAGGGACTGAACCAGGCAGGCCACATGCAAGGCAACTGCATACCCACTATACTATCTCCTTGGCTCCTTAAATTATATAATTTTAGTGTTATAAGAGAACTAATTAAATCTAAAATTGACCCCA
Source organism: Sorex araneus (assembly GCF_027595985.1). Classification (NCBI taxonomy): domain Eukaryota; kingdom Metazoa; phylum Chordata; class Mammalia; order Eulipotyphla; family Soricidae; genus Sorex; species Sorex araneus. The sequence goes on from NC_073304.1 coordinate 115,788,540, forward strand.
TTTTAGTCACTTTACAGAAAAGAAACCTGGGCATTACACATGTATCTCCCATCTGATGTATTCTTCTGTGATTTTTTCACTCTGAGATTTTATATCAAACTGTCCCCTTCAATGTGACTAGACTTCTATTTTCTTACTAATATCTTGCTCAGAAGTTACAATGTGAGATTTCTGAAGGTAGGTTACACATTTGATATGATTTCCATCATAGCACTAGAACACTTGTGCTTGGAGCCTTGAGCCACCATGTAGAAATCCAACCAGTCCCAGAGGCAGCTGCACTGTGACGAGCCAAGCCATATGGAGGGGCTCCATCAGCAGTTCGTAGCTTCAGGTCCTTACAGCCCAGATACCAGACATGCACTTTTCAGATTATTCTAGTCCCAAGAATGGAGTCATCCCAGCCTCTAAGTCTTTCTAGGGTTCCAGCCTTGTACAGACAACTTATTTCACTACACTTGACTAATTTCCTAACCCACACACTCAATGGTCACTAGAAAACTGTTTGGCCCAAACTTCCCAGACTCTTCCCATGGAAAATCTGAGGAAGCAAAGATTAGCTGGAACCAGATGGTTCCAGGTATAGAATGGATTCTCCTTTATCACTCTCTGTATGCAACTTTTGGTTTTAACTAAAATCTCACCAGATGCACAGGGCATAACCAGGCATTTTCATTTCCCCTGAGACAAGTGAAATCTCCCAAAGCAGAGTTTTCTCCATTAGAAAACATGCTTTCATCAGGAATAGCAAATTTAAGTATTTAAACAGAATATATATATGTACACACACACACACACACACACACACACACGTCATCCAGTAGTTACATTCACTGCCCTGAAGATTAGTTTCCAAGTATAAATTCCCTGAAAAAATCTATCTCTGCCCCAAATGGAGACTATAAAAGTCATATTTCCCCAAAATTCCATTTTACTTGAAACTTAGAGAGCAACAATCTCCCAATCTGGTCCTCTGGCCATTTGGATCAGTGACGCAAGTGTAAGTTGTCAGGATGAATTCAGCAGGGAACTGTTGGCTGCAGATTTGGAACCTGAGACAGAAGTTCAAACCAATAAAAGTAGTGTTATATCTGAGTCTTATTCTCCGTCTCATATCTTCCTGCTCAACCCTTGACACATTTTCATATTTCAGATCCACCCTTTTCTCTTCACATAAACAAAACTGCTAAGAATACCAGTTTCTTCACCACCCTTTCAGGTACTAGAATCCTCTGTAAGTCTTTCAAGAAGACAGACCTTTGGCCTGAACTTCCCTGTAGCAGATAAAGAACCTCACCAACTATAAGTATGGCCTGATAGGAATTATAAATATGCTATGCTTTTCCCAAAATCTACTATAATGTTTTCTGTGTCAGAATAAAACATGTTCTGACATGATATTTCTTTTTTTGTGTGCATTTATTTAAATGAATTCTTAGACACAGAAGTTTAATCATATTTAGTTATTTGTTAATAGGTCTTTATTTAAAATCAACCTCAACACTCTAAAAGAGTTTTTTAAAAGTTTTAAAGTAACTTTTTTAAAAGTTCAACAATATGTGCACATTTATTCTATAGTCATACATTCATACATTAATCTACCATTTGCATTTTCAAAATCAGGGTCATCCTGGTAAATTTTTGATAGATACATCATCTGGTGATCTTCTGTAGAAAGCATTCCTAGAGAATCAGAGAACTGATGACTTCTCCCGCCATCATCTAACCAACACTACGTATTCTGTTTTTTCGCTGTTAATCTCCTGCACGCACTAACCATTTCTCCAAGATTAGAAAATTCACCTTTTTTCTCAACCTGAGTTTCTTCAAGTGTAACTCAACAGGATAAAGAGACTTGTACAAGTTGACAGGAACTTACACAGGCTCTCGACAGTCTATAATAGATTGTTCAGTTCACCTCCACTCCCTCCCTCATTTAGCTTGATGTGTGTGTGTGCTAAGTAGCCACCCATCTCTCTGCAGGGCCCTCATGATTACTGCTATGCAGTGAAGCTGAGTGATTCTCAGTCTTATAGAAAAAGAATCTCCTGCCCCCATAACACTGCAATAGCCCAGGCCCCAAACTGAGAATCATCTACCCAAACCCTGAAATTGACAAAAACGGAAAGAAGAAAAAAAATGCCCCTAAGAGGACGTCTAGGGGAAAAAAAATTAAAAACCTCCTTTCTAAACTCAACATAAAGTCACTGAAGGTCAGAGCATGTCGCTACTTTCCGACATTCTCACCTTGGACCAGCATCCCCAGCCAGGCTGCTGCACTAACAGAGAAGCTGCAGATGTGAGAGGGGCCTCTAATTTATTTCACTCCCTGATTTATTTTTCCCCTGCACATCACTTTGGTATGACAACAATGCATAGTTTGATTACATGTGATATATAAAATCATTGCAGCTGTTCAAAAATAGTCATAGCAGGAGAATTTCAGCTACACACTCAGACACAGATCCACAGACAGACACACACCGTCAGACTTTGTAAAGATCTGGCTAAATCACACAGCACAAAAAAGAAATGCTCTTCTTTGTACTGACTGGGCATTTCCAACATCCCCTGGCTTCATGCTTTGTCCTTAAGTACAGAATTAAGAGAGCATTTCCTTATTTTAAAAAATCTGGAGGAGGTCTAATGGGGGGGAAGCATATTGGGGATGAAATGGTGACACCATAGGAGAAAAACAAGGGTGGGCACTGTCAAATTTTACTTTAAGGTGCTGCTATGAAACCAGGAGGCTGATGCCCTTTTAAACACTGTGTGAAAGTTTCCCTCCCTCCTGCTCACTCCGTGGGCTACAAACTGTGCCTAAGATTAATCCCTCTGGAGCTTTTTATTTCCTATTCTGCCTATCTTTCATCTTCACCCTAGACTAAGCAGATGGATGTGAATTCAAAGTTTTCTGATCTTTAGCACAAGTTATGGAGGGTTATCTTTGGCTGTATATCTTTCTGCTGGCAGTGCTCCCTTGGTGATGAAGGATTAACCACCCCAGCTGTCTCTTCCCAGAATGATGCAGTGCCGTGCTCCTAAACACGACAGCATCACTTAATCTTAATGTCCGCTCTCCGAGCGCAGCCGCGCAGGACAAAGCCAATCAACATCAGATGCCACCAAGATGGACCTACTGCTTGGCCCTGGAGTCTCTCACCCTCTCACTCCCATTAATCAACATCACCCAACCCAATCCTAGAGTTCACTCCTCTCAAACCTCAGTTAAACTAAGCTGGGGTCCATGTTAACTATCTGAAGCACGTGGCAGAAGGAGGAGTGGTGGGCGACAATCAGACACGTCAGGAGCACAGCACGCGGGGCCATGGCGCTGAATGCAGAAACTCCTTGTCTCCGCCCCACTTCTCTCCAAAACCAACATCCGTTCTGGAGTCCTCAACAGCTTTTCACACACTGAAGTTTACCTGCACAGCAACAGAGAACGTTGAATGAAATCCACCTGACTTCCAGAGCTGCAAAAGAATGTATAGGCTGGCTTGGGTCTATTCTCAGTTGGAGTGTACTGGCACCCTTCAACTCCCATCTCCACCCTTACCAGGGTTTGCATGGGCAAAACTGGGCCCAATGCATTTTACTTCCTTTGGCGCAAAAAATAAATAAGAAAAAAAAACCACTTACGTCTCACCACTAATGGTACAAATAAACACCTGGACCCAACTTTAAAAAGGCTTATTTGTGTCACTGTTGCATCCCTAATTGCAACTAATTCTAATAAGTCTGTATCCTCCTTGCTCCTTCTTACTTCAAGTTTATGTATCACAGGTGGGAAAAGCAAAATGGTACTCTTATGTTTTGCTCTAGATCCAAGCAATTATAGTAATGTGCCTCCTTTTCTTTCTTAAGGACGGGAACAAAAAAGTCAGCCCAGATCTCAAAGGCAAATGTAATAAAACAGTAAATTATTGCTAGAGTTTACTAAACAAATGCAACCTAGTTAAATTTGGAAAAATCTTCACTTTTGCTTACATTTGCAATTTTACTGCTGAACTACTGGTATTTCTTACTTATGCAACATTAAAATGTATAAGAAATCCTCTTGTGTGCTATATCCAGCATCTACTCTTGATTTATAATACCCAATTTAGGGGGGGAAAAACACAACTAAACCTGATTTAAATCACAGATTACTCTGTAAAACACAAGCAAGGAACTATTCCAAATCCTAAATGTAATTTAAACATATTTATATTTTACAGTGATATATTTTCCCCATTCCTTGTCTTACGACTGTAAACTTTCTATAATTATATAAGCAATTTCCCTAAGGTCACAACATTGATCATAGTTATAAATTGCTAAAGTACAACGCAGAGTGAACAGTAAAATATATGCTGGACATCACAAACAGTTTCATCAAATCAAGAATGGGGTGGAGAAAGAAGAGGGTGAGAGGATGGAGATAGAAAAAGGAAAAAAACAAATTTTCCAATTCATTATATAGTGGCAATCCCCACCATTATATGGAACAGAGATTTTTACAAATTGTCCTGAATAGGCCTTGCTTTCATTTTTATGAGCATTTTACCCCTTTGTCTATTATTCTGAAAGTCATTTAAGTGCAAAGCTAAGGAAACAAACTAAAGAAGTAACTTAATTCAAGCACAAATAAAAACTGAGAAATTCTATATGATATAAATTGCTTTCTGCCATGAACAGTAGTTCTCAAACTGTGTTCCTAGGAATCTAAGGGCTATGTAGAAATATTCTCTGGATAAATTCCATTTCCGGGGAAATTCTATTCCCTGGGTAGATTGTGGCCCTCCTCCCTACTTCTTTTTTTGTTCAGAATCAAATTCCTTACCCAAACCCATAAATACTGAGTAGTTTTAAATTTTACAGTCATGTAATGAGTGACAGAAAAAGGAACTGAATCCAATTTTGTTAATCCATCACCCACACCCACAAATAGAGTAGTTTCAGATTTCATAAGCACATATTCATTTGCAGGAAATAAAACTTATTCTTATTTTTCATTATATTTTTAAAGTTTTTCATTGACTTATTTTTGACTTACAATACACAGAATTTCAGCACTTAGCTTCAGACCTCAATGTGTGTGTAACTGTCATTACTATAACCACCAAAGTTCAATTTCCATCCCACCACCAAAAAGATCCTCCACTCATCCCCCCACCCCCCAATCTGCTCCTCCTTCTTCACTTAGTTTTCCGCCATAGCTGGCCCTGAGTCTAGATGTTTAAACACCACAATCCACAACTGTGATATAAATACCACTGGTTAGGAATTATTTTTGCTGTTTGCCCATTCATTTGTTTTATTTATATTCTACACATGAGTGAAGTCACCTGGTGATCCTTTCACTTTCTTGTTTTTTATTTTGCTTAGTGCAATCATGTCAAATTCCATGAAAAGGCACAAATTCATCTTTTTTTTTTTTTAATGAAAAGGTATCTGTACTAGGACTTCTTTATCTAGTTACCTGCTAGTGGGCATTTCGGTGGGTTCCAGGTTTTGGCAATTGTGAATAACACTGCTATTTATATAGTGGCTTCCTCCCATTCTCTACCCAGAGTGACTCCTTTTTGATCTCTTCCTCTCTTGAAGCACTATCCAAGAAATCCTACTTGGGAAGATAAACAGAAAAGGATCTGGAAAGAACCACTTCTGATGCTACTATAGTGAAGGATGGAATCTAAGACATTATTTGAGACTCTACTTGGTAGTCATTCCAGTGCTTGGGGGTAACTCTGTCTAATGAGCAAAGATGGGTGTTATCTGCACAGGATGCAAATGGGTTGCTTTCAGCATGCAGGGTTGCAGCCAGACAGGCTGACAGGCTGGTCACCCCTGATGGCTAACAATGCCATACTCCACTCTGGGCAGCTGTCTATTAGGAAGACAGCTGAGACCCAGAGAGGAGGCAGAAATCAGTGTGTGGCAGGCACTGGCATCTCAATTAAGAAAAAAGTGTTCTCTGAGAGCTTTAGAATTATGATTGGTTGAAATTTTCCTCCAAAATACAGTCCTATAAAGCTAAGCATGTCTATAGTTCAGGATCATAGTGCAGGTCTGAGTAAATTATTTGTAGTCACACATGGTTGCCAGGAGAATGGGCAGAAGTTTGTTATCCAAAACAAATAAGGTCCTTCCACTCTGCACCCCTCCTCTCCTATGAAGCTACCAATTCTGCCCCTCCCTTCACTTCTTCCCCCTCTCCCCCTTCAACTTCCTATTTGTTTACTATTGATGGCTTGCAAATAAAGCTAATCTTGCTCCCAACATACAGACAACTTTTTCCTGACCAGAGGTAATATTCAGGACAGTGAACTGATAGAACACAGACATAAATCAACTAGAACAGAAGCTGACAACAGTCATACACACAGGTGTACTGAATCAATGTAAGTCTCAGCCAACAGACTCCAATAGAAATAGAAGCTGAATGTATAGCCTAAAGCTAATTTTGCAAATGCTAAAGAGTCCAAATCTCCCTTCTAACCTCCTCCGCTCTTTAATGTAGTTCCTGCCCATGGTGAAAAGCAAATGAGCTCATACAAATAAAATGTAAATGCAGTGGAAATGCTCAATAGATATTAATCAAATACTTCCTCTTTGTTTAAGTGTTTTTTAGTCAGGTAGCTGTTTCTGCTGCTGTCTTCAAGATTTTCTGATGTTTGATAGGTCCCCAGAAAACAAACTGAAAAATAGAAAAGCCTTGTGGATTCTTGTCTCAGAAAAAGGGGAGCTCTAAACATACAGATGTGTAGGCTTGATCTGGGGCAAAATCTCAGTGTTGTGTGGTAACAGCTGTGCTGGTACCACGGGTGATCACCCAGAGACACAGCACAAATGAGTACACTCACTGAATTCCAGCACTTATCACCTTCAAATCAACCATGTAGTTTATAATCTATAAAATCATACAAGTAATTTATAGTTGAGTAAGTTTTGATTTAATGAAAAATAGATCATTCAAATCACCTAACAATCCTGCTGTCCAGATGATGAGGATAACATAGTTAGTAACTATTTCACAAAGAATTATGTTTGTTTCATATTATCTAATTTAATGTTCACAACTCTCTGATGTAGGCAGCTGAGGCTCAGAGGAGGTTTAGAATAGTTAAGTACTTTGCTCAGAATCATATGCTCACATTTCCTTTAGGTGTCAATCCCAACATTTGAACTGGGGTCTGAACATAAGACTCATTTGTTTAATAAGGTCCAGACAAGACTACTTCCCAGAAATAATAAGAATCCACAGCTGAACCAATTTTCTTAACTATTTTTCATAAGGCTTTTAGCTATAGGTCAGTAGGTAAGAGTTAGGTAGAACAATAGATAGGTGGGGAGATAATTAGATGGATGAAAAAATTCTCATTAATTTATATTCTATAATGAATTAGTTACTATAAATACATATAAAAATATGTTTCATTATGGGAAAAAATCTTCAGTCCTAGGAGCCCCGGATTTCTCAAATAGGTTAGTATTTCTATAGGCAAATATTACAAATCTCAAGCATAAGTACTTTTCACCCCAACTTCAACCATTATGATTATGAACACAGATTTGCAAAACTAGGTAAACGAAGTGTAACACAAACCCACAACCATGAACCCTGAATTTCTCAGTAAACAACAGTGAACACAGACCAAACATTAAAGACCTAGTGAGGGGAACACATGATCTTGACAACATGCACAGGTAGGAGATTCTGTCAAAATATTTTAATCAGAAAAAGTTTGAAACATGCCTACTAAATACAAATAAGATATATAAATACATAAATATAATTATGGTAACACATATACATATACAAACACCGCACACACACATATGTATCATTATAGAACCAGAAATATTCCATGTAAAGCTGTTTTTTGGTGGGGGGTTTCAACAGTGGGGCCATGATATGACCACACCTGGCTCTGCTTTGGACTTACTTCTGGCTCTGTATTCAGGGATCACTCCTAGAGAGCTTAGAGGACCATGTCAGGTGTTGGGGATGATACCCAGGTCAGGCACTGCAATGCGAGCTTCTGAACTGTGTCCTATATCTCCAACATAGGCCTATATCTTTCTAGACACTGGTAGTAGCCTTGAACAAACACCAATTAGACTCATTGTCCCCAGAATCATCCCTCCACATTACCCTATAGAGTGTGTTCGTTTGTTTTTTTTTTCTCTCTCTCTCTCTCTCTCTCTCTCTCTCTCTCTCTCTCTCTCTCTCTCTCTCTCTCTCTCTCTCTCTCTCTCTCTCTCTCTCTCTCTCTCTCTCTCTCTCTCTCTCTCTCTCTCTCTCTCTCTCTCTCTCTCTCTCTCTCTCTCTCTCTCTCTCTCTCTCTCTCTCTCTCTCTCTCTCTCTCTCTTCCCCCCGCCCCCCCCCCGCCACTTCTCTCCTCTCTCCATCCCTCCCCCGACCCTCCTCCCCCCGGCTCATCTCTCCCTCCCACTTCCTCTCCAGCTTTCTACCTCCCCTGTTCTTAAGATCAGCACTTTTAATTTGGGTCCAGAAGGGACAGCAGACATATTGGTGCTGCAACCTACTATGTCTAAAATTCAAGTACAACTCTGTAAATCGTGGTGCTTTAATAAAAATTCCATGTAGATATAGATTACATAAATATATACACATCTCTGTTTTTTGAGAAAACTGTGCTGCGATGCTTGGAATGCACAAACTACCCAGCAATGGACACAGCTTCAACTTCTCAAGTTATTAAGGAGAGGGGAAGGAGAGAAACAAAGCAAGAAAGGTTATATAAGTCAAACCCTGCCCTTAACTCCAGGATGCCATTCCCAGGACTCCTCTGCACCCTGGCCTAATGTTGCCACCTAGAAAGCAAAACAACATTTGGCAAGTAGCTCCTAAAAGAACAGAGGTAGCATTCCCTTTCAAGCCATTGGTTAGTTTGCTAACACAAAGATGATCAGGACCTGTGTTCCCTCTTTTCCAGCTCCTGGGAACTGCCCCAGGCTGGTCCTGATTCCTACAACCAAGAGAGCCAACAATTTCTCCCGTGCCTCTGAAAACTGTGGCAAAAAGTTTGTGTATGAAGGTTACCTGCTCATGGATTTTCAAATTAATGTAAATTATTCGAGAATATGATTCTTATCTTCTTTTACATTCTTAAGTAATATTTTACAGATTTTTTTCATATAAGTTCTATGTCATCTTACTAATTTATAGGTCCTTGTTAATATTAATTATAAATAGCATCTCTTCATCCTCCCTCATGTTCAATAGATTTTTATATGTTTTAATTACTTAAGCTGCTCTTTTAGATGTTTTTCAGTAACTTTTTAAATTAGTTATTAATTACTCAAAAATAATGACTTTTTATGGAGTCGTGGATATAGTTAAATAAAGGAGATGGAGTACAGGCGGGCTGGAGATCTGAGTTCAATTCCCAGCTCACCTGGCTCCCAAGTATTGCTTGGCATGGACCTTTAAATACAATTAAAATAATGGTGATACTTTTACTTCATCCTTTCCATTATTTATACCTCTCTTCATATTTTTAATCTTACTGCATTTAATTCAAGAAATGATTGCAAATACCAATGTTTATAGGGCCTGGCAGATAACATGACTGAATGAAGGAAGCCAGGAAAGGACCGATGACCTAGAGCAGGACTTCTTAAACTTTTTCCACTCACCCAAGAACTGCAACACAGGCAATCACTGCCATAAACCTTTTGGATTCATTGTGTGTTTGGTTTTAAGTTAATTTTTAAAATTTATTTTTAGTTTTGGGTCACACTTGGCAATGCTCAGGCTTACTCCTGGCTCTCTGCTCAGGGATTAGTCCTGGCAGGGCTTAGGAGACCACAAAAGGTTTTGGAAACTGAATCAGGGTCTGCAGGTCTAAAAGCCTTAACCCCTGTACTATCTGCCCAGTCCTGATTCTAAGTCAAATATTGTTCATTGTGCATTTATAAATCTTTTACTGTTGCAAAAAACTTTTCGTGACCCCCATATTCAGCATGAAATAACAACATACAGCTTAAGAAGCTAGGGCCAGGGAAACAACTCAAGGGGCGGGGGCACATGTTTTGCATGTAGGAGCCCAGGGTTCAATCCTCAGCACTGCATGTTTCCCCAAACACCTCCAGAAATGATCTCCAAGCACACGAAATATCTGGGCTGGGGAGGAGGAGGAGGAGGAGGAGGAGGACATGGAGAAGAAGGCAGAAGAGAGGAGAAGGAGGAAAAAGAGAAGTTGGAATCTAAAAACTGAAGTGGTGGGTCAGAGAAGTTGTCAGTCTGTTCGATTCAGAAAGCCAGAAATAAGACACAGCAAGATAGCAACAAAGGTCCAAAGACAATATAATTGGAGAACTGATCCACACAGTTGAGTTGAATTGAGTTGGTGTGGTGGAAGGGGAGTCGGGTAGGACTGGGAGGAAGGGGTTTTGGGGTCCTTGGGCAAAAGTAGTACACTGGTGGTGGGTGTGGTATTGGAATTAATTCCAATTTGTGCACAAGAAAACATTAATGACACTGTAAACCACTGAATCTCAATTAAACATTTTTAAAACTTTTTTTTTCCAAAATAAAAGCTCCAGTTCTTTAAACAATTGCAAATAACATTTTAAAATTTTAAGCTCATGGTAGGCCAAAACAAACTGTTCAGTTAAGCCCTTAAGTAACTGATGGCCTTCAGGTAAGATGGTTCAGAGTTTAAGAAGGTGTTGAATTGAAATCACAGCCAAAGTGAACATTCTTATCTCAACCCTGACCTTCCCTAATTTGGAGGCCACTAAAAAAAATATGGTTTTGACTTGAAGTACAGTCTCTATCAAATTGAGTTTGTGTAATGCTATTTTATTGAAAATTTTTTGTCAAATTAATTTTTAATTCTATTAACTTGACTTGGCTTTCCTCCTTTCACCTTATGGGATTATTTTTAATAATAGATTTTCAAGACAGAAAAAAGAATGCTGAAAATAACATACTTAAGAATACACTATAAATTGTGTTTCCAAAGAAATAAAATATAAACAGATCTTTTCTAATTTTTTTTAATCCTTGGTTTTATTTTATTGGTTCAACACTTTACTATGACTTGTTTACTCACCCGTACTCCAGAAACTTATGCTAGTCTGTCAAAATCCTGCTCATAAAACTGCCACTGACATGATCTGTTTCAAAAAATCATCCACAACTGAGTCTATCATCAGCTCAGTCTACACAAGTAGTTTCGAATTCCAAAGCAATTCCACACCACAACCCATGTCTGTATTCCCAGGTCAACTTCAACTGTTTCCCAAGTTCATGCTGATACAGTTCATTCTTTGGAAAGATGTTAGAATGACAAATTTTCTGGAAACAGGTTTCTTTGGGGGGAGGGCGGGGGGGGGGGGAAGGCAGTGTTAAATAAAAAAGATGTAACTGGCTTAAGAAAGCAAAGACATTCAGTGCATGAATGTAAAAACATCACTAAACTTGGCTTACAAAATTGCTAATTACGTATTTGACAGTGAAATATCACAAACAGCTGGGGCTGAAGAACACAAACCCACACAGGGAGTTGGTAGGAGTGGGAAAAAATACACTCAGACAAACTACAAAGAGGATGCTCTAACTTAATCTCCTCTCCTGCAGCAACTTTTACACCTCTATAGTGGATCACACCAAAATATATCTCAACCAAAATTCACAAACTGCCCTCCTCTGACTTCTAAGTTCAGATCTCAATTGAACGCCTTCATTCTTCTCTATTAAAACAAACAAACAAACAAAAAGTTGGGTCATAAAGTTTGTGGCCAAGAGAAAGAGCCAGACCAGAATCTAAAAGAATGTGTGTACTGAGACTGTGAAAAGCCATCACTTTGAAAAGTTTGGTCTTAATTTTTTTTTAATACGTAAATCATCTCAATGCCTTGAGGGACTGCTCCAGAGAACCTCCCAGAGCCTCACATGCCATCTCCTTTCAAACACATGCTCAAGTGCTCACCACATCCCCTGCCAGGAATCTGCTCTCCCCGATCCCTCCCCGAGCCCATGGGGAGGAGTCACAATCTGAAATGCTCACATGGGCTTGTTGAGAAACTCCTCACTAGCAGAGTCGATGACCAGACAATGCCCCAAGCGCAGATATTTGAGGGGAAGAATGTGTGTGCTCGGGGAGTGGGGGATGGGGGAATGGTAGGGGGAATTGGCTTCCTGACCCTATGACATCAAGAGGAAAGATTCTTGGCAGAAGGAAAACACTCACTCTTTAGGAATTCCTTCCTCAGTTTTATGCTGGAAGAGACACAGTCTCTCTCCAAAGCTAATATTAAAGAAAACTGGTTCCCTCTCCACAAAACATACCTGAGAGTAAAGAAAAAAATATAATCTTTAATCTCCACAGCACATTTTAACACCTAGATGAGAAGCTTAAGAGTACAATCTTAGAATATTAAAACACTTCTATAAATGTTACATGTTCTGATTAAGTCCGAGTTTATTAGTAAAGCCATCCCTAATAACTCAATTTTTAGCCAGTTGAAGATGGCAGATCCAAAGGTTAATCTTCAAGGGGAAAAAAAAAGAGAGAGGAATCACAACTGTCGCTTCCCCTAGTTTTTAGATGGGATGATGAAACAACCTTATTTGTCTACCTCCAAGTAATTTTAGAAAATTCTGAAAACTAGATCATGATTTAAACCTTTTTAAAAATGAGAACCACCAAATCAAAGCCAGATTCTTTTTCCTTTTTCTGGGCTGGAGAAATAGCACAGCGGGTAAGGTGTTTGCCTTGCACACAGCCGACCCGGGTTTGATTCCCAGCATCCCATATGGTTCCCTGAGCACTGCCAGGGGGTAATTCCTGAATGCAGAGCCAGGAGTAACCCCTGTGCATTGCCAGGTGTGACCCAAAAAGCAAAAAAAAAAAAGATTCTTTTTCCTTTTTCAAAGATTTTCACTTCTTGGATAAAGATTGAAGAGGTTGGTATATCTGGGTGAAATGACACCAGAATAACTTTCCGGGGGAAGACACCAAGCACATTCCCCTCTGGAATTCGGCCTGCAAATGTGACACGAGAAAGCACAAGTTTAACAACTGCTGATAACCAAAGGTTTGGAATCATTGTGGACCAACAGAATAAAAAGGAGAGAGAACCATGCAAGGACAGAACACCTTGTGGCATCTAACACCGATGTTTTAAAAACAAACAGTTTCATCATCCTAAGCAGCAGAAGATCAATGTGTCCAGATGCCAGAATATGGAGAATCAGTTTAGGGTGGGTCAATGGAAACAGCTTTATCCTCCAGAAGACCATGGCGAAAACCACATCAATGCCAGTTGTAGGAGATCACTCTATTTTGCAAAATATAAAACTCCTTCATTGCAAATTTATGGAAACAATGTCACAGGGGCCAAGGGCTGTCACTTCAAGTCAACGAAGGCCCATTTCATTGCAGCACTGATGGCCAGCGATGTCAAGGCGAATTACACCCCCACTTGCTAAGAGAGAGAAATCAAAGTCAGGAGAGGAACGTTCAGCTGGAGACACACCCACAGGAGTTGGGAAAGCCAGAACTTTTTCCAAGCCAGGCTAATCTATCACAGGCTCAAACAAAGGATATGATTTTCCCATTGAGAAAAGGAAAGGACTGGTGACAGGATAGTCCAAAGGGAGATTCAGAGAGCAGTCCTAAGGGCCAAGACTCCGCTCTTGCCACATGTTGGAATGGTGGATGTGGAGGAAGAAGGAGGGGAAACTTAACAACAAAGTTCAGTGCCTGGTGGAACTTTAATATAAAAAGAGATTAATAAACATAAACTGAAAGGTTCAAGCACCCTGAAGCAGAACTGTGTTCCTTCTCCAGACTTCCCCAAGGCACCTCCATAAGCTGGCTGAGATGATAGGTGTAAGACAGAGTAAGAGGTTATAAGATATGGACATGGTCAGCTCAGTTACCACTAATGGAACAGGATGTCATAACCAGGAATTTGTTTTCTAAGAAGAGGCCAGGAAAGATGAAGAGGTACAGAGAAGTCCAAACCTGGTTCTGAGTAAGAAGACATATACACATTGTGCTGCTATCATAGGAACAAACATCCGATGGAGAAAGAAGTGAGTTCCCCAGGCACCTCAATACTGGTTACTTAAGTATTCCAAGGGTGGGAGCAATTTAAATCTTTATTTTATATATATATAAACAAAGAACAATAATTATAAGTATGTGTTTATAAATCAAAAGGAAAAGAAGAGAAAGAATACCAACCAAGAGTCTTCTGGGTGCTAGATAAGCATTGTGTATCTAGTATGTTTATGAAATTTCACTTAATACTACCAGTCACCCACTTTATAAAAAAATTAAGGCACAGAGATCAGAAAATTGTCAACACATTAATCAATAGGCATGGCATCTGGATGTGACAGAGACAAAACTACTGAGAGCCTCTAGCATATTTCCTCTTGGGATTCTGACATCCTTCTAAGAAATCCAGTATTGCCTGGCCCTTGGAGATCTGAGTCTAAGGAAATACTTAGCCACTGCAAGACAACTATCTACATTGTTCTTGTTTTCCAGAAACCTGTGATAGCCATCTTGGTATTGACACCTCTCCCCAAACCCAGAGAGGCAAGACCATCCTTTAAAACCATCTGGTGCTGATCCAGATAGATAGCACATTGGACAGGGTGGCTGCCTTGCATGCAGCTGACACAGATTTAGTCTCTATAATCCCATGTGACTGCCCAAGTCCCTCCAGAAGTGATCCCTCAGCACAGAGCCAGAAATAAGCTGTGAGCACTGCCAAGTGTGGCCCAAAAGCCAAAACAAAAACAAACAAAAGCAAACAACAACAACAACAACAAAAAACCCACCACCTAGAAAACTATGAACTGAATGTTCTGGGCTGAGGTGACAGTAGATAGGTTATGTGCCGGCCTTGCATGTAGCCTACCAGGTTCAATCCCGGTACCACATATGGTCCCCTGAGCCCCACATGGAGTAAGCTCTGAGTAAACTGGCTCAATAACCAAAGACATAAAATAAAACTATGGAGGATCTTAAAAGAGCAGGGAGTGAAAAGGATGCCCCCTCAGACTCCCACAATCTCCCACATTTGCCCCTCCCCACTGTAAATAGCAACTGACCCAGATCATCCATTAGTGATGTGAAGCAGAGAGTGATCAGCCCAGCCAAAAGGAAATTTAGCAGGAGAGGTCATGAGTTTGTCAACCCTGCCGAAAGGGCCCATCTTGGGCTCAGAAGTTCTATCACACAACTTTTAACTTGGGACATAAAAATGAAAAAATGCGTTTGTTTAAAACCCTCCTGAAGTTTCTGATCATAATGATTTATGTAAATAAAATGTTAAATTAAAATGTAAGTGTTAATAAAATTATATATATGATGGAATGACTGTTCTTTTTAAAACTGATCTGCAATAAATTTTCTAAATTCTGATTGCAGGTGATTCAAGGCCTTGAAAGCTTTGCCAACAATAGCCAGCAGAGGTCTATTACTGAAGTGGTATTAATATAGCTATCATCACCAATTCAAAGCAGATAATAAAGGACTGACACATTTATTATCATTATTAATTAACAGTTTTCTGAGATGGAATTAAATCAATATGCTGCTCTGATATCATTTTAACTAGTTATGCAAATCAAACATTTAGAGCCCATGAACAGATATAAATGCCATTCAAAATTCACTTTGCACTTATTACTGTAATATCAGAACTTTCAGGCTTTGCTAGTAAAAATAGGGGGGGACTTAATGCTCATTTAATTACACTCAGACATAAAGCTTATGGAATGAAAGTTGAAATAGCTGATTAGTTAGGAAGTCATAGTAAGGCTATAACACGAGGGATAGACAATGAGATAATAATGTGGAAACGTGGGGCTCTGCTCAGAGTGGATCTGGCAGATCCTATTAAAAAGAACAATGACATGTGTAATAAAATATGTTTTAAAATTACAAACTTGAGGACCTTTTCTTAAATCCAGAGAGAAGAGGACAGAAAAGAAATGGGGAGGGGAGGGACAGAAAAGATGAGGGAGAAAAACCTACAACTCACCACCGATAAACAGAAAACTGCCGGGTTCAGTTGCCCAACACTTTATCCAAATTGGATGAGATGACTTCAGCACGTTCTCCATGCAGAACGGAACTCAGCCTCCCAGCTTTCCTTATCAGGTGAGAGCAGGTCTCCAATCCCAGGAAGCTACCTGGAGGGTCACCATAAGTCAGACTTCACTACCTCTGGGTCCAGCAGAGGCCAGAATAGATAGGAAAGGTTTCTTACTTGGAGATTTGGGTTTTTTCATTTGCAAACACAGATAATGCCTGGAGATGGGAGGCTTTAAAAATACTAGAGGCGTTTGAGTAATCCTGATGCTATGACTATCTGGACAATGCAGAGGGTACCCACTGCCTCTGGATGTTGGTAAGCAGTGATGCTAAGAGCTGGGAGAGCAGCCGCATGCAGAGTGAGGATCCAAGGTGCCCTGGCCTGTGAATTCTGAAGACTATGGAGGAGTCCTTCTGGAAACCAGCCAAAGAAGCAGCCAGACACGAAGCATACTGCCCAGGCTGGGGCTCCCAGCAGGAAGCCTGAGCCTTCTACAGATCTTCCTTGGGCTTCCAGCTAGCATAATTTGGTTTGGGATCATTTTTATGAACAGAACAGAATTGTATCTATAGTGTAAGTTAGCCTGAGCAATTTGCAGTTCTTTTTTTCTCCAAATCATATTCCCATCTTCACCTGGGAGGAGTACATTTGATCTTCAGAAGAATCCATTTCAGAGCCAGAAAATGAATAGTACATATACCTACAGAAAATGCAGTGCAATTGTTCTGCTGTGACCCAAAGGAGCAATATAAAAAGCAAAGAATAAAATTTTATTAGCCCTTCACACCTCCCACCCCCAACTTAGAGATGTAAGAAGGCACAGACAAATATTTATGATGTGTTGCTGTTCGCTATAGTATTTCACAAATTAGAAGGGAAAAAGCCTGCAATGAATGAAAAGTTAAAACTTCATGCACTAGAATCCTGGAGAAGGCAAAGGGGACGTGCCTAATAGTCTGAGTCATGGCAAGGTGAGGAAGGCAGAAATGACTGGAAAGATTGTATAAGAAAACAGAGAACTCAAGTGTTCCGATTACACATGATAGTGTCTTGTCTTTTTGTGCTTGTGCTTTATATATTATCCACACCTTGACCTCAACCATTTGCAAAATGTTTACTGACAGCAGCCACTTGATGAGGCGCTAGGAGTCAAGACAGACAAGACCCCACCCTCTCAGTGAAAACAATCCAACAAGAGAGACAGAATCAAGCGATCGTTAAAAACATGATGATTTATGTGATTTTTAAACTAATACCAAGGCTTTTGCTGCCACTTAATTAAGATCCTGTGCATCATTCCTATCTCTTGAATAAGTGTGAAAACTCCCAACTTAGAGTAGTCACATCTTTATTGAAGAAAAAAAAAGTGCACAGCTTGCGCCTGAGGCTAAAGAAATCACTGCCTTCTCCAGATGGAATCCCGGTGACCATGAGCTTCTACAAACATGGCTCTGGTATGTGGGGGTCAGGACAATTTCACCAAACCGAGTGGCCACATAAGCTTTTCCTGATATACAAAAAAAATGCTCAGGAAAGTTCCTCCGCCCCTGAATAGCCATGGTCCCAGGGGCAGACAAACCAATCTCAGAACGCAGTGGCTGCTGGCAGAAATGCTCCTAGATTGTGAACTAAGCTACGGCCCTGTGCCATCCAGGGAGGGGAAGGGTTTTTGTCCCTCGGCCTTTTCTCCTTTGCAGCAACATGGCAATCGCCACCTTTCAGAGCCAATTGGACAGAGAGGTAGGAGTTTGCAGTGATGGGACATGTGGTAAATCTCGAGATGGGGGAGTGGGGTAGAACCGGCCCACCCATGAACAGCCTCCTGAACAGCCATGATCCCAGAGACACACAAACCAATCTCAGAACGTAGCAGCTGCTGGCAGAAATACCTCTGGATTTAATTACTAAAATACCAAAATTGCAAAATTACGTGGCCACTGTTGCAGCAGTGCGATATCATATGCTCTTCATTATCAGCAATAGAAAACAAATTATCTAATGATGCTCTTTCGGCAGGTCTGATGGTTGGGAGGAAATTCAAAATAATAATAGTGGGTTTTCTGTCGAAAATTGAATGTAATCAAAGTAAAGAGAGAATAAAGTGAAAATCTGCAACACAGGCAGGGTGGGGTTGGGAAGAGGGGTATACTGGGATTCTTGGTGGTGGAACATGTGCACTGGTGAAGGAATGGGTGTTGGATCATTGTATGACTGAAACTTAAACCTGAAAGCTTTGTAATTGTTCTCACAGTGATTCAGTTAAAAAATTAAATTAAATTAAATTAAAAATTAAAATAAAAAAAAATAAATCACTTCTTAGTCTACTTTTCCATGTTGGAGGTAGAAGATATCTTTCCTTATCCAAGATCCAAACACACAGCCAAGCTGTCTTGGTGGTTCTCTGAACTTTTACTTCCAGCTTGTTCATGTTCAGGCTAATAAAAAAAAAAAAAAAGTAAGGACTATTTCCCACAGACAGCAGCACCTGAAACCCTCACCTTTCTCAGTCCCACTGTGTTCTTCTGAATTAACCACACATGTACAACAGACTCAATTCCATTCCTGACCCAACTACTTCACCTCTGACTTTCCAGAAGTCCCAAATAAGAAACAAAATTGCCATGAATTAGTTATTCCCTTTAAAGACTTGTGATCTTTTCTCCCCCCAAATCACCTTTTTTGATACCTTCAAATATCTTCAAATGTCTGAAGAATAGGGCGCTCAAAACATTGTTCCAGTAATGAAAGATTCTAAGGAAAAGCCTTCCTTTCTGTCCCTGCCCTACACTATTCTTTCAACCCACCTCCTCCCATTCAAACTCTGATTCCAGGATATTATGGAAATAACACTTGGGAGTGTGAATACTAACATGTTAGAGACTATCCAAGGGAGAGTGTTAAGATCTCATTGGTAGGTGAAATATATAGAAATTAAAATACCAGCTCACCCTAGTAAATGGCAATTGGAGAGGTTGCTAGCAAGGGAGAGAAGTGACCATCAGTGTGTGAGCTCCTCAGTAGTCTTTGACCAATGTGGCTACGGACGCAGCCCTGAAATCCAGCTGGTAAGATGAACAAGTGAAGAGCCCAGGCAGGAGGGAAAATTATCATGGAAATTCAAGGCACAGGAGCAATGGTAGTAAATCAGGGACGAACCTAAATATAAACTGAACAAATATAAACTCAACCATCTACCCAGGATGAACTGGGTTGTAATAATCAATGTAGAAGACAATTCTGACAGCCCATTTGGTTCCTCTGTCACTCAGACTATGCTAGTAATCAGCTGTGTCTCACCCCCAGGCTCCCTCATGCCCCGACTACAGGTGCCTCAAGCAACCTATAAAGGGTCAGGGGCAGCTACAGCAAGTAAAATCTTGTCTCTGCTCCGTTGTTTGTGCTGTCAGCTACTAAGCAGTGGTTTTTCTTTGGTGGAGGATGAGGGGAGGAAACTTCCAAGCAGGACTCAGGAGATCAGGCAGTACCACAGAAATTCTCAGCCAACCATGCCAGCAAGGGCCTGAGAATACAATGTGGTTTGGACCCACAATGCCAGGGATGCCCTGGCAAACTTAGAGCCTCACACACACCACAGCAGCACTGGAGGTCACTAGGGACATATCTGGTGATGCTCAGGGCTTTCAGGGCTGCACCTGGCAATGCTCAGGGATGCTGGAGATGCAAGGAGTCAAACCCCAGCCAAGCATGCTACACATGCATGCTAACTGCTGCACTATCACCTTATTCCCAAACTGTGGCTTTTACATCATTAGTAGAGGAAGCAAGATGACAAATGTCATGGCACCTACTCATTCTCTTCCTAATATCCTTCCCAAGGGGTCCTGCGTATCTAACCACTTATCCTGAAACTTCTCACAGAAGCCCAGCCACGTTGGAGACAGCTTTTCTTCACACCTTCCTCAGTCAGTGGTCAGTCTCCAAGTCCCCCATCATGCCCCCACACCACCTCCTTTTGTTTAGGAGCCACACATGGTTATGGTGGGCGCCATGCTCACTGAGGATCAAACTTAGGGCCTCACATACACTCGGCAAGTATTCTATCACTTAAGCTAGCTCCCTGGTCCTCTTGCTTCTCCCTTTACTTCCTCTTCAGAACCACCTTCTCTGCTCTACAGGATTTCTTTGACTCTTTAGCACAAGAAATGACTCAGCAGCAAAAGCAGCAGTCTTGGAAACCTTTAGCTTTCAAAGACTGAATGGAATGATGGTTCAGCTATCACCAAGGCACAGCTGGGTCCAGTGTCACTTAGATCTCTTGCCATGGCACTGTTTTAAGTGGCTGAGATGTGTTTGTGCATAAGCAAGTGGTGGCAGCTAAAATATATCACCCTCTCCATTTCAACTTTACCATGCAAATTCAACATATACTTGTGCTAAAGAAAGGATTAGATTTTTTTTAATTTTATTGAATCACTGTGAGATAGTTACAAGCTTTCATGTTTGGGTTACAATCACACAATGATCAAACACCCATCCCTCCACCAGTGCACATTCCCCACCACCAATATCCCCAGTATACCCCCCCTTTCCCACCCTCCCCTGCCTCCATGGCAGACAATATTCCCCATACTCTCTCTCTACTTTTGGGCATTATGGCTTGCAACACAGACACTGAGAGGTCATTATGTTTGGTCCATTATCTACTTTCAGCACGTATCTCCCATCCCGACTGATTCCTCCAGTTATCATTTTCTTAGTGATCTCTTCTCTATTCCATCTGCCTTCTCCCCTCCGCTTGTGAAGCAGGCTTCCAGCTTTGGGCCAATCCTCCTGGCCCTTGTGTTTACTGTCCTTGTGTGTCAGCTTCATGTGATGTTATTCTATACACCACAAATGAGTGCAGTCTAAGAAAGGATTAGATTTCTCTAAATCTTTTCTAAGAAACTTCCTTGAAGTTGAAAATGGGGAGAGATGGGATGAGAGAGGAATCACCAAACTCTTTTGTTGCTTTCTCCAACTGTTTCTATAGAAAAGCAAGTTAGCATGTATTTATATTAGTTTTAAACCTAAAAAAAAGAACATTACAAGCTATAGCTAGAGATTTACAAGGTAGAGTGTTTTCAGAAAATAAGCTAATGGAAGAGTTCACCCGGGACAATAACTAAGGAGAACATAAAACTACTTTTCAAAAATAGATGGGGCCAGAATGGTAGTGCAGTGAGTAGGTGATTGTCTTCAATGCAGCCAACTCAGGTTTACTCCATGGCATCCCACATGGTCCCCTAAGCAACACCAGGGGTAATTCCTGAGTACCACCAAGTGTGCACCCCCCAATAAAATTGCTTAAAAACAAAAAAAGGTGTCATGTCCCCAGCTCCCCCATCCTCTCCCCACCCTGATCTTTTGCATTCAGCCTGGAATTGGGAGTCAACCTTCCAAGGCAGAGAAGCAATGACAGACAAAAACTCTCGAGCTTTCCTGCCATGATTCAAGTCCTGGTTCTGTCTATACGTTAGACAAGTCATCTAAACTCTTTGTGCCTCAATTTCCTCACCTGAAAAGAGAGACTACGCAAGTCCTATCACAGGGCGGCTAGTAGGAGGCCTAAAGGTAGGTGTGAAGATAGTATTTGAACATGGCATTCATAAACTACACCATTAAATTATTCACTGCCAGCATCACTACACATCAGAAAGGCTCCACTGACTCAAGCTTCACCCCAAACCAGCAAAAACCCCACAGTCACCTGCCAGTGCCCCCTGTTTGCAGAGCTTTCAGAGCTGAGTAGCTCCATGCCATCACACAGGATTATCCAGACCAAACCTATGAATACGCAAACATCCATGAATGCGATTACTTGAAAGAAAATTTGTGGACTTGGTCTTTCAACTCTTCACATAACCAATTTATAATAATGGGAGTCTGTGTGTGTGTGTGTGTGTGTGTGTGTGTGTGTGTGTGTGTGTGTCCCAAGTCTCTGTTACTAGTGCTGCCTTGGTTAGGAATCTGCAATATGATCCTCTGACTAGAAATACTGGCATAATTTATTGCATTATTACTCCTCTGAACCGAAAGCAATTAATTACCTGGGGCAGGATGCACAAGTGAAAATTTATCAGAGGAAAGTGATGAAAAATGTGCCCACTGCTTTAAAATAATAGGTGCTTAATGGTTTTTTTGTTTGCTGGCTAATCTTAGGCATCTTATAAACAACTCCAGCTCAGTTATCTGTTGTGAATTCCACTCCCCTCCCCATTTTTGTCCCTTTATATTATTCTATCATCCCATATCTCCCTTGGGGACAGGAAGAAATGTCTAAAATATTCACTTAAAAGGAGAAGTGAGACTCCATTCCTCTTCTGCATGCTAAAATTATTAATATGAGGTAGGAAAGCATGATAAAATATATTCTAATGTTTATCACCTGTGTTGGTAACACAAATATATCTGTCTGACTAATGTCTTTTTTCCCCGATCACAGCATTTTACTTTAAAACTCTGACTCAGTGAAAAGACATTCAGGTGAATATGTGTCTATTAACTACTATCTCCAATGTGTATATTAATTACTATCTCCAATGCCCCATAAGTGTTTTCCTAGAGCCTGAATCACAAAATCCCCAAATATGGTCTCCAAGAATTTTTTTTCCATGAAGCACTTCCCTGGTCTACTATTAACATCATTGACATAGATCTGGAAGGAGAGAGGAAATAGAGTCAATAACGCATTATTGTATTATTTATAAATTTCATGCACATGTGAAAGATAGGAATGTGGCTAAATTCATTACATTTGTTCCTACTTTTCAGAATTATTCACATCTGTATGATTCCGTAATTGTCTCTTCTATAAAGTTATTGGAGTAATTTTGTTCCGTATATTCCCGATCAATTCCTCCTCTCAAGGGCACAGTTGAAAAGTGATATTTGAAAAAGGCCTCTGATAGATTGCATGGTTAGTCAGCAGCAGAGACAAACAACCTAATCCAGCACAAATTAGTTCGGCTGCCAGCAATAGTTTTATACAAAGATGTAAATTATGTTGTCAAAATCGGTCGCTTTCTAGCTTGCTGCTCAGCTAACAAGAAACCACTTTGGCTGATAAAGATGAACACTAAGCTTCCCTCTCTTACAAATTTGCAAATCTGCCATTTCAGCATTCTGTTAGCCACAAACAAACAGCCAGCTATAATTGCTTCTTTTCTTCCGCAGTGGTATTTTCCCCTTGCGCTGTTCCAGGCTGTTCTTGAAAGTAACAACAATAACAACAAAGCCGAAAAGCACCCAAAGATAAACACCAGCAACCTCAGACAAGAATTTAAGGAAAGCCTCGGCTCCTGCAGAATCCCTCTCCCCCACTTCCCTCCTTCCAAACAGCACACCAGCCCGCCTGCCCCTCGCCGAGGGTCCCCACGCAGCACAGACCCTGACAATGTCACTCCTGGGCACTGCGAGCTGAAGAACTGAAAGGGCAGGGGGAAGTCTTGGCTCTAATGGAAATGGAAATATTCTTACAGCTTTGAACAAGGATTGTCTTTGACAGTAGCCCATCCATTCTTCTTTATTTTACAAGCTCCGGTTCCAGGGAAGGGAGGGGAGCAGAACACACGTTCCAGGGGCCCAAGCAGAAAGCTCCACCAGGCTGCATGCGTTAAATTGGAATCAGATAGATCTTATGCTGGACTGAAAATAATAACACATTATAACGGTAATTATATCCAGCATAAGTCAAATAAATAAATTATAAATTACAATTACCCTTTAAAGTTGCTAGTCTGTTTGCTTTACAATTAACTGCAGGTGCTTCTGCATGTTTTATTACAGTCCCAAAGTTATATATTTGAAAGAATGGTACAGATGATTCCTGTTTATTTGTTAAATTAAAGCATTGTTGGTAAAATTACGGCTTAATTAATATTATGGGTACTGTATAACAAAATAGTTTACCTTGTACATAATTTATTTCCACATGCATATCTCAGCCCAGACCCATTACAGCTCTAAGGCAGCTAAAATAAAATATTCCTCCTTTGCTGGCATTTTTCTAAATAGCAGTTCACTAAATCAATATTATTCACTTGGTATTTTTAAAAGCAGTGTATCTTAATAATTACACAGCATTAGAGTAGGCAATAATTTTACTTGCTAAGCATATTAAATTTAGCAAACCATCAGTCAAATAGTTTGTTCTTTCTCAGAATGGGTAAGCAGTGAGTGAGTTTGGAATCATGTTCCTTTGGTATAAATGTCACATAACGTTTAAGAATGCGTCTGTGACTCCCTAAGCCAGCCCGGCACTATATATCTTTATTAGTTTCAGTGGTCAGTGCAGTGACCAGTTGTTTATTCTCATTACTCAAGACAAGGTGAGCCACTTGGTAGTGACTGCAATCACAGCTAAAAACATATGACTTTGCAGAAAGTAAAAACTGTAGACAGGACTACATGCACAAAGGCCTGGATGCTGGCTTGAAAGATCAGCATCAGACAGGAGAAAAGATCATTACACACACACACACACACACACACACACACACACACACACACAATTTCACATGCTTCAGCATTCCAGCTCTCTGTCCTCATTTCTTTGGGGTACCTTACCTCTTTTCATTGTTCGCTGTTCATTATAAAAACACCATTAATTTTACATTTGTCCTGTCTTTGTTCATTTCTGCATTTATTCTTTTCAAGCTCACAGCACTTATGAACAAAAGCTCACAAAACACCTTATGAACCTTCTCTCATCAGCCCTAAACAAAGTGAATACTCCCCAAAAAGTCCACCTCCATTTTCTCTTTAAACACACACACACACACCAGCTTTCTTTTTCTTTTTTATTTTTTTAAGAAAATCAATTCATTCACTGCCTAAACCCCAATGCAGGAGAATTTTACCTGGGCTGCAGGCAACTGCCAGCACTAACAAGTCAACGCTTGATTGATGTCTTTAAAGATGTCATGGTCCCTGAATTATGTGTTTTAGTTATATGGCTAAAACCCTTTCTCATTGTGCAGGAGAAAGACAAAGCAAAGTGGAAATTAGCAACTAGTGACAAGATATGGCATCACAATTCACAAATAAGAACAAGCAACCACAGCTTCTTCATCTTTCTTTGACCCTCTCTTTCTTCTCAGAGGTGCTAGACTCATCTACCTGGGGGTCCTGGAGAAACCACACCAGAATCCAATCACAGCAGGTCTTCAGAGAAACCTCCCCTTCAGTCCACTATTGCCAAAAATCTAAAATATATACACCAGTGGCAGAGTGCCTAAAAACCCCAGAAATATTCTGGTGACCAGAACCTCTGGTCACCCAGAGAACACACAAAGACACCAATGGCTCGCTCTGCTCCTCTCTTTGGGAAGCCCCTTTGCTCTCACAACTGGAGAGGGAAACTCTCTGAGAATTTACCCAAAGGCTTCCCAGCACATATGAACCAACAGGGGGGCAGAATAGCTCTGGGAAGTGTGGGAGAAGAGAGAGTCTACTCATCCAGCACAATCTACCAAAAAGTCAGGCATTTTTTAATGTCCACTCTGGTAGCATGACATTAGAGCCCACTATGAAAGACAGAACATACAGCTGGGGAAAAGAAAACCACAGTTCCAAGTGAAAGTCCAAAAGAACAACAGAAGGGAAACACAAAGTTTTGAGAACTCACTGGCAAGGAAGCACCCGACAATTTCTATAGGAGTAAATCATAGCACTAAAACGGAGCACTTAAGGAATTGCAGAGGGTAGGGTTTGAAAGGAGTCTTGGAAATCAAAGTAAATAAGACTGGGTACACTACAAGTTACAAAAGGAGGGGGTCACAAGGCAGCCAATTCCACAAAACACAGGTCTGTACATTCAAGACAAAGCTAAGGATCCATGAAACTGGACCATCCTGTCTTAGTGCTTAGGAGGTTCACTCCCAGCCAAAATTCACAGCAGGGTAACAGTAGCATCCTCAACCTAAGACCCATATATGCACACCCTCCTTGTCAAGGTTGATGGTCTTAAATGAAATGGTTTCTTGGCTTACATTAAGAGCCTTCAAAGAAAATGAGGTTAGTTTTTCCATATGCGCTAAATTATTTACCTTTTATTCCACAACAGATATGGTTCAATATTTTCCAGACACCTCTAAGCAGGATAGAAGAGGAGCTAAATTTTTTTTCATAAAAAGGCTGTCCTGCCACATAGTATATAGAGAAACAAATCAAGCTTATGGAAAATCTCAGTCAACCATAAACCCTGAACACTAGAATACAGATCTGAGAGTGCTGGGGAAAGGGAATGATAGGGTGGGGGGTCGAAGAGGTTGCCAAGGATTAACATGGGGACATAAGTAGATGGTCTCAAGTACATGGGTGGTGCTAAAGGAGATAGCAGTCTGTACCCAAACCATAAGTCAATTAGTATTGGGGGTGGTGGGGAGCGGGAATGGATGGGAGGAAAGGAATGTTGTACCAGAGTGGAAACAAGAAAGGGAGGAAAGGGTCATGGGCATATCAGAGGTGGTGGTAGCTGGGCTTTTTGCACATCAGCACCAGAAATATGAACGCCATTGTAACCCTGTGTCCTACACTGTAATAAATACATCTTAAAAGTCAAATGAAGGGGAGAAATGATTGTCCCGCCTAATGAAGATGTGACCAGGTGCAATCTGGAGCTATGATACTGTCCCTCCAGAAGGCAAACAACCTGCATGTGAAATCACTGTCTACTCATCCTGGCAGGCCTGCTACTGTGTGCTGGCTCAGAAATTTGAACAGACTGCAATAGGAGCATCCTCTGTGCCCAAAAGAGCAGAGACAGACAACGTGGCAGGTAGGGTAGGTGCATGTTATTACAACAAGATGAAACTAGAGAAAGGCAGGAAAAGGAAGAAAGTTGTCAGATTACTGTGGTAAGGACTTGAACATATTTTCTACATTTACAGTGAGGGAGCCAGGACTTAGGTTAAGCAAGTTAGGGTCAATTAGTTGTCAGGTTAGCAGTGACCAATGGCGAGCACAGATCTAGGCAGCTGATGTTGCCCTTTCCATTTGTACCTCAAAAGAGTTGTTGCCTAACAGAAAGCCAAACACAAGATCTGCAGAAGATATAGATTCTGATGTTGAAGAGCTAGATGTCCTGATGTTCCGAGATGCTGGAGGCTGAGACAGCTTTCTCTCAATCTCATCTCAAGAGGAAGAAAACCTTTGGGGGTCAAGGATGGGGGAGGGGGAGGTTATGTGTTCAAACTCCACCCAATCCTCAGACAGCAGTGAACTATTTTTGTTGATATTAAGACCAGGAGTACACTGCAAATCCATTTATGAGCTACAAACCATACCCCAGAAAGGATGTTTCCTTGATTCCTGCAGATAGTCTCCTCCTAAGAGTATCTAGTAGACACACTAAGGTGCAATGTACAAACAAGATAAGAGAATGGAAATATATGTAGATATGTTTATATACATATTGCTTATTAAATTTGGTAAAAGAGGAACTTCATAAAGATAGTTTATTGCAGCAAGAGGGGAGAAAGGGAAAAATTAAAGAGAATGGACCTTGGTAGCAATTTTTCTATCATTTTCAAAGTGTTCTTTCACATTAAACAGCACTATCATAAGTCTGGAATCACTTCCTAAGAAAATAAAATGAAAACTCAGAGTCAGGACAGATTCAGGAAACACTAATGACAATATATCAGGTGAAGTGCATGACGGTGAAGGACAGCAATACGAGTGCTGTCTCAATTCCGTCCATATTAATTCCCAAAGAATCTGCCTTTGGTGACAGCAGTGCTGCTTTCGCAAAGTTCCTCTAATTCTGAAGTTCCCAAACTTACTGGCATACTTCTATCTTTTTAGAAAGAAAAACACTCAGCAACCGTAGAAATCAACTTTCTATCAGCAGACAGTGCCCCCACCAACTTTTGCACCTAAGGCAACTATGCACCTTCCACCTGGATTATGTCAGTGCCCCTCAGGGGTGGTAGCACAGAATTAGGGAAAGGCTGTTTTAATTCATCACCTCTTCTATTCTGCCCTGAAGATGAGATGATGCTTATTATTCTCAATGTTCTCTACTTCTAGATCAGGAGCTGGAAGCCCAGTGAGTTTGACTTATTAATAGAACAGTTAGCCATTATTTGTGATACAGGGTCTTTTAGGGGCACTCCATCCTGATGCCTTCTCTTTCACAAGTACTGGAAATTGAGGTATGGATGGACTGTGATGAGAAGCTTTAAGGGGAAAACAGGAAAGTTTGACCTGAATAACCCTTCAGGATTCCGGATAAGAGGAGGCACCCGTGTAGTGATTCAGGAAGATGGAACAGAGTAATGAAAAATGGGTGGGGGGAGACACAAGGAAGAAAACAAGACATGGTTGTGAAGTGATATACAGAAGTAACAAGAAGTTGAGAGAGAAAATACTGAGTAGAAGAGTGAATGTCAAGCTAACTAGAGTGCTCATGGTTCTCTACATCAGTGGGAAGCAATGAATGACTCTGAGGAGAGTGGCATAATAAAAGCAGTGTAGTAAGAAAATACAAATTACTTAATTAGAGGGTAGATTTAATGCCACCATTTAACATGGAAGGAAACACTTGAACATACTAAATTAGCCAAATTCTTCCAATTAGAGTGAGACACAGACTGCCAACTAGCTTTGATATCAGTGGGCCTTGAGGTATCCTTAGTCTTTCACCAAAAAGACAAGCTCTCTCCTTCCATTTAAAGATTATAACTGGGGGGACATTGGCATCTTTCCTTTTGTGTCCTTATACTGCTACAATAGTGTCCCCAAAATTCTCCTTCCCACTGTACTATCTATCCAGAACTGTTGAAGTGGCGCTTACCTGAATTCTTCTCTGTAACTGGAATGCAAACACCTTGGAGGACCCCTGCTAATCAAATCCAGGAACTCAAACCAAGGCTGCAGTGACTACAGGATCCAGTTTTCCGTGTTTTTTCTTCTACACATCATGTTTGCTTTCTCCGAAAATGACAGGGCCTTAACCAAATGGTTTCCAAAAGCGGGGTTGGGCTAGATCATTCCAGACCTCCACAGCTCTGCCAGTGTCTGACATGCCAGGTTGGGGAGAGGACCCATTTATCAGCACTTTTTACATGCCCTCTGGCACGTAATATTTGATATTCTGACAGAATAAAAATGATTGAAATTCCAGAGAAGTAATAGTTAACTTACAAGTTCCCTGAAGGAGAGAATATGCTGGTAGTTTGCCTTTCTAGATCACTTTCTAGACTTTTTAGAGCACTTCATATGAAACCATATGAGAGGTTCTCTTAAGAACCTTAGCAATGCCTCAGACATTCTTATTTCCCCAATGTCTACAATCCAACTGTGAAGTTACTAATCAGAATGTTAGATAATTTAGACATAGCCTACTCTAAAATTAAGCAGCTTAGAATTAGGACTGAGAGATAGGCAAATGGATGACATGCATGCTTTGTAGGTTAGAGGCCAGCGTTTGATCCCCTAAGAACCAACAGGAATGACTCCAAGCACTGGGCTTAGAGCAGCCCACTGAGTGCCTTCTAGGTCTGGCCCAAAGTCAAAATTAATAATAATGATGATAATTGCAAATATAATGTTTTTAAATATCTAGGAGAAAATATACATATACATACAAGTATATTTATAAATATTACAATATATAGTTTATTATATATGATGAATTGCATCCATTTAGCTGATATATGGCCAGCAATCATTTGATCCAGACAGAAGTGATATTTGGTCAAATGTCTACAAAGTGCCTACTTTGCCTACAAAGTGGGTGGTCAAAATAGTATGCTATAATTTTTACCTACAACATATCTCTCCTATTATAATTGCAGTACTATGTATTATATTTGCTATGCTTCCTCTAATTGTCTCATTTTTCCCACTATAAATTAAATACTGAAGTGACCATGTAGTCATAAATGAACAATTGACATTATTTCAGATAAACAACTCAATATAAAGATAATTTCACATACTAAAATTTTACAAGTCCATCACATGCCATCTAAAATCATTTCCTATACCATTAGATTCTAACATTCTGGGACACACTAATCTCAAATCAACTATGCCATTTGACAGAAAAAGGAATTATATTCAGAGAGTAAAAGTAAGTTAACTAAAGCTTTACAGCAACTCTGCAGAAGAACGATAGCACTGGTCTCTGGATTCCTCACTCATGTTTTTCTTACCCCATTAATAGTCAACTGATGAACTAATATATGTCTTCATTAAAGTAAGCCCACTAAATACCTCTATGAAAGCATACTTATTAAGGGATCCTAGTTCAAACATCTTGGTTCATATCTGAAAGTAATTATGAGTTTTTTCTTTTTAAAAATAATTGTTATACAGACTTTTTATTAATTCTCATTCTTACCACTGTATCAACAATCTGTTATTTTATGGCAAATTCCATAAGGCTATATATCTAAAAAACTTTTCTACTCTTTACTTGAGGTTGTCACTCATGTTTGACAAGGTCAGTTCTTATTTTTAAAAAATTATTAGCATACTGAGTAGTATCAAAGTATATGACTCATTTATGATTTGTTACTGAGAACAAAAAAGTAACTGCAGCCTGAGGTGTCTCTCTCTTCAAGCTCAAGTCTTGTTATCAGAGGCAAAGGAAAGGACAATGGTCATCTTTTATCAATCATCGAGATTTATCCAAGTTGCTTCAACGGCATCAAAATGTTTAAACTTTGGACATTCAAACCATAAGTCATGACCATATGCCTGACAGCTCTGGAGAAACTCACCAAGCAGTAATGCTGTCCCCAAGAGACTCACGATCAGGGCTATGTAAGCACTTTCCTATTCCTGTCTGAGTAGTAGCCAGTCTCCTCTTCCTCAAACACTCAACACAGCTGCTCCAGTGTAGGTACAATCCTCCTATGCTGCTAGTATGCTCACATTATGACAAGGATACGCCATCCATACATCCACAACTCAAAAAAAGGAAGAAAGAAAGAAAAAACAACAACACAAATATCTACAAAATTACATTGTGTGTCATGAGTATCACAGCTATTATTCAATGACTACATCTCAATTGTGATCAGACAGATGGGCAAAATGCAGATATTGAAGAGGGGGCAAAAGTTTGGCTTTGGATTCCCTGCCATCACTGACTTCTAGAGAGAGAAAAGGCAGCTGGACTGGGATGGGGGAGGAGTGGGGAAGAGAAAGGAGGGAGATCCTGGGAGGAGGAATGGGGGGGTGGTGAAAGTACTAGGGTTTCTTTATTCCTTTTTTCCCTAGTCTGTGGCATGAAAAAACAATGGCTTTTCTGAGGCACAGTGCAGACAAGGCAGCTCTGAAAAAAACTAATGGCCGTGATTAATGACAATGGGTTGGAGGAGAGTAGGGACACAGCCGCCACATACATCATCTCTTCCCGTCAGTCTCTGCTCCTCCCTGCCCCTCTTCTTCCTACAAGCAAGGCATTATAAAAATGTCTTATCTGCTCTAGACACTTATTTTAAAGCTGAAATTGCAGTTAGAACCCCCACCCCCGACCCAAAAGAAAAACAAAGAGTGAGAAAGAACAGCCAAAAAAGAATGGCGCTAGAGAAAGGGCAGGAGAGAGGGAGAGAGACAAAGAGGTGATGGGTGAACAAGAAAATGGCATGTAAAATAACTATAAGATATTCCAAGGGAAAATGTGCAGGCTGTAATCATTCAAGATTTCAGCAACTTGACTCCTCACATGCTGAAGCCACATTTTCAAGGTCTTATCTGCCATATGGTTCCCTGTTTGGATGATTTATTAGGTGTAGAAAGCACACTGATAAATTTTACTGCATTTCCCTGAATAGGCAACCTATGGTGTCAATAACAAAGCTCAGGCGACTTTAATGAAAACTGCAAGCACCAAAGGGTAACCATTTATTTATGAGTCGCTATAGTATTACTAGGACAAAATTTATCTTCCCTTCTCACGCACTCTGTAGAAACCAAATCTGGTCAAAGTAACAGAGATCACATCCATATGTCAGTGGTTTGCTAACATCTCTCCTGCATGAGACACTGGCTGTTTCTCTGGAGAAATTGTTTGGTGCTTCCAAGTGACCCATTTTGCATAAGAAATCTTTTTTTTATGGAAAAAAAGGCAAAACCTGAAAAATTCTGCAAACATGATAGCGTTAGCAATCACACTTAAAGGCAACTGTGGATTCCTTTCATTTTTCTCTACCCAGAAAATGGAAAAGCTGCCCCACGGGTAGAGATGGAAAAAGAAGCAGGGGTGATGAGCAGATGAGGAGGCGAGAGATTTAGAGATATAGTTTAACCCATAAATATTTTAAGTTTACCAGTCCACACAACATTGTTCCCTTCTATCCACTCTCTTCCTTAGGACAACAGTCACGAAATACGTAAAAACCTCCCTTCTTCACTCACTGCATGGTTCCTGTCTGCTCCTCGCTGCCCCAAAATGCATCTCTTCTTGGCTAGTGGTTATCTGCAAATCTGATGTATGTGTTATTTTTATAACAGAGAAACAATCCAACTTTTTAAAACTCCAAAGGCAGCAAAATGAATGACCAAACTCAGAAGGGGAAATAATTGAACAAGAAGGGAGGAGGAAAGCCAGATAGCACAGTTTAATCCTGAGCCATAGTTAACTGCTGCAACACAATGTCTGGCCAGATTTTCCAGTCTACAGTTTTCCTCACTTGTATAACAAGCCTGTCCCAAGTGGAGAGAGTGCCCAGGAATGTCGAAATAAGGAAGGGTAAAGAAGTAGGACCAGAATAGCATATGTTTCAGTCATGGTTTAGCACAGTAAACCAACGGAAACAAAGCCAAGTAAAAGGGGTGGGCCAGTGCTTTGCCCTGAGCAACTATCAACCTTAATTTCTTTTAAAATACTTTTATTGCGGAGATCATGCCTGCTTCAGTCAGCTTAATCAATGGCTGAATAAATAGCAGTACTCATATATTTAAAAAATAAAATACTTTTATTGCAATAGCATCGCATTACAACATTGTAAAACTTTACACGTATATATCATCATAAATTAACATCTGTACAAACTAAAGAAGTTTTATGTATATTTTTTCATTTTAGAATATAAATTAAAACAGTAGAAATATTTCCCCACTATTTTTGAGATAATGTGGCTTACAGCAGTTCCTCTGTTAGTGTTTTATGCTTGTAATGCTACTTCACCACCCCCACCACTAGGAAGTCAAGAACCATCCACCGTTGTCTCACTGTCCCTTCTTCACCATCTGAACTTTCTTTGATAGGATAAATTGGGGCCTTTCTATTCAAGAGAAAAGAAAAAAAATTGCATAATAAAATAGACAAAATTGCTAGTTCAGAATCCCAAGGCAGTTTAGGGAAAAACTAAAAAATTTGGCATTATATATAACTTCCAAAAAGTGGTGTTCTCCAAAATGAGAGAGAGAACAAAAGGGAATACCCTGCCACAGAGGTGGGGTGGGGTGCGGGAGGGATGTGGTGGGAAGGTGGGAGGGATACTGGGAAAATTGTTGGAGGAGAATGGGCACTGGTGGAGGGATGTAAACAAAATGCAAACATGAAAGTTCATAAGTTTGTAACTGTACCTCACGATGATTTACAAATAAAAATTTAAAAAAACAAAAGTGGTGTTCTTAGTAAAAATCTTGGAGAAAGACTTTCCAAACTGCACAGGGACACACAGCAGCACTGGAAACTATCTAAGATTATTTTTCTTTCTACTTCACCTTTGTTCAAGCTTTTCACCTACCTGTATATTTTAATATTCTTCAGTAGTTTGTTCTACATATATTTTTTTTCTTACCAACATGAATACTCCAAAACATCTCTTCACTGGAAGATTTTAACCAGGTTTAATTTATACTTTACTGCATTTTCCTTGTTTTGCATCAATTTTTCCTCTTATAGTTCCACAGGGAGAAGGCATGAAAATTCATGCTTAGTAGTTCTTATCTATGCTATTTCCTCTATGCATCCTCCACTTTAAGAAACATATACATACATAAATAAATAAGCAACTCTTTGGATATCAGAACAAAAATAATCAATATCTTAGGTTAAAGACTATTTTATAGCATATGTAATAAACAAATAAAAGTCATCTTTATCAGTTCAATTACTGCCATGGCCGCTTTTAAATTCTGCTTAGTACAATAGTATCAATTAAAGTTTAATGCCTTATAAAAGATCATTCAAGTATTATAGTAGAATTAAAAGGAAATAGGTGCTGCTTGGTCTCTGGCCATACTTTAAGAGTTTCTCAACCAGAGAGATTTACAAGAATATTCATTATTGCCTAGATTGCTTTCAATTCAGCCACTGCTTTATTAAAAGAGGTAGGGCTAAAGACCCAGCACGGTTCACAGCACACACACCCAGCTGCATTTTCAGTTTGCTAAATATTCCAACTAGTTTTCAGAGACATCAGTGTAAGTAAAACCTCACACTTATTTTCCTACATACTTTTCTTCTTAATTTTTAACCCTCAGAGTATTTCCTAAGGAAATCTAATTCAAACAAGTCATTTGCACTTAGCTCACACCAAGTAACATTTGAATAAGTCACGTGTGTTCCTGAAAGTTCCATCAACCTTTTCTGTTGGTCTCTGAAAAACTTTCATCTGGGGCAAGTGATCAAAAGGAAAAGGAGACTTGAAAAGGGGGCTGGGAGAAAAGAGATGGAGAGCAAAGAAGACAGCCAGAGGTTTCAGGGCAACAGAAAATCTTTTGAGAACCTGATGAATAGGTCCAACTCATACAATTGTTCAGGTTGTTCACTATGAAATAATATTTGGCCTAGGAGAGAGGTAGAATTGATATCCACAACTGCCAAGCTCAGCTCTGGAAAGGGACAACAAAGATCCAGACAGAGAGATGCCTTCTTATTTCTCCTTAAAGTGAATGGAAGGAGAAGCTGCTAGTAGTCAATTAAGAAATCCAGAGGAAGCAAGTCATAAAACAAATACAGCACCACTGCACTTGTGTAAGGTACTGAGAGTAGTCAAATTCAGAGAGACAAAACGGGAAATGGTTGTTGACTGGGTTTGAAGGGAGTTTGGAATGGGTCATTGTTTAATAGATTCTAAGGTGCACTTTGGCAAAATGATCAAGCTCTAACAACGAAAAATGGGAATGGAGACACAGCAATGTGAATGCACGTTATGCCACATAACTGTATACTGAAAATGCTAAATTACATGCCATGTGTATTTTGCAGCAACAATGGGTGGGGGGGGTGGTTGGCCACTACCTAACTACATACCATTGTGGATTTTCAGTTGAATATTCTCCATCTAGATTCTCCACCAGCCAAGGCTTTTTGTCTCACAACTGAGAGCAAATCAAGGCTGTCCTCACCATGACAAACATCCACCCAGACATAACCTGTTCAAATCACTACCCTAAGCTCCCATCTTGTGCCTCTCAGGGGCCAGAGCTTTTCACTAGGAGTCCTTGCCTATCCCCAATGAGGCAGAACCCATTTTCATCCATTTTCTCTCTCCTGAATCTTCAATTAACTTCCTTCTCTCTTAGCTACCTTCCTGTTCCAGTCTCACCCCACCCTAACTCCTCTAAGAACAGAGGCCTGCTTTCACCCAAGTTCACCTCCCCCAACACACGCACACACAGAACAGTTCATTACTTTATACACTTTAAGTTTCCACTAGCAGAAGGCCAACTCAGGAAGAAGAAAGTTCACGACTCCTGTAATTTGGAATTTGTGGTGAAACTTAGTGTAAGCTGGGCCAAAGAAAGGGTTTGCCATGAAAATTCACCATGTAAACAAGACTTAAGGGGAAAACATTCAAGCAAAGAGAAAAAAATTTTAAAGGTTTTAGTTCAATAACATATTTTATGGGAGATCTATTGCCAATCATAAACACATTAAAGAAAATAAATATATCATGCCAGAACTAGGTTATGGTCCTGTCTCTATCACATAAGCATGGAAAAGCCCTACAAAATCTCTGTTAATTGACTCATCAGAAAGTCTCTGTTCATTGACTCCTCACAGACTTTCCAAGGACCTCTGGGGCATCATACAAATGTAAAATTCAATTGTATGCTTATATAATTAATATACATACATTTGATAATGATACCGCCTTCCAAGAAGAAACAGGTTTGTTGGATTCTGCTTAATTTTCTATAGTTAAAAAAAAAAAACCTGAAACTGGATAATGAAGTGGTTTAACATTGTAGTACTACCATGGACTCATTGTAAAAATGTTAAGTGTTGGGGCCGGAGCGATAGCACAGTGGGTAGGGTGTTTGCCTTGCACGCGGCCGACCCGGGTTCGATCCCCGGCATCCCATATGGTCCCCCAAGCACTGCCAGGAGTAATTCCTGAGTGCAAAGCCAGGAGTAACCCCTGAGCATTGCTGGGTGTGACCCAAAAAGCAAAAAAAATATGTTAAGTGCATTTTCATCATAATTTTTAAGTGATAAGGTTACACTTCTTCAAATGCTAAGTGTGCTGGATCCTATGCCAAGCGCTGGCCCCATACCACATGCCTCTAACCTTTCACCTCGGTGCTGTACTGTGGACCCAGATGTTCGCCCTCCCCAGTCTGAAATCCCATGCATTCACAGACAGAAGTCCTGGGACCTTGCAGCCTTGTACCTCCAGACCCCTATCTGATGCCAGGCACTGGCCCTACATTATGTTCCTCTAAGCTTTAAACCCAAAACCTAGTGTCTGTTCAAAGAAGTTACTTCATATATGTTGGGGGTAGGTGGGTGTGGGGCATTCCTGTTTTACAAACTCTACACTGATTTACATGTCAGTTAACTCAAGCGAGTAACAAACTGACAATTTTGGGTTGGGAGATGCAATACTCAACAACATCACATGATCAGGAAAAAAAACCTGAACAGTATATGTGGTATTAGTAGTCTCCTGGTACTAACAACCTAACAGGTCGTTATCAAGTAACTAAATCTAAACCTTTACCATTAATACCCACCAAACTTGAAGAACAAGGGAGAAACTGAGGGACTCAGCTATAGTCACAGATAGGGACAGAAACCCAGGCAAGTCCCCAAGTCCACCAAAATGCTTAAGCCTAGTTGATAAGGACCTAAAATCAATGCTCACTGCACTGGAAACAGAGATTAAACAAGCATTTGCCAGTGAAATTAAGTGATCACTAGATGAGAAATTCAACCAACTCAATGAAGAACCTTTTCAGAGGATGAGACATTCCTTACAGATGGGAATAAAGGAGCTAAAGCAACCCATCACGGCATGAAAAGTTTCATGCTGAGTGAAATGCGTCAGAAAGAGAGAGAGACAGACATAGAAAGATTGCACTCATCTATGGTATATAGAATAACAGAGTGGGAGACTAACACCCAAGAACTGTAGAAATAAGTACCAGGAGGTTGACTCCATGGCTTCGAGGCTGGCCTCACGTTCCGGGGAAAGGTCAGCTCAGAGAAGCGATCACCAACTACATTGTAGTTGAAGGCCATGTGGGGGAAGGGAGTTGCGGGCTGAATGAGGGCTAGAGACTGAGCACAGCGGCCACTCAACACCTTTATTGCAAACCACAACAGCTAATTAGAGAGAGAAAACAGAAGGGAATGCCTTGCCACAGTGGCAGGGTGGGGTGGGGGGGAGATGGGATTGGGGAGGGTGGGAGGGACACTGGGTTTACGGGTGGTGGAGAATGGGCACTGGTGAAGGGATGGGTTCCCGAACTTTGTATGAGGGAAGTATAAGCACAAAAGTGTATAAATCTGTAACTGTACCCTCACGGTGATTCTCTAATTAAAAATAAATAAATTAAAAAAAAATAAAGCAACCCATCACTTGTATCACTTGTCATCCCCTTAATCTGTGATTTGCTCGAGTGGGTGCCAGTAATGTCTCCATTCATCCCTGTCATTTGCTAGTGTAGCCCAATGGTATCTGCTCGCTCCAGGAACACGAAGAGCCTCAAACCATTCATTCAGTGTTTTGATGAAGAAGTCTGACCATCTCATAGGTGGGCGGCCATGTGGTCGTTTGATGTCCCATGGAATCCAGTCAGTAACAGCTCTAGTTCAGCAGTTGTCTCTAAATCGCATTACGTGTCCAGCCCATCTGATTTTTAACGCCTTGGCAAATGAGACAGCGTCCCTGATTCTTGATCATTGACGGAGGTCGGAACTCCAGATTCCTTCTCTCACTTGAGGGAAATGTGATATTTCTAGCATAGCTCTTTCTATTACTCTTTGGGAGACCTGAATAGCGTTCTCATCCTGTTTTCGTAGGGCCCAGGTCTCTGAGGCATATGTTAGTGCAGGAAGAACGGTGGAGTTGAAAAGATGTGCCAAGATCTGGAGGTTTTTTTCTCCTCTTAACCACTTCTTCGACGATCTTGAAGGCATTCCATGCTGCTCTCCTCCTCCTGTGCAGTTCTGGCGCCAGGTCATTCTTCATGTTGAGTTCTCGACCCAGGTACACATAGCTGCTGCATTCGGAGATGTTCATTTCATTGGAAGCAAATGGAATGTCAGGGACTAGTTCGTTTTTTCATGAACATTGTTTTGGTGAGATTCAGCTGCAGTCCAACCTTTCCACACTCACAGTCAACGTCAGCCAGCATTTGTGCCGCTTGGCTAATGTTTGGTGTTATTAGAATGATGTCATCAGTGAAGCGGAGGTGGTGTAGTTGCCGACCCGTCTAACTTCACTCCCATTCCTTCCCATTCCAGCATGATGTTCTAGAGAGTGGCACTGAAGAGTTTCGGTTAAATGGCCTTGCTGCCAAACCCTTCTCTTTACGTCAACGATTACTTCCTTATAGAATGGTGAGATCCTGGAGGTGAATCTGTAATATAGCTCATGGAGGATCTTGATGTACTGCGTTTGAATGCCCTGTTTGGCTAGGGCTTGGATGACCACTTCAATCTCAACAGAATCGAAGGTCCTCTTTAAATCAATGAACATTAGGCAGAGCAGCATCTTGAACTCTCGCGAAACTTCAATGAGCTTGGTCACTGTGTGGATATGGTTGATCATGCTGAATCCTTTCTGGAACCCATGGTTTCCTTCTTCTAGTGTTCTGCCTATTCTATTCAGGTTGACTCGAGTGAACAACTTGTAGACAATGGACAACAGGTAGATTGGGCGATAGTTGCCAACATCGTGGATGTCTCCCTTCTATACAACAGAACGGTCCTGCTGGTTTTCCGTTGGGATGGAACCTTGCATTCAGACAGGTAGTGTATGAAGAGCTGAACCAGTGTATTGACGAGTACTGGTGGCAGAATCTTCAGGTGTTCGGGTTTGACCTTGTCTGGACAGGGTTCTGTATGCATCTATACTGAAGAAATTGTGTATCAAATTTTGGAAAGGAGGACACTGGGAATGACATATCCATCCTGCAGAATTTGGTATGTGGGCAGGTAGACGTGGCTGTCAAAGAGATCCGAGTAGAAGTCGTGAATAATCCTCTCCACTGCCATTCGCAAGATGTGATAGATCCATCAGGACATCGGAGGGCAGTCATCTTGGTCTTACAATTGGCAAATGACAGGCAAGTGTTGTGAATACTTTTCCTGGCTTCTGCTTCATTTGCCAACACTGCTGCTCTTCTGTCCTTGAGGTCTTCCTTTATAGCTTCTCTGCACAGCTTTGCAAGCTCTAACATTAGCTTGTGACTGCCTGAAACTCATGCCAAACCATGTTGGAGAATGAGCTTGAGAGTTTTCGAAGACAGGCGTTTGTTTGTGGCTTTCCCACTCTCGGCATTCCTCACGCAGTCATAGAGGTGCTGAAGCAGTCGATCGTATTCATCGTGGATATTGTCAATGACGGCATCTTCCCACATTGCCGCAATAGTAACAAACAGCTCCCATTTGGTGGTCATTCTGGGAGTTCTCTTCTTAAACTAGCAATTCACAGTAACAGAAACTCAGAATGGGAGAAAGGTTTAGACAAACTTGAGGACAAAATATAGGCCAGCATTGATAAAGAAGTCAAAAAGGAAAAGAGAAAATAGAAGAAAATGCAAGGTAATTATCAAAAGACAGGAAGAATAATCTCTGAATTACAGGAATACCAGAAGATGAGGAAAAAGGGAAGGGGAAATAAAGAATGGTAGGAAAGATAATAGCTGAGAACTTCGCCACTCAGGCAGCTGCATGTGCAAGGGCCAAAAGAGCACCAACCAAAACAGACTCAACAGAACACAAGACACACAGTAATCAAACTGGCAAAAAAAAAAAGAGAGAGAGAGAGATGAACTTCTTAAAGCAGCAAAAGAAAATCCTTAAATATGAGGTAAATGACATGAGAATCACAATAGATTTCTCATACAAAATGGTACAGGTGAAAAAAGATTGAAATGACTTATTCAAGTTACTTAATGAAAGAAACTTTCCACCTAGAGTTCACTATCCAACAAAGCTCTCAATTAAGGAAATAGAAATAAAAACATTTTCAGATAAATAGGAGCTGACAACAATTGTGATAAGCAGACTCACCCTGAATGAACTACTTAAAGACCACTTACACAAACCAAATAATCAGTTATAGAAGTCACAACCCTACACAGGAAAATGGCAACACAATCCTTTATATCGATAATATTACTAAACGTCAATGGACTAAACTCTCCCATCAAAAGGCAGAGAATGGTAGGTTGGATCAGAAAACAAAATCCATCCATTTGCTGTTTACAGGAAGCACATTCAAAATTGCAGGATAGAATAAAAGGATGGAAAACAATTTGCAAGCCAATGAGTGGGGGCTGGGGGAAACTGGAACAGTTATATATCAAGTGCATTCAATCTAAAGAAAGTAATCAGAGACAGAGATGGACACTACTTACTGACGAAGGCAACAATAGACCAAGAAATATTAACTCTAATCACACATATGCACCAAATGTTGGGTTAGCAATGTTTGTATGGTTTTTGTTTACAAATTTAGAGAAACACATGGATGGAAACATAATAATGAGATTTCAGCACCCCACTGCCACCACTGGATAGATTCACTAGGCAGAATATCAATAAACACATAAGAGCCCTAAATGAGGAACTAGAAAAGCTGGGACTAATGGATTTATACAGGGCCTCTCATCCTCAAAAAGTCAAAATCACATTCTTCTATAGTGCACGTAAAAAATTTTTCAGGACAGATCACATTTTAGGACATAAGTCTAACTTATATGAATGCACAAATATAAGCAAGCATCATATAGGACCATCACTGTATCACTGTCATCCCGTTGCTCATCGATTTGCTTGAGTGGGTACCAGTAATATCTCAATGTGAGACTTGTTGTTACTGTTTTTTGCATATCAAATACACCACAGGTAGCTTGTCTGGCTCTGCCGTGCAGGCGAGATACTCTTAGTAGCTTGCCAGGCTCTCCAAGAGGGGCAGAAGAATTGAACCTGGTCAGGCCGCGTGCAAGGCAAATGCCCTACCCGCTGTGCTATAGTTCCAGCCCTCTGTAGGACCATGGAGATAAAAAGTAACATATAGAGAAGATGGGGAGATGTGAGTTCAAATAGAGTGGGTGCACAACCACAAATTCAGTGGCTGAGAACCACCTCCCCAGGTTTTCTCAAGTCTCCCCAGTAGAGGAACAAAGAGACAAGGGATCACATACTGATGGTGAAAATGGCCAATTTAATGCAGAGCTGGTAGCAAACTTAGAGAACATCTGAAGGGGTTCAAAGCATAGGGAACCTAGGTGTGATTAATCATTTACAGATGTAAAGCATTTCAGTGGAGGCAATTCTCTTGGAGAGATTAACTCAAGGAGATGCTCTGTCTCCCAGGGACATCTATATTGCTTTTCTCTTTCCCTTTAGTTGTACATATTAAACAATCAAGTTTACTTCTTACTAATACTTGCAGTTATTTGCATAAACCAGTAAGAGATCATCATCATCATCATCATCATCATCCCGTTGTCAAATTTCTCAAGCAGACTCAGTAACATCTCCATTCACCTTAGCCCTGAGATTTTAGAAGCCTCTCTTTACTCATCCTTCTCAACAATGCCTCATTGGAGGCTCTTTCAGGGTCAGGGGAATGAGATCCAGCATTGTTACTGGTTTTGGCATATGAATACACCATGGGGAGTTTTTGAGGCTCTCCCATGTGGGCAAGAAACTCTAGGTAGCTAGCCGGGTTCTCCCAGAGGGAGAAGTAGGCTATAAGATGTGGTGCGGCCACAAAGTAAGAGATATAGATTGGGCTCTGAGAGCAAGTGATTCTTTTATGGTAAGTCTCAGGCTAAGTCCTCAGACCAGTCCAGCTTGTTCTTCACCTTGGGGGTCCTGTCTCTTAAGTCATAACATCTTTCATCAAGACCATGCATTCATGCTTTCTAGACTATCCCATTTCAATGCAAGGGTAACTTTTCCACTCGCCCTGGATCCATCCCAGTCCCACGGCAGGACCTTCCCTTTGAAGTGTTAGGAGCTACAGCAACTGAAGCCTAAGTCAAGTAATTATGATGAATGCCCAGGAATTGATATATTTCAGAGTCAATCAATTCCCAAATATTAGGAGCAACATTAATGGTCTTTCTGTGTTTAAGCAAAGAACCTTGTTCTATGGTAAAATATGAAAAGGTTGTAGGGGAAATAGAAAAGCAAGTAATTCACTACAAAGTCCAAGATTACCAGAAAGTTTTCGATTATAAGTAACCAAGACTGATTGGGGAATTGTGACAATGAGAAGTAAAATACAAAGGAAAGGTTAAAGATAAACTCAGGGGATTAGGGATGCTCGAAAGAGCACTATCAGCATCTCTGGGGGGAGAATAAAGGGGCAACTTACTGAAATACTAAAAAATTAACCCTATTTAGGCTTGATATCCAACAGGGAGAAATAATAACACCTGGAATCCCAACAACATGCTGCTACATAACAGCTGGAATTAATTGGAAATCTAGAAAGAAATAAAAAGATTCTTTGAGACTAATTGTAATGAAGAAACAATGAAAAAGCAAATTACCCAAATCTATGAGACAAAGCAAAAAGAGTACTTAGGGGGAGACTTCTAGCAATACAGGCCTACGTAAGAAAAGAAGAAAAAGATAAGATTAAAACCTAAAGGCACAAGTTAAATGTCTGGAGAACCAACAACAAATGAATCCACAGACTAGCAGAAGAAAAGAAATAATAAAAACCAGAGCAGAAATCAATAATACAGAAACCAAGAAAGCAATACAAAAAGTCAATGAAACCAGAGGCTGGTTCTTTGAAGGAATAAACAAGATAGAAAAACCACTGGCTAGACTCACAAGGAAAAAAGAGAAAGTGCTCAAGTAAATCAGATCAGAAACAAAAGGGCAGAAATTACAAGAGAACCCTAGAAATCCAAGACATCATGAGAACTTACTACGAATAACTCTATTTGATTAAGCTGGAGAACCTAGAAGACATAGATTCCTAGAAACATGCAATCTCCTGAAACTGAGTAAGGAGGAAGTTTAGAGCCTGAATAGGCTAATCACAAGCAAGGAAATTGAAACAGTAATTAAGACTACTCCCAAGAATAAAAGTCCTGGCCCAGAAAGGTTTATGATTGAGGTGTTTTTTTTTTAAATCATTCAGAAATCACAGTGTCACCATGAGATACAGTTACAAACTTTAATGATTGAGTTTAAGTTATACAATGTTCCAACACCCATCCCTCCACCCATGTCTGTTTCCCTCACCAATATTCCCTATATCCCTCCCACTAATTTCCCCCACCTCACCCAGCCTAACTCTATGGCAGGCATTTTTCTTCTTTCTTTCTATGAGTGAGTCTTATCAAACCTTCAGGGAAGACTTACTGTGGTGGAGAAAATATTTATACTGCAATTATTCCAAAACCTTAGTAACATGAACAAAGTGCACTAGGGATTTTGACTACAACCAAAATCTTTGATATAAACAGCCCTACAAATAATGGGTGGGGATGTGGTGTCCTGACAAAGCCCATTTCCAAGAAGTGGCCTTGCTCTTGCACCACTCCAGGGCTCCTGGACTGCACTGGTTCCAGATTTGCAGCACAGATTTATTTCCAGATGACATAACCTCCTCTTGTGGCCT
Source organism: Sorex araneus (assembly GCF_027595985.1). Lineage (NCBI taxonomy): Eukaryota > Metazoa > Chordata > Mammalia > Eulipotyphla > Soricidae > Sorex > Sorex araneus. The sequence continues at coordinate 115,832,630 of NC_073304.1, forward strand.
TTTATTTTAATAAGTCCACTTTTGTAAAGTAAGTAATGAATGTCTCTAGCAATTCAAATCTATGAGTATTTCTTTGGAGCTTCCTGTTGCAAATATTTTGGGCTTTATTCCTTGATTCTGACCCAACCTCTTACTCCAAAATGGGCTGACTGTACTCTGCTAACAGGATCCCAGTTGCTAATTATCTCCAGCACACCCCTGTTATTTCAGGTATTATGCAAGATTAATTGTAGCACATAAAAAATTGAAACGACTTAAGGAGAAAATGAAGGTGGGGTGGCTCTTTGACATGGCAGCACTGTCTAAAGAGAAGTGCAGCTGCACTCGGATAGTTGTTATTGTCAAGGATCTACAGAGACCAAGACTGGGAATGATGCCATTGACCAAGAAGGGAAAGTCAGGTAGAAACAGGAACATTAGTTTGAAAGAAATAGTGGACAGAGAAAAGGTAAGAATAAACATGATGTGCTTCACTAGCTTCCTCCCTAATACCAGGCTCCCCACCTCATAGTTATCTGCCCCCTCCCAAATCAAGCAATTCTGGATCTTTCTATGTATGGAAAATAATTTAGGGATCCTTGTCCAGCAACTTTTTATTGGGGGCCTTCCAAGCAGTGCTCAGGGGACCTGGAGGGCCACTCCCAGTGAAACTCAGCAAAGCCCCACAGCTCAATACTAGTGCCCAGCGATGCAGTGCTGCCCTGGTCCAGCAGTACCAGGGGCCTCCAGGAACACTCTTAGGGGCAAGGGGGCCACGAGGTGAGGTGCTAGAGACTGAACTCAAGTCCTTGCACAAGTAAGCTCTGCACCCCCACTGCTGAGCTTCCTCCCGGGCACTGGCTTCTATTTTAACCACTCCAGCCAATATTTTTATGGTTGGGTGACTGCCAGGAGTAATAAATTTAAAAAAAAAACTGGGGAAAAAAAAGCAGCTTAAAAAAGTAGAAATTCCTGGACTCCACCAAAATCCATTAAATCCAACTCTCCAGAAACAAGGCCCAGTTATCTACATTATCCAAACCTATATTATTCAGAGCAGTTCTGTTGCAGTCAGTCTATAGACTAGCATTTGTGAAGCACTTAATTCACCTCACCTGCTTTCATATGTTAACTAAAAGCCAGTGTCATCACTATTACAAAGCTTAATGCAGGAATTTTTCCTTTGAAAAGAAAAGCATGCCTACCTACAATGTTTTAGTGTTTGTTTACAGACCATTAAATGTAGATAAAAGGAAGGTTAGAGACCCAAGAAGATTGTTTGTTCTATTAAAAATTAAGTTGATGGGATCAGAAATAACTCCAGCATCCAAAACTACCATGTATGTGTATATTCATATGTGTAAACATATGATTACATGTACTCCCCATCTGTATTAGCTTTAACAAAAAAAAATACAATAAATCTGCTGAGGGAAAAATATTTCTTTTTTTAAAAATGTTATTGAATCACCATGAGATAGTTACAAGCTTTCATGTTTGGGTTACAATGATACAATAATCAAAAACACACATCCCTCCACCAGTGCACATTCCCTACCACTAGTATCCCCGGTATACCCCCCCTTTCCACCCTCCCCCTACCTCCATGCCAGACAATATTCCCTATACTCTCTCTACTTTTGGGCATTATGGCTTCAACACAGACACTGAGAGGTCATCATGTTTGGTCCATTATCTACTTTCGGCACACATCTCACATCCCAACTGATTCCTCCAGCCATCATTTCCTTAGTGATCCCTTCTCTATTCCATCTGCCTTCTCCCCTCTGCTCATGAAGCAGGCTTCCAGCTATGGAGAAAAATATTTCATTGATCAAGTTTATTCATTCAAATCTAACAGACTGGAAAATTTCAAAGTTTTAAACTTTCTTTTACTTTCCTATGATATGTCAAGAAAGATTATTGCTCATAATTTTTTTAAAAAAAGAAGACTGATAGAAATAATTAAAACTCCTAAGAGGATAGCTTTGAAGTGGCTTAATAAACTTAGAAATAGCCATTTCTGTAAGATTTTATAATGCTGTGCCAAATATTTTTATTCATTCATAGTCATTAAAACTGTCCTAAGAATCTCTACTGTAGACTTTAATACCCAATTCAAATTACTGTGTAAATTTGGAAGATACAAAATCAATTTTCCATAAAATATCATTTGGGCTTCACTAATCCAAACTGGCCTTCTTCCTAATTAGATTGAATACATGGGGTTTTGTTGTAATGCACTGCCAAATCAAATATAAATAACTTGGAGCTTGTGCTATTTTGGATTATCATACCATCCCTTCCCTCCATTAGCAGGGATAACCAGAGGTTGCTAATATGATAAATATTTAATGGGTGGCAACACTGTCTCTTGCCCCCAAAATAGAGATGCAGACACAAACATACCTTCAGGTCTATTTGTAATCCTGCTTTCTAGCCGCTCATAACAAATAGTGAGTTTTCCCAGTAAAAATAGAGAAATGCAAATCCATTCAATCAAGCCAAAGGAAAAACGAAAGGAAGTGGGAATGAAGGAATTTTAAAAAGAAGCTACAGCAGCTTGGGGAGAAGGAATCTCTGTACCATAACATTCCTTCCTCTAAAGGTCCCCAACCCAAGAAAATTTGAAATTTAAAAGAAAAAAAAAAGGACAAAAAAAAACATGGTAAAATTCCAAATGAAGCATTGTGAGATCCTAGGAAAAGCCAAAGGAGTCCAAAGTGGACCCTCTATAGTAATAAACAGTTAGGTGTCACTTAGAAAATGGAACATCACTCCTAAAAATAGCATTTTCCTTTTCTTAATACTTTCACTGAATTTTGTTTTAAAGTCACTTCTGAGTTCTGACATTTTATTTCCACTTCAGAATCAATTAAACCACATGGTAAGATGACATCAGCTCCTCACATACTTAACACAGACATATGTATGCATGAGTTCACATACATGTGGACTATTTTGTCTATTTTAAAAGAAGAAACCTGCAGAGGTAACTCACAATTAGAAAACCAGACTTATGTGTTCTTAACTACCATCACCATCTTCCTCCTTAGATCAGGCAAATTATGATTAAAAACCTGGACATCAAACAAGAGGTTCAGATTTTTCCCAAATTTGCCTCCTCATCCTGATTCACTTTGGGCAAGTTAACTAATTTATATCTCAGTTTGTTTCTTTTCCTCTAACAAGATGGTATTTGTTTTCCTCCAAATCACCACTAGCTCCATGAGCAATATTCCAGCAGAAGGGGAGGAAATGGTGGTCACCAGTCCAGCATGGGAGTTCTCTGGCTGTCACTCCCAGAGAAGATCCTCCCGACAATCCACCCAGCGTTTAACCTCACCATTCTCTAGTCCTCAACAGCTGGAGAAGAAAATGTTTAATGGTCTCATGATATGAAAACTCTGTGGGTACGAGATAAAACACTCTGAAATAAGCCCAGTGGTGAGCTGGCCCTATCTCGACCAGAGCCTACTGCAGTGAGAGGCAGTCATCTACAGCTCATAGCTACGTCACCCGAGCTCTCAGGGTCCACCCACCCACCAGAACACTGGCAGAAGGAAGGATTATCTATGGCAGAATGACACACACACCCACACTCAGAGAAATGGGGAGTAGGGCCAAGAAGTCAAGTGTCTTCAGGCCCAGGAAGACCTTTTCCCCTACACAGCATCTAGCTGTACACAACGTGTAGCATTCCCTGTTTGGTTTTTGTTAGTCCTGAAAAACATGAATCCGGGGTGACACTAAGGAAATCATCCTTGATGAATTTCTCCTTTTCTATTAAATATCACAAGTCTCTATAACATCTCATTCATTTCAGTTCCACAGAATTCATTTTCAAAGGTAAACTTTGGGTGGTTGCTGGGGACTTTCTAACTCTACTCATAAAGGCAGTGGAAGGACTCATCGGGAGATGGCAGGAGTGCTAATGATAAACATGAGCAACTATGACAAATAAATTGAATTTCGGAGTCCTAATAGGTGTGAAAAGCAGTTGCAGCCCCACACTAATATTCCCAGAATTTCATGTATTTCACTATATTTCACACTGAGGAAGCTCGGTATTTCTTCAACAACAAATAACCTATTATTGCTTCTTGACTTTGAAGTCCCAAAATTAAATAAGAACCTTAGAACGGTACCTTAGAATAGATGCCTTAGAAACAAAAATTTGTCTTGATCTCTTCTTGGCAATGGGCTGTATCTTATAAAATACAAATAAGAGAACAGAAAAAGAAAAAGGTTAACTGATTGTATTTTATTTATTTTATTTTATTTTATTTGCTTTTTGGGTCACACCCAGCGATGCTCAGGGGTTACTCCTGGCTTTGCACTCAGGAATTACTCCTGGCAGTGCTTGGGGGACCATATGGGATGCCAGGGATCGAACCCGGGTCGGCCGCGTGCAAGGCAAACACCCTACCCGCTGTGCTATCGCTCCGGCCCCAAACTGATTGTATTTTAAAATATAAGGACACACTGGAGGATCCAATCCAACTGTTGAATCTTACAGATAGAAAACTGAATATGAGAGAAGTAAAATGACCTCCTCATCACTCGGGATCCAACGCTCTTGACTAAAAATTCATTGTTTTTCTCCTATCACATCGCGTTGCTTGGAATTCTAACAATTCATGGCTATATTTCTTTTTTCTGTTTTTCTTTTTGGGTTACCCAGAGATGCTCAGGAGTTACTCCTGGCAGTGCTTGGGGAACCATATGGCATGCAGGGGATCAAACATGGGTCAGCCATGTGCAAGGCAAACACCCTACCTGCTGTACTATAGCTCTGGCCCGGCTATATTTCTAATAGCCCAGTTGGTATGTATCAAAAGCTTTGATGCCCTCACATATTCTATAGCTGATATAATGGTGCATATGCACAAGAAACATGACTTTATGTCAGTATGATAAAAAAAAGCAAAAATACTTTTCAAAAATTTTTAATGCTGAATGTGGTACAGACTGAATTGCCTCCTTTATCAGCAAGATTCTCTAACTAGGCTGAGAGGTACTCAATCTATAGGACTAATTGGGGGTCCCAAGGGCAATACTGAGCTAATCCATGAATCTATGAAACTAAATGCAAAATTTTATAAAATGAACAGTTTGGGGGGACCAATGGCTATTTTTTCATCAGATTTCCAAATACTTCATCTCCAGATGAAGTCTTTCCCTCTGTTTCTAATCTAGGTTGCTATGCTTACTGTGGATTTCCTTTCACTTTCACCATATCCTTTCACCTCCACTCTCCAAAGAGTTCTCTATCTCAAATTAGAATTAGTTCAACAATATTTTGGAGCTTTGGGGTCAGAGAGACAGTACAGTGATAGAACTCTTGCGTTACACAGGGCAAGCAGACCTGGATTCAATCCACGGAACCCCATATACCCCCATAAGCCTGCCAGGAGTGATCCCTGAGTCCAGAGTCAGATGTAATCCCTGAGCACTGCTGATGGCCCTAAAACTAAAATATATTTTGGAGATTATATCTGGAGATTATGTTTTTGTTTGGGGAAGGGGGGAGCACCACATATTCAGTGGTGCTCAGAGCTTACTTCTAGTTCTGTATTCAGGTATTGCTCCTGGCCAGCCGTGAGGGATGAGGGCAGTAGGGGGAGAGAAAAGTATGGGATGCTAGGATCAAACCTGGGTCAGTCATATATGCAAGGCAAGTGCCTAACCTGCAGTACAGTCTCTATGTTTCGTGGAGATTGTTTTTAAAAACTCGGCCCCCTATGACAAATCCACTAGTCCTGGTTTAATAATTATTGTCAAATTGCCATAGTGGTCGGGGGTACTGCTCTTAACTAGCGTGGCAAAATTCTTTGTAATACTACATTCTTAATAATAAAATAGACTCTACAATTAATTCAATTTAGAAGGAAAGCTCCGAACTTAAAATTTTCATGATTTTCATTCTTTACATGGAATTTGCTTTATGAAATACTGACTTTTTAAAAAACTTTAAGGTCAGTCCAACTATATCCAGAATGGTAATCTCCTGCAATGTATAAGCTGTTACTGTTAAGCACCAAGATATAAGGATCCTCTTTAGTAGAAAGCTGAGTTACTGTATAGTTGAAACCTAACCATCCATCATAAACACCTTCAATCCATTTGAAATAGCAGAGTGGACAGGCTCTCTCACACTGAGGGTCATTTATGAAGTGATCAAAAGCTGTAGTGAGAAAAAGAAGTATGAAGAGAGACAGGACTTTATGGAATGAATAACTTTTCTCATTCTCAATATTTCTTATATTCTTTTACAACAAATTGCTTGGCTCTTGAGAACAGACTCATAAAATAACTGAAATATATTTTTCTGTCCTGAGTTTTAACTTGAAAAAACTAAAATTGTAATGACCCTTTCTAAGCAAGATGAGCCCACACTTCAAAAATTTCCATTGTTTCAAAGACACAAATTACTCTGTGCACCTATGTCTATCAGCTGAGTCCGGATGGAAAACACATGAAAGTCATTTGAAAGACAGCATCTCCAAGGAGTTACGCCTGGAAGCTGGGAAAGCCTAGTAATCCCTCTACCTAGATAAACAGAGTTTTCCAAATGATGAGGGGGACCAGCAATGGAGCTGGCCAAGCCCTCGAGTGTTATAAAGGAGACTCCAAATTAGACTTTGGGGAAAGAATCCAGAATCAGCCTCTTTATGGCGGGCCAACCTCTCTACCACACAGCCCTACCTTGAGTGGGAGGGAACCAAAACAAAACATTATCTTCAAGCAACTTATACACAATTCAAGTGGAATTTCTCCAAGCTCTAAAAATTTGAAGTTTATTTAGTCCATATGCTATCCCAGATTTTTATCCCTGTTCTTTTAACAAATAGAACTGAAAGACAAGTAACCATTTCTTAGTCACTCGAGATCAAAAATCCCTCCTCCTATAACCACAAATCATTAGTGACAGTAACTGTGCGTCATTTGGAATGTTTGGGGATTATTTTCTTCTCTGAACTCACTGGATACACTTTTAAAAGTATCTGGGGAGTCCTACTCTACTCTTCTTCCATTAGCAGCAAACATATGGCATGTGATTTGACCTAGCATTGTTTTCCTGAACCCAGGATTTAGAGAAGCTGACAGCAGTTCAATAGGGCAATTATTAATCACAGAAGATAGTATTCTGGAGAAGAAAATAAGTCACATAAAGCATTTTTCTTGTTCAGGAAATAAGCTTTTGGAGCACAGTAGATCACTTTAATAACATAAGTCAAAATTCATACCTTCAAGAAGAGATTGAATAGCATATTATAATCAGGAAGACCAATGCCAAATCTTACCTTAGCCAACTGACCTTGTGTACAAATTACTTAATCAAAAGCTGTCTCATAATTTATAAGATGTTAATGATGGTGACAATGACAGTGAATTTGAGGACAATACCACCTAATTTTTTGGTTGTTGAGATAATTAAATGAGATGATGTGCTAAAGCCATCAAAGTAAACTGAACAGTGGATAGCACAGAGAAAGCATTCAACTAACATTAGTTGTTGTTATTACTGCTTTTTAATTAGCAGAAGGAATAAAAAGCGAGACCCTAATACTTCTTTCCTTGATTTCCTTGATTTTGCCTACAATTCTATTCTTCTGCACACAGCTCCTTTATTTATGCCTTTGTTTCTACCAAAAACAAACAGAAACCCCACTTCTTCCTCTCTAGTGGAAGTAATGAACACTCAAAATGCTCTGTGTGGTGCTAACATTTTGAGTGTCCATTATTCCCATTAGTTTCTCAAGAATTGGATTGTTCTGGACACTTTCACTTTTCTCTCACATCTTCCTTCATCATTCCCAATGGTTCGAATTAACTTACATGAGAATGAACATTCCTGTGCCCTAACTTTAAGAAGAGTCAGAATTCCCAGGCCTGAGATGCCCCTTTCAGAAGCTCAGAGGCATCTCCAGCCAACAGGCAGGAAAGAGCAGCCATTCATGGAACAAATAAGTGATTTGCATTTCCAAGGATGTGGGGAAACATATTAGTTATAATTAGCAAACACGCAGAGTCCCCATGACAGCTTCACTTTACAAATCCTTGAATGTTTGACAAGAAAAGGTCATGTTTTGTAAAATCCTCAAAAGGTCATTCAATAACAAATCACATGAATGAAATCGCAAGGGTTCAGGGAGGTTAACAGAAACACCACAGGCAGTAAAGTACGTTTTCAAGGTAAACAAGAAAAGAGGGAGAACAAGCCCTGCCTCAGCTCTGGAAGGGGAGAAATAGAAGCAATCTCTAATTTACCAAACACTGTAATTTCAAGATATTTTCTCTGCACTTGGTGGTTTAGCACTGAATGTTACTTCTCATGTTCAGCACACTTGGAGGATTAGCAGATAACAGTCCAGCAAGATTTCAACAAAGATCTAGGCTGACCTTATCCAAGGCTTTTTTAAAAAGTGAAGTATAGCAAAACAAACAAACAAAAACCCTTAAATTTAAAAAAAATCTCCCAAATCATTTCCACGTAAAACAAGTTGTTGGCAATGTGGCATATGATTTCATACGTGGTATGCGTACACACCCACAAACCATGGAGGTCCCCAAGTATGTGGGACCAAGCGCATTCCCCACCCACTCCTTCACTGCCCCTCCCCCCCCCCCCCCACACACACACACACGCCAAGATCTGGAAACTTCAGCTCCAGGAGTCTTTTCTTCTGGCACTTTGACCTGCTCCTGACCTCCTTCCTCCCAGGTCTATTTTCTTCTTCAACAAGAGCCAGTCCCACATCTCTCACAGTCAGGAATAACAAAGACTTGTTTATATAGGCTAATTTAGCTACAGGATTAGTGGGAGGCAAGAGAGCATGATATATCTGAGCCACAGGTTAAGGCACAATTCAAATTTGCAAGGCCCACAGGTTTGAGAGGACTGGGTATAGCCACTGGATGGGCCGCTTTCCAGAAACCAGGAGCAAACCGAGGCAGTTAGAGCGAGCAGCCTCTGGACTCTGGCTTATATAGGGAGCACATAACTTTTTCAAGAACCCAACGTTAAATAAATTGAATTGTGGTTTACTCTTAGAAAATGTTTATTTGCACAGCAATTTTGTTTGCCTACGTATCCCGGGTTGCATAAGGAATTTCTAGGATCAAAACAGGTCATGAGTGGGAAAAGTTGGGGACTACTCTAGGCTGCCTAGGAACGGTGTGCACCTTTCCCAGGCAAAGGATGGAGGGATAAGACAAAGAATGCTGTGAAAAGAAAATGTTAGAGCCTTAGGCAAGCCAACAGTAACACATACCACACAAAAGAAAAGATCCATAGATCCCCTAGACAAGCAGCCAGCATCTTAAGGAAAAAGAACAAGACTAAGAGTTAGCGGACCAAATGCCTAGGTTGCTTTGTGGCCTTGAGCATATTAATTTGACTTTTGAAGACTCAATTTTCCTACTTGTAAAATGGCCACTGCTTCTTGCTTTATCCTAAACTAAGTATCTATGTATGAACAATTAAGAATTAGGGGTGATAAAAAGAACTAGAGAAAGCCACCTAATGCTTCTAAAATTTCACACCAGCAAGAGGTTGGAGTAGGAATCTTATCTAACTACCACTAATTTCTATGTCTGACTCCAACCTCCGGATCTCCCTGAGAAACCAATCCTCAAGGACCTGCTCTGTTCCCAATATCAGTTCTGTGTGGCTATTCTCATCTAAATGTTAATTTAAATTTACAAGGAATTAAAATTTCACTGCCTTGAGCAGCCACCTTTCAAATGCTCAATAGCTATATGTGGCAAGTGACAACCACTGTGGACAGTACAGATATAGAACATTTCTATCTCTAGAAAGTTCTGCTCATAGGGCAGGTTACACATACCCATTTTAGGTGAAGGACAGGTCTGCTAACCTTATTTTGCCATCTCCTCTCTCTCTAGGGACACCCCACCTTCCTTCAGGCTTCTGCATTCCTTTCTCATAGTAAGATCATCCTCCAGAAAAACCCTGACTGATGGCTCCAGCACGCACCTCTCACCTTTACAATTACCTGCCCACCACAGAGCCCCACTGGTTTGGTGACTGTTTGATCAGAATGACGGTCAGAAACAGGACACCTCACTTTGTCTTTCTTGCCAACTATTTTAGCTTATTTGCCATGAGTACAGGGTATAATTAATATCACACAGGAGCCAGCATTGTCATTTTTCAAATCATTTCCCTGGAAATGTTCTACACCTCTTAATGGCCCTGCTAATGCTGTAGCTGTCATGTTTTGGACAGCTGCACTTTTACAAGACAAACTCTGCAGCGCCAGGAGCCTCTCTGCAGACTTTTTAGCTCAGAGGCTCAGAGGCCGTGAACACCAGCCTGTAATGGCTAGATGGAAATCTTTGATTAATTTTTTTTGTACCTCTTGGTGCTGACTGCTTCTCAAGTGTCACCTTTCTGGCCTCCGTGCCCAGCCACCTCACCCTTTCATTCTCACTCCCTTTGTCCCCCACCCTCCACCTCCTCTCTTTGATGCCTCTTGATGGACAGGGGATGAGTGAAATAGGTATAAGTCATAAGAGCGATTAAAGCCAGAACCCTCTGCCCAGAGATCAGAATGCAAAGGCTTAAACATCTGCACAGAAGCTTTGTCTCCTTGCTAAAGCACACACACACTGAAAAACATAGGGTCCTCTGTGCCTCTTTAATTTCATTTTTCTGAAATATGTTTATTCCTCCCTGATAACTTTCTGGCAAAATGTTCAACTTTCTCTGTGTGCTGGGTCTATATCAAAAAGAATGGGGAAGGTTTTATTTACAGTGTCCCAAGAGCCATTCACAAAGCAAGCAAGGGCAATCTGAGTCACACTAAATATTTACTGAAGAACATGGAATGAACATGATTTTTAGTACGATGAAGTGAGGCTACCTGGTGGTTGTGGGCGGGGGGAGGGGAATCATTGTTTCTTGTTGCTGTTGTTGTTGGCCTTTTTTCCTTTAGTGTTTTGTTCTTGTTACCACTTTCTATAGGTGATGTCTTTTTCTTTAAGTAATTAATTTAAAGCAAAAGGAGATCATTTTACTTGGATGGCATGTCTGATCCTGGCCAGAAAATAGAGGGATATTTTCAGCACTGTCCAGGAAAGCCCTCTCTGCTGAGGTCTTCTGTCCCTTAAAGGAACCTGAAGCCAGAACTGTCCTCAAAGGAAGCTGTGGCCATTCGAGGACTCTCTTTTTTCAGGCTGAATAGCAGTGTTGACTCACTGCTCCTTTAATACTGTGTTATTAGTGATCCACAGCCCACAGAGAGACAGCACACAACTTCCCTTCACGCTGTGTCTGCAAAATGCTACAGAAAGTTGGACTCACCAGTGAAGCAGCAGGTCGCTTGGTTGAAACCAGCCAGGCCAGAAAAGTGACATGAACAGGATGCTGCTAAACATGCACAATTCGAAAATACACACTGTATTCTCTTCTGCATGATTTGCTGCCATTTAAAAGACAATAAACAGCAACTTTAGATTGCTAACAACGTGTCATTTAAGGTTTGCTGTTGCTCAACATCAAGAAAAATCAATGCCGGCTCTACGGGGGCAGCAAAGCCCGAGAACTGAGCTCCATTTCAGGTCTGTTTGAACTCATTTCCTTTCTCCATGGTTGCCCCCTTGCACTCCCCCTCAGGCGTCCCCTCGCAGCAGGCTGACAGCTTGACACATTGACAGCTCGCACTGAATGACAACTGATTTGTACAAATTTCAAGCCTTATAAATCTACCTGTCACAACAACAACATAAAAGCGCCCAGGCCCAGCAGGTAATTCAGAAAAAGCTTCCCTTGACAGCACTTTCTGAAAAGCAATGGCGTGCCTCCTGCCAAAAATTCCAACTATCATCCTTGTATAACTTTGAATAAAATTCAGGGCCCATTTTCTTGCCAACAGGCTACCAATCGTCTTATTTAAAGATTAAAAAGAGTGAACGGGAGAGAGGGGGGAAAAACATCCACACAATTTCATTTTATACTGATATGAAAGTAGCACCACCTGCTAGGCCAGGATTACCACACCGTTTTTCTCTCTAGTGCTCAGAAGGAGTAAACGAGTGAGGCTTTTTACGGTATTTAAACAATATCCCAGATTGCAGGGGCTGCATCTCCCAGTACCCTCCCTGCTCACCTGGGGCCAGCACTGCTGCCAGAGCAAGGCCGTCTGACTAGTGGGAGTCTCGGTGGCAGGGGTCGTTGGCTGCAGGCCGTTCTTTTCAGTCAAATTGCCCCAATATCTCTCTCAGACAAAGGCCTACAAACAGAGGTATCCATACACTCACCTCTCTTAACAGCTTTTCTTTCAGAAATTACCGTATTATGTCAAGGTAAACCTTCTTCGAAATACTCATTTCATGCAAAGCATAGCATAGTTCATCACTTCATCTTACAAAATAACTGGAGTTGAGAAGTTAAACTTGGTTTTTTAATGTGGTTTTACAAGGATGTTATCACTGGAGCAAAAAGTAGAAATATGGCAAAATTATTGACAAGAGAGATGGACAAAACATGTACCTTATATAGGAAAAAGCATTTTCTAAAAACCTTCTCTTTATTCATTTTCAAGTCTACATAACATAGAAATAGGTGTAGCTATAAGTAGCTGGCATATTTATCATTTACTCATGTAAAATCTCTCAGTGGAGCGACAGACGGGAAATGAATTTAATCGTGCCTTGGAGGGTTCTGTTCTAAGTGCATGTTGAATGAAGATGCAAAGAAAGTCATGGGGCCAAGGATGAAGATGGAGAATCTATCTATTCCACTGGCCAACTCAGAAACAATGCTGGTGGCAGTCAAGCATCCTGTCACTGAGCAGCTCACCTTCTCTCTCGTGGTAAAGAGCACAATGGTGAAACACACAGATGCTAGAGATATATATTTTTATTCCAAATCCCAGTTTTTCTACTTATGAGTAAGATAACTTCGAGTAAGTTATATTTATACTCTCTCTGCTTTGATTTCACCACCTATAAAACAGGAGTTAAAATCATAGCTAAGGATTAAATGCCAATAAAATGTTTAGCTCTTCACACAAAATATCTGTTCATGTATTCATTTCTCTCTTTATTTGCACATACACCTATAGCTAAATCATGGAAAGTACTAAGTGGTATAAAGAAAAAAGTACACATAATTTTAGTATTACATTGATATTACTAATACTCTCTTCAAGATCCCAGATAGAATTTTTCTTTACAGAGCATATACTTCTAATGTAGTTTTTTTAAAGGGAAAAAATAAACTCCTGGAAAAAGTGGCAAAACATTTGGTTAAAATATGTAGACAAGAAATCCACGTAGCTGAACTGAATTTCTTTCCTACCCTATCTTTTCCTTTTTTTTTACTCTTTCAACTTATTTCTTCACCACCCTCATGACTAGTAAAATCATCCAATGTGGTTTGAAAATATGTATCAATTTAGAAGTAAATCATTTCCACCGTCCTAAGAAAAATTATTACTGATATTCTGAGTATGTAGATTACCAAGGAAATAAACAGTGTATACAACATACATGCAAATATGTTTAAACAGTCACAAATAGATAAAGAGTATTTGAACTCTGACATATAACTAATGCAGTAGCTGGATAATCCTGAAATTGAGACTAACAAATAATAAGATGTTATAATTTAGTAGACTGCTACTAATATCAGCTGAACCTGAAATATAAATAAAATTAGAATTATCCAAATTATATGATCTGAATCACAACCATGAAACATTCTTATAATTATCCTCCTCAATTTGGATAATGTCAGGACTGACATGAACTGACTAAATTTCTGCAGAGATGTCAACAGGGAACAACAAACAACAAACCCATTATTTTTCAATTATCGGAAAAAACAAGAGCAATTGCTTTTATTCTGAACCATTAGTGGACACATCAGTATACAGAACTGGATTTGAACTTCATAGCATGCTTATACTTCAAAATGTTTATATTTCATGTTATCAAAGACAACAAAAATTTTTAAAAATCATGCAATAAAAATTAGTAAGGCACACATCAAAACAAATAGTCTTTATAGAAAGAAATAGAAAAAATTGCAAACTTGATAAGCAAATTATAACTTATATTAACCAAACCCTTGCTTATTTTCATCTTTAACCAATCATAAAACAAATATAAGGATCACTAAAACAGGGCTGGAGAGACACACAGTGAGTAGTGCTAGCCCTATATGCAGCCTGGGTAAATCCCCCTGCACCCCACATGATTCCCTGACCCCTTTTGGGATGACTTTGTTTAGTCCTCAGCACCACTGGGTGCGGCTGAAAAAAAAAAACAGCTGAATCGTGAATTGGAAAAAAATAAGGTATCTAAAGTTAATCTTCAAGCAAAGATCCACCAAGAGTAAACAAATTGTATTGCACTTGTATTAACCCTTTTCGGCAGCACAGTTTTGTCCTAACAAAGAATAAATAATATTTGTTTATTATTTTCTTCCTGGCAGCAATCACCAACATTTAATAAACACTGTCTCACATATGCTGAATACCCTTCCCACAACCAATTAAATACCAAATCACACAACAGACAGCTGTAGGGTGACAAAGGTATAATCAGGTATAATGCTCATCAATAAAGACACATTCATCTAGTGAGTTTACTTAAGAAAAGACAGAAAATTTTAAATGCAAAACACATGTATTTAATAACTAATATAAATGTTATTTTGTATTTATACTAGTAACCATTTGCATCGATATCATTTAATAATTATAATGTTATTATAATCATCATGTCTAATATTTTTAGTTTTATGAGTATTGTTACAACTTGCTTTCCACAAAAACACAAAGAATGATATTTCAAATCTAATGCTTTCACATTTAATAGAAAATTTAACAAAGACCATCATTGCTGGTGTGGCTATGGGGGAAACAAAACCCTCCTCCACTGTTAGTGAAAATGTCAACCTGTTTAACCACCTTGGAGAACAATGTGGACAATTGTCAAAAATCGACTTGAACTTCCATATGATCCAGCAGTTACACTTCTCTGTATCTACCCCAAGGGCCAAAAAACATGATTTAGAAAATCCATTTGCACTTCTGTGTTCACTGCAGCACTGTTTACAATAGCTAAGATCTGGAAATGACCCAAGTGCCCAAGAACAAATGACTGGATTAAATTAAAAAAAAACACTTTGATAAATGTATATCATAGAATACTACTCAGCCTTACGGAAAGATCTTTTAGATAATTTTTATAAGAAAAGGTCAACTTACAAAAAAGGAAGGAAAGAAGGAAGGAAGGAAGGAAGGAAGGAAGGAAGGAAGGAAGGAAGGAAGGAAGGAAGGAAGGAAGGAAGGAAGGAAGGAAGGAAGGAAGGAAGGAAGGAAGGAAGGAAGGAGGATAGCTTGCAAGTTGCTACTTTGTGAATGGAATAGAGGGCATATTGGTGAGTGAAGACTGAAATAGAGGAACAGATATAGCATGATCTCTCATATGTGGGATATCAAGAAACTTAGTAAGGGAACAACAAATGGCTAAAGGCAACAGAACCTGAGAACTTGTGTATGGAACTGTAGTTACTTGTAGGCAAGGGGACAGAAGGGGTCCATGGGACACTGGTAGAGGGAAGCAAACAATCTGGTGGAGGGTATGGTGTTGGAACATTGTATGCATGAAACTCTCATCAGCAGTATTCACTGATGCTTCAGTTAAAATGGAGAAGGGGAGAACCTGTTGCCTTCTTTGTCTACGAAGTTTTATTTTATGATTATTTCTTCCTGTTGTGTTTTTCCTGTGAGGAAAAGAAAAAAATCACTTCTATCTCCATAGCCTAATAAAAACCAAACCTGCGGTCTCAGAATATCATCTACCCATTCAGCATTAGTCCATAGCAGCCAACAACCTTTATACAAACAAAGTATTTCTATTAACCTAGGGGAAAGCACCAACAGCTCCCAGTCACTGGGGAAATTCTAAAACTTTTGAGCATCTTCCTGTGCCCTAAAGGTGGGCTTTCTGGTTCAGGAAGACTCTCCCTGACCCAGTTTCCCTAAGTGCATTCATTCTATATCAGCGCACCAATAGTTGCACCCAGGGTAACCTAATGCTAACTATTCAGTCCCGCCATCAACAACCCTTTGATAAGAGTGGTTGACTGTTGATCCCGAGTATCTCCGTCTATATTTACTGGAATACTGTGATGACATTTTCCTGTCACCCAAGATCATTTGAGAAGTATTACATCATAAGCCACTGTGGCCTCATTTCTATGGATAAGAGAAGTCAAGCATCTGAAGCTATAAGCTGCTCATCAAGCAACACCCATCCAGGCTAAAGACCACCCAGAGTCCAGTAAGGGACTGTCCTTACTGGGCAAGATTAGAAAGCTGACCAGAAAAAATAAAGGAAAGGAGATACACATCGCCTCTGACTTGAACTTCCAAGGAATCGGTAAATTTTTACCACTTAGGACAAGCTGTGTTATTTGTAACTGTCAGAGGAAGGAAAATCTGTAATTGTTAAGGGGGATGAAGCCTGTGCAAATTCTTTCCTGTGCAAAGTGAACAGTCAATCACTTTTATAAGGACAGCAACAACTGAAACTATCCATTCGTATACTTTCCTTTAGTCAACAATATTACCTTTAGTAATCTGGGGAATGTGCATCCATAAATTACAGAAAGTGTTATTGCATTGCTGAATAAACAGCAACATTTCCATCAGCAGCAGCAGTGGCAGCGCCACAAAGGTATAACAAACAGACTCAATCATTTTCTTGTCAAGCTTTGCAATGACTGCAGAGTTTACTGCTGGAGATAATGTTGCTTTCCTCAGCATTGTGTGCCAAACTGCAAACTGCTTATTAAAACAAAACCTCTTTTTCGGAGCAGCATGAGTTGGATAATCACTTATTGCACTCAAGAAAAAACAGGTTTGGTGCCCAGAGGAGGTTAGCAATCAGGCATATGTGTTAACATTTGGTTAGTAAA
Source organism: Sorex araneus (assembly GCF_027595985.1). Taxonomy (NCBI): domain Eukaryota; kingdom Metazoa; phylum Chordata; class Mammalia; order Eulipotyphla; family Soricidae; genus Sorex; species Sorex araneus. The sequence continues at coordinate 115,849,569 of NC_073304.1, forward strand.
AATCGGTTAAAAAATTATCCAACGGTGGTGTAAGGGAGGGGAAAAGTTAACGTATTAAAATCACTGTCCCCAGGTTGACTATTTTCCTTATCATGTTACTTCTGGACAGTGTGTTTCTAATTACTGAGCTAGAATACCTGGATAGAAACTTAGGTATAGGGTCCAGGGAGAGTAAGAAGCGTAGAGACGATGATTGTGGAACGAAGTCAGAAATTTTATGTTACCTACTACATCTTCATATAAGAGATCACTGAAAGAAATTCTATTCCAGGAGTCAGATAAAGTTGGAGAGAAGGACAGGAAAGATGTAAATTTTAAGAACTAGGCATTTGGGGGCGGGAGCAATAGTACAGTGGGTGGGGAGCTTGCTTGCACGAGGCTGCCCAAGGTTTGGTTTTTTTGTGTTTCTTTTTTTTAATTTTATTGAATCACCGTGAGATAATTACAAGCTTTCATGTTTGGTTTACAATCTCACAATGATCAAACACCTATCCCTCCACCAGTGCACATTCCCCACCACCAATATCCCTGGTATAACCCCCTTTCCCACCCTCCCCCTGCCTCCATGGCAGACAATATTGAGGCTGCCCAAGTTCAATCCACAGCATCTCTATGGTCCTCCACCCCACCCCCTGCTTTAGCTCACCAGGACTGATGCTGAGTCCAGAGCCAGCAGTAACCCTGAGCATCACCAGGTATGGCTCAAAAACAACAAAAAACTCTAGGCATTTGTGGGGCTAGAGCAATAGTAAGTGAATAGTGAATAGGGCATTTGCCTGGCACAAGGCTAACCCAGATTCAATCTCCCACATCCCTTCTAGTCCCCCCAGCACCCGGGAGTGTGGCCAAGAGAAAAAAAAAGAACTAGGCATTTGTGACTAAACCATTTCTGAAGACAGCACCTATTATTACTCTCTGAAGAAATTGCCTGACATAACTAAGTCAGTGATAGCACTGAAAAAACATCCTCAATTTTCCCTGCTTAAAATAGATTGACAGCCATTTCACTGACCCTTGAGAACAGGTATGCTTGGAAGGCGCCATGTCAGTGGAACTGGCTCTGTGCTGAGGAAACCACTGCTCCTGCCCACGAGCAGCTGCCCCAGCATCTTCCGCGGCGCCCTCTTCATCTCAGAGCCGTTAGAGATGAACTAATAGCAAAACAGGCCAAACTTCTCCCCTCGCCCCCGCCTCCCGCCACTCCCCCAATTGTCACAGTGCTGTCCTTGGCCCTTTGGTCTCCACTGTGCAAGGGGAAAGCCTATACTTTGAGTGCTCCTATCAGAACAGGAAATGAGACTTTGAAGACTTTATTATAACTCTGAGCAGCATATGAGATTTTATTTCCATCACTGCTCTAAGATGAGAATAAGTACAAAATAAAAAACGCCAACCAATGACGCTAGAAAGGCAACTTGGGTGACCATCAATTCACTTCCACAGGAGCACGAAGGCTTGCATGGGTCAGCAACTACCCTCCCACATCTCAGGAAGGTTCTCAGTCCTCGAAGCTCTCCTCATTGCTCCTTCTCACCGTAAACCTAAAGAACCAATAGCTATTTCAGCCCACCTTAGTCTTCTTTGCCTCCTTGAGGCCTCAAGCCATGCTGGACCCCTACGTGAAAAGAGTTTTCACCTTTGGGGCCAGGAAGATGGCACAGTAGGTAAGGTGCTTGCCTTGCATGCAGCCAACTGAAGTTTTATAGTTGGCATCTCATATGGTCCTTCAAAGCACTGGCAAGAGTGACTCCTGAGCATAGAGCCAGGAGCATCGCCAGGTGTGACTCCAAAACAAAACAAGCTTTCACCTTTTACTTGATGCGTGTGCATGTCCTTAGCCACTTCCTCAGATAACGGGTTCACTGACCACAGAGCTAGTGCCAGCTCACCACCTCCCGCCCTGCCATCTTCTCAGCATTTCTTTTTACTATTATTCAGATCATTATCTCTAAGAGTATACAATTTGTGAATTGTTTGTAAATTAATTCCTACTCTTTGAAATATTAAAATCTACAAAGGCACACTAATTCATTCTGAAAAATATCTCCAACACCTGGAACAGTCCCTGTACTCAGCACCCAGAGAAGATACTCAATAAACACTTTTAAAGTTACCTAAAAATTAATCCCTACTTCTAGAGAAAATTACCTTATGAACATAAACTGGAACCTTTGTTAGATTCTAATGAGGATTTCTGAATTCAACCTATGTGTCTAAATCATGGGAATTGTGGAGAATCTAAAGGTAAAGAGTCGAAATCTTTATTCACATATCTCCAAGATCATGCACGAGTAAGATAATACTCAAATTGAGAGTGAGCCATAGAAATTTTTGTTTTGTTTGTTCAAAGTGTGAAGATGAAAGAATTGCCTATGACTTAAATAAAAAAGAAACTCAGTAAGTAATTAGAAAACTTAGATTCAAGACCTACTTCCGCTAGCACACTACATTGAATGGTATGTACCACAGAAGGCAACCAATCTTAATTTAAAAAAATATAAATACAGAAGGCTTAACCTGCAATAACATTTTAGTAATCTTTTATAAAAGGACTTAATGGCTTCAAGGTGAAATATAATAATCTTCACTAACTTTCTTCTAAGGAAACATTTTTTGATCATTCTCTTAGCAAATTATTTATAACAAGCAATATTAAGTAAATTATTGAAGGCCTACAATGGGAACAGGCTTTAAGGGCGGTTGGGAAAATGGGAAACAATGATGGAGAGAATGTGAAATGGTGGTCAGATTGGTGTTGGAATATTGAATGCCTGTAACAAATCATGTGAACAATTTTGTAAACCACAGAGTTTATATAAAGTGCAAAAGGAAAATTGAAAAATATAAATAAATAGACGGCAAAAAAAATTAAAAATCTACCTCTGCCATCAAAAGTAAGTGAAACACACCAATTGTTTGGGCATATCTGGATATTTTAAAGTGATGATACAAAAGCTTGCCACACCTGTTTTTAGAAGATATTTTAATGTTTGAGATTGACACAAAGAAGTAAAAATTGAAAAATGAGGGCCAGGGAAACTGAACACACGCTTTACAAACTGGAACCTGGGTTTGACCCATAGCACATGGTCCCCTTAGTACTACCAAGAGTAACCCCGAAGCACTTCTGAGAATGTCCCAAATACTGGGGGGAAAAAATCTTTAGAAAGAAATAATTACCTGTTTTATTAAGATACATAGCTTCATCTGAAGCTTTAAAGACATTAAGGTTTTAAAAATATCCATGTTCTGGAAAGTATCATGTTGAGTGAAATGAGTCAGAAAGAAAGAGACAGACATAGAAAGATTGCACTATTCTTATGTGGAATATGCAACTTCTGGCAGATATTTCTCTGGACTTAGTTACTAAAATACTAAAATACAGAAACCCAAAACCGAGAGGCCGCTAAGTGTGTGGTCACTCGACCTCATACCTCTTCATTCTCAGCAATGGAAAACAGATTATCTAATGCTTCCTTTTCAGCAGGTCTGACTTTAGGGGAGAGACTCTCCAAACAATAATAGTGAGTTTTGTTGAAATATTGAATGCAATCAAAGTGAAAGTAAAGTGAAATTTATTAGTTACACAGGTGGGGGGGCTAGGGGCGTGGGGGGGTTAGGGGTGTGGGGGTGCGGGGTGGAGCTATACTGGGATTCTTGGTGGTGGAATATGTGCACTGGTGAAGGGATGGGTATTCGAGCATTGTATAACTGAGATTTAAACCTGAAAACTTTGTAACTTTCCACATGGTGACTCAATAAAAAAATTAAAATAAAAAAAATATACCCATGTTCCCACCCAGATTTATCAAATTTTGACATTTGTAGCCATATTTGCATCAGATTATGCATTTTTAAATATTTATTAATTTAATAATTTTCACCTTGCCAGAGACCCCAGACCCTTGAACAAGTATGATGATCATCACAGCACATGACTGGCATCAGGGACTAAACTCAGAACCTTGCATTTCCCTGGATGCCTCCATCATCCTCTCTCACTGGGATCCCAAGCAGCAAAGCTATTGCAATCACTTCAGTGCATGTGGACTGCATAATTTTGTACAGGCCAGGAAAGTGCCTTCAGTCACTGGGCTGTACTTCAGACCCTCAAAACAGTATTTGTTTTAGGAAACAAAATACTGTATAGCCAGACATACTGTATAGGGGTTAAGTAAATTGTCTTGCATGTTGCTGACCCTAATTTGATCTTTAGCATCATATATGGTTCCCCCAAGCATTGTCAGGAGTGACCCCTGAATACAGAGCCAAGAGTAGACCCTGAGCATTACTGGGTATAGTCAAACCTTCATTCCCCCATAATTTTTTTTAAAATACTACAGAAAGAAATTATCTGCTTTATTATGAGGACTAAGTAATCTGGTCTTAAAAATATTTACACATGTACTTATATACACAATTATAAACACACAAGTAAACATACATATATATACAAAATGATCATAAATAAGATATAAACAATAGAAAAATATACAAAAAGCTATAAATACACAGATCACATAAATACCTCCTAAATATCTAATAGGATGCTTATCTCATTCATAATAAGAAAAATGTAAATTAAAACACTGAGAAACCATTTTTTACCTGCCAGATTGGCAAGAATCCAAAAGTTTGATAACATGCCCTGTTGGTGAGCCTGTGTGAAAACAGGCAGGTATCTAACATTGCTGGTTAGGATATAAATTAGTTTATCTCCTAAAGAGTGCATTTTGGCAACACCTATCAAAATTATAAATTCACATACCCTTTGACCAGCAAGTGTATTTTTGGAGATCTATTCTATGGAAATAGTTGCAAACATTCAAAAATGACAGCTTAAGGTTATTTATTGCAATTCCCTAATAGTGAAGGGAACAAGCAATGTCCATCCATTGGGCTGGGATAAACAAATTATGATGAATTCATACAGTGGAATGCTAAGCACCTATAAAAAATTAATGAGAAAGCACTCTATGTACTGATGCGGAAAAGTATTTTTTGTTAAGTGGACAAAAAAAACCCAAGGGGCAAAATAATGTGAATCCCTTGTATAAATGGACATGGAATAATATAAATTTAATTTTGCTTATACTTGCACAATTTTAAATACTCTGAAAAAATAGTATTTTATAAAGGTAAAACAAATTTACCTTTATAAAAATAATTAAATTTGCTATAAATATAAAGGTAAATAAAAATAAAATAACAACCTTTGGAGGTTACTGTAGAAATGGAGAATGAAAACTGGGAGAAAAGTGTCCAAATCTTTTATATTTCAATTTTAGTCATATGTAAATATAACCTATTTAAATGTTAACATTAGTATAAATACATATATCTACTCACATAGATTATAAAATTTTTCATTTTTTAAAAAATGGCTAAATTTGTGTATCCTAAATTGGATAAGGAAGATTCTGAGTAGGAAATAACTCAGGTGAATTGGAGAGGCAAGTTTCTACATTCTGACCTTGAAATGTCGAACAAATTACCACAAAACCAACTCAACACACTTCTGACAAAACAACTACACCAAGTTGGTCATCTATTTTCTTTCTGCAACAATTGCTTCACTTTCTGAGTGTCATAGCAGCTCACCTCCTAGGTTGTCTCTCTTTATACTTTATCTTCCCTCTAGTACATTACTCCCTTCCCTACTCTGCCTTGCTAACAAATCCTCTCACTTCACCTTTCTGACACCACAAACCTCACTATTTTTACTGAAGTAACATGGTTTACAATGCTGGTAATATTTATGCTGTAGGCATACAATGTTACTGCACCATAGCCATTACCAAGTGTCAATATTCCACCACCACAGTCCCTAGGTCTCTTCTTTATTCCCTACAGCTCATTCATTTTCATTAAGATTCTGTGATTAACAATACTATTAATGATGGTTTCTCATGCACATAATTCCAACCCACACCCTTCACCAGTGTATCTCCTTTCCCCACGGACCCAACACCCTTCCCTTTGAAGCCACTCCCCACCCCCACCACACACACACAAACAAACACACACACACACACACACACACACACACACACACCCTAACTCAATTGTGTGGATCAGTTCTCCTGCTGTATTGCTTTGGCCCTCTACTGTTCCCTTGCTGTTTAGCTTTATGTCCTACATATGAGAGAGATCATTCTGTATCTATCCCTTTCTTTCTGACTTCACTCATCATGATGTCCTTCAGTTCCATCCATGTTGCTGCAAACTGCATGATTTTGTCCTTTTAACTAGAGCCATATAGTGCATATACCCAACAAATTCTTGATCTATTTATCTATATTTAGTGTATATACCCAACAAATTCTTGATCTATTTATCTATATTTGAACATCTGTGTTCTTTCAATATCTTGGCTATCCTTGGTCCTCACCTCATTCCATTCTTCTCTTAGTGAATTCACAGCAAGTTTTGTATCAGTAATATGATGCTACCTTGTGATTACAAGTAAATAAAAATTATAAAAGGGAATTTGTGCTTCATTTCACTAAGAAACAAAATTCTTTTGTTTCATTGTGCCTAACACACAGCTGCACAAAAAATGTAACTGACTCAGGATCTTAAGGGTTATGATACACTTCCTCTTGTAAGGATTCCAGCTCATAGCTATCCTAATAAAGAGGCACTCCTGAAGGGACTCAAGCTTCCCAGCTTTGGCTGACTACACCAAAGACTGATGGCAATCAACTGCAGTATGGCCATTCTCACAGACCAGTTATATTAGACTGGGGTCACCTGTCTCTCCAGCATGTCACAAAATCATTTGATCAATTCTGCCTTTCAACATGCTGATTCTCTATTTCTCTTTGCTTTAAGTTATCCTAAGTCTTGGCCAGAATATTTATGTGCTCCCTTAGTTATGGCAATCCTCATAAGACATTGGATCAGTGGAACACCAGATGAAACTAATTCGTTATTTTAAAGCTCAACCTCCAAAAAAGTATCAATCAGATTATATAATGGGATAGCTGGGAATTGGAGATAGTAGGATATAAAAGGAAGCCCCTACCCAGGCAACTATTCTCTGTGCCCCCTTACCTATGACCAGACCACTGGTTAGCACAGGAATCTCGCCCACATGCATGTAGTCGTAGCCAAAAACTAAAGAAAACCAAGGGGGCAGTTCTTGGATAGCAACAGGATATAGAGCAAATGGACATATGTGACAGAGTTCCAGCTGAATATTTCACATTAGGAAAGTATATACTTCAGAGAATGGAATGGAGACACGATCAGGACACTGTATACTAAAACGAACAGACAGCAAGGAACAGGACTTAGATGTTGTACACTGTGTCCAGCGTTGAGAGACAGGATGAATGATGTCATACATGGACCAAAGGAGAGGTTTTGACATTGAGGAGGCACCCAGACCTATCAACTTTAACTGTCCAATAAACTTTTTTTAAAAAAATTTTATTGAATCACCGTGAGATAGTTACAAGCTTTCATGTTTTGGTTACCATAACACAATGATCAAACACCTATCCCTCCAGCAGTGCACATTCCCCACCACCAATATCCCCGGTAAACCCCCCCTTTCCAACCCTACCCCTGTCTCCATGCAGACAATATTCCCCATACTCTCTCTCTACTTTTGGGCATCATGGCTTTCAACACAGACACTGAGAGGCCATCATGTAAACTTTAACTTCTTAAACTACCAAGCTTTGTGTGAAAATCTTTCATAAAATTCTCAAGAACCCAAAGTTCAGGAATAAATCCACTTTCATTCTAACAATAATAACTACAGAGAGAGAAGTGTAGCATATCATTAGAGACACAAAGGAAATGTTATTTGATTTACTCACTTTATAACATACAACTTTTCAGATAGATTTTATAATTGTATTTATATATGTACATATATATGTGGTTAGTGAGCAAAATCTTATTAAATGTCTGGGCTTATAGACTTCAATTAAAAGATAATAATACTCCTGGGAATATATCCCGGAGAAGCAAAAAAAGTATAGTTGAAATGACATCTGCACTCAAATGTTCATTGCAGCACTGTTTACAATAGCCAGAATCTGGAAAAAACCCAAGTGCCCTAGAACAGATAACTGGTTAAAGAAACTTTGGTACATCTACACAATGGAATACTATGCTGCTGTTAGAAAAGATGGAATCATGACCTTTACATATAAGTGGATCAACATGGAAAGTATCATGCTAAGTGAAATGAGTCAGAAAGAGAGAGACAGACATAGAAAGATTGCACTCACCTGTGGAATATAAAATAATAGAATAGGAGACTAACACCCAAGAATAGTAGAGGTAAATACCAGAAAGTTGGCTCCAAGGCTTGGAAGCTGGCCTCACACGCTGGAGGAAGGGGCAGCTCACATAGAGAAGGGAACACCAGGTAAAGTGTGGTTTGAGGGCCCACATGGGATGGGAGATGCGCACTGAAAATAGAATACAGACCAAACACAATGGCCACGCAGTACCTCTGTTGCAAACCACAGCACCCAAAAGGAGAGAGAGATCAAAAGGGAATGCCCTGCCACAGAGGTGGGGTGGGGTGGGGGGATGGGGTGGGAGGGTGGGAGGGATACTGGGAACACTGGTGGAGAGGACTGGGCACTGGTGGAGGGATATAAACAAAATGCAATCATGAAAGCTCATAAGTTTGTAACTGTAACTCATGGTGATTCATTATTTTAAAAAAATAAAATAAGTAAAATATAATAATACATCACCTAAGCACATTATTAGTTTTAAGGGGCCTCAAAAATAGTCAGTGAATTTTCAAACAAATAGAAAACACAAGTGCATATATAAATATCTTTTGTAAATCACTACCAAAAAGTACTATGTATATAATTTTCATTTTAGCCTATATACGCCCTATCCCAAATTCTATGCCAATAAAAACCAAATGAACACAATTTTATTTAAATGAAAAATATATACTGACAAGTCTGTGGCAGTAGAATTCTCACACTGTGATGATAGAAATACAAGTTCGCAAACCACTCTGGAAAACTGTTCGGCAATGTATACTAATACTGAACAACATGTACACTCTATAACACAACAATCCCATCATTAACTCAGTATCAAATTGCAATGGGTATGTATGATCATCAAAAATAAAGATAAGAATGTTCGTAACAGCATTATTCACAATAGACAAAAACTGTGCCATTAACAACCATTAGGTGAAAGAAAAAAATTGAAGAAGAAATGATTCCTGAAACAGATGAGAATGAAGACACAGTAAATAACATATTATTTACACCAAAGGAACAAATGATAAACAGAGAAAATTCATTTTTTTAATTAATGGCATTAGGAAAACTAGAAAAGTACATGCAAAGGGATGAAACTGAAACACTATCTAATACCATATATGAAACATTATCTGATATCAAGTTCAAAATGAATTAAGGACTTGAACATAAGACCCGAAACCATGAAACTAGAAAAAAACAGAGATATTAAATTTCTTGACACTGGTTTTGGTGATTATTTTTTAATCCAATACCAAAAGGCAGCAAAAGCAAAAATAATAATGATAATAATAATAAACAAGCAGGGCTATATCAAACTGCTAAGTTTCTGCAAATAGAAAAATCAACAAAATTATAGACAACTTCCAGAATGGTATGAAATATCTGCAAGCCATTTATTAAATAAGGGCTTAACATCCAAAAAATGTTAGGACTCATGACACTCAACAGCAAAAGCACAAAGAATTCAAATGAATGCAGAAGCTCTGAACAGATATTTTTCAAAGGAAATATGCATACAATTAACAGATACATGAAAAAGTTTGCTCAACATATTGTAATCAAATAAATATTCAAAACTATGACAATGGGGGATATCACTTAAAGTAGTACTGTACAGCCTAGCATGTGTAAAGTCCCTGAAACTGAATTCCTGGGACCATGTCCCACCCTCTAAGTACTACCAAGTATGACACCTTGATGGCCCCAGCACTATGGGGCCCAAGCAACGGGTGAATAACCCCTTTCTACTACACACACACACACACACACACACACACACACACACACACACTGACATATCACCTCACACCTGTTAAAATGGCCATCATCAAAAAGAGAAGAGATACCAAGTGCTGATGATATGTGGAAAAAAGTAATGTTTTCTTCACCATTGTTGGAAATATAAACTGATTTCATCACTATGGAAAATAGTGTGTTTTCCTCAAAAAACTTTTAAGAATGACTATCATATTACCTGGCAATTCTGAGGATAAATCCAAAAGAAAACAAAACAAGATTTCAAGAGACACATCCATGTTCATTACAGCATTTTTCACAGTAGGCAAGGCATGGAATCTAAGTACCATGGATTATCCATGGATAATCCATAGAAAATGGATTTTAAAAATATATATGGGGGAAAGACAAAAAATAATGATAGACATATACACAGAGAATATAAGGAATGTAACAGAAAACAAGTAAGTTAATTTAGGAAACAGGCAAAAGGATAATGATTCCTAGAGAAAGTCTCACATAAAATATGCCTTAAAGGAAAACTGGAAATTGAATAAACAATGGAATATTGTGCAACCATAAAAAAGAACAAAATACTGCTCTTTCTACAACATGGAAGAACATTATGGGCTTTATGCTAAGTTAAATAAGTCAGAGAAAGCCAAATACTATATGATCTCAAATGGTTTTTAAAAAACCACAAGAGAAGTTCATAGATAGTAATTTTTAAAAATTGATTGCCAGAGGCAAAGAGTTGGCAAGTAGACAACATGAATAAAGATGCTAAAAAAGTATAAACTTCCAATTATAAAATAAATATCATGGGACAAAATATACAATATGGTTGTATAGTTGATAATACTCTATTATATATGTGAAAGTTACTAAAATGTTCTCAACAGAAGAAAACATTGTAACTACATATGGCAATGGATGTTAGATTTAATGTGGTAATCATTCTGCAATATAAGCAAATACTGTATGGTTGTTTTATATATCCAACACTAATATTTTCTGTCAATTATACCTAAACATAAAATAAATAACAATAAAACAGAGATGAATGTTGGATATATAGTTGAGCAAATAAGGCTAAAAGCAGAAGATCAGTATCAAGATTTTAAATCAACAATTCATGAACCAGTGTTGGTATGGATATGGATATACAAAGACTGAGTCATTTCATTCCATTATAAAAGTATCTGAAAAGGCAAAACTTATCTCTGTTATTAGAAGACAGATATATCTTTCTAAAGAGTATCAGTGGGTCCTAGGACATCCACTTGGAGATTTAAGATTTTACAGTATTCAAAGCTTGATCTGAGTGTTAATTACACCAGTCCACTCTCATTATAATCATTAAAAAGCTGAATACTTAGGAACTTTGTGCTTTTTGTGTGCTTGTTATAATTAACAAAATATTTATTTTAAAATATTTAGGAGGTGGGAGAAATGTCTATTACTCTTCAGTACATCAGGTACCTGCACTGATCCCTTACAGCAGAGGGGCCCTTAATTTCTATCATTAGCCCTGACATGTCCAAATGATGCTTTGGCTACTTGTTAATAATGGAAACAAAAGTCACTAATCTCATTATCGCTTGTCAGAAGGTTCTGTCAAAATGCTATTGGCCATTAGTCACCTGCTGCTGCAATCATTAGAGACTTGCTAAGTATCCAAAAGAAAACACAAAATACTTCCAGTTTAGATTTAAAAAAAAAAAAACCTTTTAGTCTCCTCTCATCCTTCACTAACCTCATGATAAACCCTTCATACATCACACCAGAGACTCCATTCCCTTAAATATCCATAGCCAACACAAAATCCCCATTCCCTCAGCAAATTCCCGCCTTTATTAATTCACTCCTCTACCCACCCACAAATTTAACTAAATATTCACTGAGGTTCTGTGTTAAAAATATGAAAGGGATACAAAAGCTGGTTTGGTAAAGGGAGAGAGTGGGAAAAGGATATGGAGCACAGAGAAAAGAAAATGATTCCTACAAGAAGTTCACATAAAACAAGGCCTAAAAGATGAGGAGAACTTGGCCAGTCTGTGAAGGTGAAGGCAGAGGTCCTGGAAGAGGGAAACTTAAAAGACACAAAAGTGATAAAAGGTTCCATGTGGGATGTGGGCATTATCATGTGCAGAAAGTCCCACACTGTCTGAAAGTTCAACCTGAGTGAAGGCAAGATATTTCTTATAAAGAATTTCTTATAATTTCTTATAAGAAATACTGTTAGATAGACTAAAATCTAAGTAATCCTGAAACAATGACAGAAAATGTGATCCAGGCATTTAATACCCCTTATGGGCTATCACCTGATGCTTTGAACCCACAGGAGGGAGTGTAGACTTGTGAGTACTACATAAAGATGAACATCTGTAGGCTACCCAGTATGTAAAATTGAGACAAGAGAAACCACCTACCATACCACAAGAGGAATGAGACAGAATGCTATTTCTTAGTGCTTCAGGCAGAATAAAAGGCCTCCTACAAGAAACTATAACTCCAAGTCCACACTACCCCTGGGTGTAGAATAATGGTATTTCAAGTTCAAGCTGAAAAATGACATAAAACTGGTGTTAGACCTATGAACACTCTGCCTTTTTTTGTTTTTCAAAAACAGTGATCTTTCCACAACTCAGGAACCCAAGAGAAAAACCTTGACAAATATAAGCTCACAGTAAAAAGATGTAACAAAACTCACCAGAAAACAGCTGTGAAGGAGAATCAACCAATCCTAAGTGGGAAAGTGGAAAGTTATAAAAAAAAATCTAAAAATTAGAGTTTTCATCTGTGGAATATAAAGTAACAAAATGGGAGACTAACACCCAAGAGTAGTAGAGATAAGGACCAGGAGGTCTGCTCCATGGCTTGGAAACTGGCCTCACATGCTGGGGGGGAAATCAGTTCAGATAGAGAAGGGAACACCAAGTAGAGAATGCTGGGAGGACCCACTGGGGTCAAAAGATGCATGCAGAAAGTAGACTATAGACCTAACACGATGGCCTCTCAATACCTCTATTGAAAACCACAATACCCAAAAGGAGAGAGAGAACAAAAGGGAATGCCCTGCCGCAGAGGCAGGGTGGGGTGGTGGGGAATGGGGTGGGGATACTGGGAACATTGGTGGAGGAAAATGGGCACTAAGAACGGGATGGGTAAATGATCACTGTATGACTGAAATGCAAACACAAAAGTTTGTAAGTCTGTAATTGTACCTCATGGTGATTCACTAATAAAAAAGAAAAAACGAAAAAGAAAGGGGAAAAGAAAAGGAAAAATTAGAGTTTAAAAAGTACAAAAGATAATGCCAAAAATTAGACAGAGAGTAAGAAGGAATGTACCTGCCACAGAGGCAGGGGGTGGGAGGGGGTGGGGATGGTGGGAGGGACATTGGGAACAATGGTGATGGAAAATGTGCACTGGTAGAGGGATGGGTGCTTAATCATTGTATGACTGAAACATCATCATGAAAGTTTGTAACTGTATCTCATGGTGATCCAATAAAAATAAATAATTCTTTTAAAACGGCAAAATACATTATAAAATAAAATAATACTATGAGGCTAGAGAGGAATATTTGTTTTTAAAAGAGTGTATCAGAAGCTTTTGGTTGATTTATTTCTTCTTCTGTTAACCCCAATTACAAAAATTACAAATTTGGCAAATGGGGTGAATAGAATACTAGATACTGAAGAAAAGGGAATTTATGAATCATAGACAAATCTGAAAAATCATAAACTCAGCACAGGGAGATAAAAAGAAGGCATATATTAAATAAGACTTATTTTATTTGGCAAGAAAGACGAATAAGAGTCACCAAAAAACCTAACAGGAGTTTCAAAAGAAAAGAGAATGGGAGAAGCAGTAAAACAAGAGTTGAGAATTTTTCATAACTGAAAAAATCATAAAGTCTTAGCCTAAGGTCATTAAGTTCTAAGCATTTTAAATAAAACAAACCTATACACTTGCATATGGCATTATAATTAAAAAAAGAAATCAAGAATGAAAAATCATTAAAGCATGTTTAGAGAAAAGATTATCCTCAAAGGAAACAACTTAGAACAGACTTCTCACCAGTAACAGAAAATTCCAGAAGACAATGAAATATGTATTAGTCAACTCAAGCTAACATTACAAAATACCACAGACTGGGTGGCTTTAAAAAGATGTTTATTTTCTCACCTTTCTGGAGAAGAGCAGCCCCTGATCCAGGTGCAGGCAAATTCAGTTTCTGGTGAGGACTCTATTCCTGGCTAGGAGAGCAAGATACTTTCTTACAAAAGCCATAAGTGGCCTTTTTTTTTTTTGTACTCGTGCAGGGAAATTTCTCATATTTTTTCCAGTTCTTCCAATGACAGCAATTCTAGCAGATTGCAACCTAATTTAACTTTAATTATCCCCACAAAAGGCACTATCTCAAACTAATCACCTTGGGGAAGAGGGTGTCAACATAGAGATCGGGGTGTGGGGAGGTGGGAGACATTCAGGCCATAATATAACATCTTCAAAGTATTAAGTAAAAAATAACTATCAACTAGAATTCTATACCCATCTATATACTCATATAAACAATTTATCCTTTATAAAGACAAAGTTCTCAGACAAAGTGAGAACAGCTTGTATCATACAAGCATTGTACTTCTTTAGCAGCAACATAATTAAAACTAGAGAAACTGGGGTTAACAGAAGAAGCAATAAATCAACTAAATAGATAAAAAAAAATCACTCAGCAAATATCTAGTGAGTACTCCCTCTGTCCAAAGTATCTAACCTTTTATGTGCTGGAGATACAATAACAAAAGTAAAACCCTGGCTGGTTGCATAAATCTGATAAATAGTAACATGTGCACTGCTGAAAAAAGAAACCAGAAAAATGGACAGTGAACAAAGGCAGTTAGTGTTAAACCTGAGTAACATTATTTTTAAAATATTAATAGCAGCTTTTCATGGTTCAACGTAAGGAATTCCAGACTTGCAGATAAGGGGTTTGGCTGAGAGGCTCAGAAGTCAGTGCTAAGGAACCCAAGTCAAATTTATTCTATAAACTTTTGCCTTATCTTCCCTTTACCACTTTTAGAATGCCAGTTTGTCCCCAGACTATCAGACCTCACCATAGCGAAATGATTATAGAAACTTTTCTCTGGAATCAACAGAATCTAAAAGAAGAAGCAGAATTAGCTTCTTACAGATAATTGTTTAAGCTGATAGACCCAGGGTCACATGCCCACGTTTAAACCAATCACAGTCTCATACCAATCTTGGCCTTAGGATAATATAATCAGGATTTAAGTTCCAGAGATGAAAATAGGCTACCTGCATGGATATCAATACAAAACCCCAAAATTTTGGCCGAGGAAAACATGTAGCATCCATCAGGAAGACCACAAACAGCATTTGCCCCTCCTGTTCTCAGCCTCAAAACTAACCACACAGTGATGGCTAATGTGACACAATGATCACACTTCTACATGCATGAGCAAATACTCACCAAAGTCATGTGCATATTTATCTCTACTTCAGATTGTAATGCAATAACCAAACTAAAAGGAATATGAAACAAACTAACTAATTACCTCCAAACTAAAGATGGTTGATTTCCTATGCAGTAGGCCAAAAAAATGGTCAGTTTATGTATGCATTAAAGCTTCGTAAATATTCTTTTCAAAAATTTCCTCTCTTCAGGTTTTACAGCCATTTTCATATTAGCTGAAAATGTACTTTTCACTCAAAATCATCACTGTCACTGTCATCCCGTTGCTCACAGATTTGCTCGAGTAGCACCAGTAACATCTCCATTATGAGACTTGTTGTTACTGTTTTTGGCATATTGAATACACCACAGGTAGCTTGCCAGGCTCTGCTGTGTGGGTGAGATACTCTCAGTAGCTTGCCATACTCTCCGAGAGGGATGGAGGAATCGAACCTGGGTCGGCCGCATGCAAGGCAAACACCCTACCCGCTGTGCTATTGCTCCAGTCTATACACAAATTATTTTAACATCATCATCAGATTAAAGGAAGGCTATGGGAAAAACTAGCTAAGGTAGATTAAATGCTTTCATTTATATGAGAAATTGAAGTCATAATAGAGAAATTTTAAAGCCAAAGGGACTGCTCAGAGACCTTTTAACATAATTTACACATTTTGTAGATGAGACTGCATGTCAGTGGCATCAACATTGGCAACTGATGAAAGACTCCAAGAGAAAATTTTTAAAAATCCTTGTATCACACTGTCCTGGAAATGGGACTTAATTAATTAACAGTTTTAAACATTGTGGGGAATCACAGACCCCAAATTTACATATTAATTGTTCCTTGGCTCTCTGACGCTCATCTACAGATCCCAGGATTGAAAGTACCTCCATTAGATATAGTCAACATGCTAGGTTCAGAAAACTATATGTATGTATTTCTGGGTATTTAGATGTAAGAAGTATACTTTTATGCCAGTTTCTTATTTCTATCTCTCAATCCAACTTACCCAGACAGCATAAATTTGTAAAATTCTATCCATTTTTATAGTTCAAGTGGTATATAAGACAGACGCAACTGGTGACATAGTATCCAAAACAAAACTTTTCTGTGAGTTATCTGGGCATTTTGAATTAACCATATTACTTAACTCCAGTGTCCTGGAGAACAGTAACTCCAGCAATACTCTAAAATAAAGTTGCCTTGAGTGTACAGGCTATCGAGGCACAGAGACATAAAAATGAGGTCTTCAACTGACTAACTGACCATGTATCATGTCAACAGTCTTCCAGTAATTCTGAGTAGCTTTCACATTACCTTGATTGGATTTGTGCTAAAACCAATCCCTTTGACAGAGTATAATCAGAAAGAGAAAACAATTGTGTGAATTGTCTCAAGGCACTTCACCAACTTGGATCATTTTCCAGTTCATTTTAGCTGGGTAAATACTAGCTTGATATGTAGCACCTGCTAAGTGAAATGAAAATGGAAAGTATTTTAAAGGGTTTCTGCTTAGTGTCTTCATAAACGTTAAAAAATTTTTTACATCCGGGTTTTTATTACAGTTGATTGCTTAAGTGACAGGGGAAAGTAATCCAACCTGGCACATTAATGAAAAATATTTTTTTTCAAAGTTACTTTTATTTCTCTTAAAAAAGACTATGCAATTAGATGGGAAAATACCACTCCAACTTTTAACTCTATAAAAATTGAACAGCAGTGATCACAGTTTTCACAAGCATTCTTAGTGATTTCACTCTCATCTTGAAAAACACTGCTTTCTTCTAACACAGTGACATGCCCAAATCCAGTCTTTTGCTTTTAAGGTTTGTTCTGTTAGCACCATCACTTGCTCCCTCTCCAAATAAATGTGCTTTCTGAGCCTTTAGAAACAAGCCCACTCTTTTCGAAGAGCTATGATAATAGAGAGAATGGGATTAGGAAAAAGAGGACCAAGAATAGTGGGCATATGCCAGGAGAGGTTCTACTGAGAGCTGTCATGCCCTTGGGAACTAGTGCCAACATTAATGCAAGTTTCTCAAAAGTGGGTTCAGCCCCACCAGTAACAACAAAGAGGAGCTCAGCATCCTTCCAACAATGCTCTCTCTCACAAATACACATGGAGGAGTTGCTTTAGAAGCTCACATTCATACAAGAGATGGTGTCAGTGGTGGAATTAGTCACACCTGCCAGTGAATAGCAACTAACAGCTGTATAGACACAAGTGAGTTATTGGTCTTAGGCTACAATCTCCCAGGAAGCAAACTCTGCAATTTCTGTTGCTTCCAGGCCAATTGAAAGGAACTTAAACTTGCAAATGATTAAGTGTCTTAAAAGTGTCATCTTAAAGCATTTCATTACCATAACCAATACCAAAAGGCTGGGAGAAGCAGAGCTGCAGCATTCAGATGTCTGACCCTAAATTTTAGCAGTCCTGACACTTCCTATTCTACTTCTGTCTCATCATCAGATCCCGTAGATGGGTTCTTGTGCTCCCAGTGAGAGCTAATTAGAGAAAGAGAGAGTCCTAAAAAACAAGACTTCTGACTCCTAGTGTACCTTCCCTATACTACATTGTTTCCTGGTTCTTACATAACAGCAAAAGGGAAATTGAGGAACAGAACCATAGTACGGCAGGTATAGGGCATTTGCTTTGTACGCGGCTGACCTGAGTTCAATTCCCAGTATCCCATATGGTCACCTGAGCACTGCCAGGAGTAATTCCTGAGTGCAGAGCCAGGAGTAAGTCCTGAGCATCGCCAGGTGTGTTACAAAAATGAAAAAGGGTGGAAAATTGAGGGAATGTGTTTGAGATATTTAATGGATTTCTCCCAACACTTAATTCTGTAAACTTTGTCTCTATCTTGTAAGTACCTGTCAAAAAGAAGACCACATCCAACATGTTGGGGATTATATAAAAAGAAACTTATGTGTGGTATGTGCCCTCAAGAAAATTATCTCCTGGGCCTAGAAGCAAAACTTACATCACACTAACAACATTCATTTCCCAGTATTGACTAACACATGCTATGAGCAAAGTATTGTGCTAAATGCCTTCAGAGTTACTACAATAAGATAGTAATTACCCTCTACTAGGAAGATTATAACTGAGTAAAGCTGAGTTAAGGGACTTCAAAGACCACCCAGTGAGCTCTTCACATTCAATCACACCCTGACTAAGTAACTGGTTGTGCTCCCTCTAAAATTATTTTAATTCATCTATACAAGTTTAAAATGCAGGGCCCATAATGGAGCACAATATTCCACTTATGCTTTTAGCCTATTTCCAGTGTTTGTCATTAAATCTAGGATCTCATAAATAAGTAAACCACTCAGAAATTTCAATATGCTAAATAGATTTTTTCACACATCACAACTATTCTAGCAATCTGTTCCAACATTTGATATGGGGGCATAAGTAATAGAGCTCATCTCTTTTGAATTGGCCACATTCTGGCTGATGAAATATTAGGGAATCATGATTCTATTAAATTACCCTACTGCTTTCCTAGCTCTATCAACTACAAATATGATATATGTTCTTTCTATAATTTTACTTGAGTAACTGGTAAATAGTTTGACGAAGAATCAGGGATATATTAAGCTCTATCAGGAACCACAAGAAACATTCTTCCAAGTCGACAGAGTACCCTCATTTGGAACAGCTGCTTGGCACTAATTCAGCATTAAGCACCTTCATAAGCTTCAAATAAATTTCGCTCAACATATCTTCCTTATTAAGTTTCTTTTTTAGAAAAGGAGATCTATTTTCAGTCAACCCAAACTGAATTAGAACATTAAAAATTGTCTATTTTATTAACCACCCTCATAATTTGCATTATCATCTCACTCTTGATTTGTAAAGTCATCTCAAGTTAATTGTGGATTGCCAAAGATATAACGAATAACTTTATTTTGGTCAAGAATAGGGTGCTGTTAGTAACAGTAAGGAAGGAATGCATATCTAGATAGGGTACACCTTGACGTTTGCACTTAAAAGACATAACTATGAAAAAAGGTGGACAACCAAGTGCTTTGAAGCAAATGAGAATGAGATTAGAGTATCCGTCTACCAATAGTGAGAGAGAAGGGCAGGCAGTGACTAGAATGTTAAAGATCACATTCTTATAAAGGTTTAGTAAAGATTAAAATGGGTTGATTAAATAATAAAGGAAAATTCAGAACACAAGACACAGACAGAAGTACAATCTGGTGACTTATTACACAGGGAAGTAAGGGAAGTACTGAAGTCACTGAAGAGGCTTAAGTTTCCCTAAGATGTTGTTGAACTGCCAGCTAGAGGAGAAACTGCTTCTTGGAGTGAAAGATATATTACTTTGGGAAGAGTCATGCTAAGGCTGCAAGACACCCAATATACAAATGTGTAGAAGTCGACTAGAAGAGTGGAATTGGAAATTAAGGGAAAAGACAGGGCTATAGACAAAATGAAAATATAGTTAGGAGTTATCAAAAGAAAGTAATGAATCATAAAGTGACCCAAGAAAAATAATTGGATAGACTTATGTTAGAGGAACCAGAGAAAGAGCCTTGAAGAAAATCATATCAGTAAATACTGGCTAAAGATAAGAAGAGAACTGGATTGTGTGCTTGAAAATCTTTGCAAAATGAGTGTTCTGGGGACCAGAGAGAGAGTATAGGGGTTAAGTGAACTTCCTGTTCCATTCCTTGCACTCTATATGGTTCCCTGAGCACCACCAGGTATGGCTCAATCCTACCTCCCTAAAAAAAAAAAAAAGGAAGGAATCTGGTGTGGGATGGGATTCAGGCCTAAAGTGGTTCCACCAATCAGCATTTCTAGAAAGCTCTGGTTACTGGGCCATAGATCAGACTCAAAAGACCAAGAATGAAGAGAGTCAATGAAAGGTGAACATAAAATGCAGAGAGTAATGATGTGCTCAGCAACAGGAGCTCTCAATACTAGAGGAATTAAGAATAGGAGAAAGAAATATAGGGCTATTTTAATTTTTTACTTATTTTTATTAAGATTATATGTTTTGCAATAATATTAATAATTTTTTCTTGTGCACAATATTCCAACACCACACCCATCACCTGTGTACCTATCTCCGTTCCTCAAGGATTCCCAAACCCCTTCCAATATCCCTCCCAAATTATTGAGGACCTGCTATGGGGGCAGGCTTAAGGTGTGGTTGGGAAAATTGGAGACAATGGTGGAGATGTAATGGTGGAGGGGTTAGTATTGAAATATTGAATGCCTATAACAAATCATTATGAACAACTTTGCAAACCACAGTGTCTATATGTAGTGTAAGGGGTAAATAAAATTTTTAAAAATCATTTTTAAAAAATCAACTGATAATATGCGCAGGTATATTCTGGAGCTTAATTTGTTCCATTAATCTATTTGCCTAGTTCAAAACAACACTGTCCTTGTTATATAGCTTGATAATAAATCTTGAAACCAGGAAATAAATAAAATTAAATGGGTAGAAGAGGGAGGTCTGAGAGACAGCACAAAGGGCTGGAATTCATGCTTTGCATGGAGGTACGTATATAGGAAAGCTGGGCAGGTATATAGGAAATCAATGATACCAAATTGTCCCTGAGCAATGCCAGGTATGACGCAGCACATACTGATCTAGGATTAGTGCCTGAAGACCACTAAATGTGGTCTGAAACCAGAAGGTAGACAGAGTATCTAAACAGGTATTTTTAAATTATACACACAGACACACAGACACACACACCTGTACATGAAAAGTTGTGCAATATTTTCGGTGATCAGAGAAACACAAATCAAAATCAGTCAGAGATATTTTTATCTAAAGGTAAGGCTATCATCCAAAACCTACAATACCAAGTTCTGGTTAGGATGGGGAGAAAAGGGAGCCCTTTACACTACTGCTTAGGGTGTAAATTGATGCTTTTATCATAGAAGATACACAGATTCTTTTTAAATAGAGCTACCATATGATCCCAAAGATTACACTTCTGGGTATGTACCTAAAGGAAATGAAAATGAAAACTTAAAAAGATACTACATTCTTTGCAGAATTACTCACAATAGCCAAGACCTGCAAACACTGTCCACCAAGTGATGAATAAAGAATAGGTATGACATATTTGGGATATTATTCAGCCATGATAAAGAAGGAAATCTTGCCATTTGTGACAATATGCATAGACTTTAAAGAGTTTATCCTAAATTAAATGAGCAAAACAGAGAAAGACAAGTACTACGTGATATCATACATGGATGGTAACTTACATTGCACTTATACATCACTGACCCAATCAATAGATTGTTTAATTAACAGACTTTATAAGTGAGCTATAAGGTCCAGACAAGTGACAATCCTAAAATCCTAAAAAAATAACTGATTTATTTTTAAAGTATAATTCCACCTTATTAAGAAAAGATGTGAAGCTGAAGCCATGTGGTTTATGTCTAATCAATGACTGAATACAGGTCTTCATCTTCATTTAAATAAATCACTACTTTGATAACTAATTTTACGTTACTCAGTGTAAAATCTCATTGAAATGCATAAAGAATTTTGCTGTCCTATCATGGTGCCTAAATAAGAGCATTTCTCTCTCAAAGGAGATAAAATTCTTTTTTTAACTTTTTTTATTGAATCACTGTGAGCAACACTTACAAAGCTTTCATGTTTGAGTTTCAGTCATACAATAATCAAACACCTATCCCTCCACCAATGCACATTCTCCATCACCAATATCCCCAGTATATCTCCCCTTTCCAACCCTCCCCCTGCCTCAATGGCAGGCAATTTACCCCATACTTCTGCTTTGGGGCATTATAGATACTGAGAGGCTATCATGTTTGGTCTTTTATCTACTTTCAGCATACATCTCTCCAACCAGCATTGACTTAGTGATCCCTTCCCTATTCCAGCTGCCTTCTCCTATAGCTCATGAGATACACTTCCAACCATGGAGCAATATTCCTGGCCTTTGTGTCTACTGTCCTTGGGTGTCAGTCTTATATTATGTTATTTTATATTCCACAAATGACTGCAGTCCTTCTATGTCTATCCCTTTCTTTCTGACTCATTTCACTTAGCATGATACTCTCCATGACCATTTACTTATAAGCAAATTTCATGACTTCATCTTTCCTAACTTTTGTCACTGCTTCTTTTGAGGTGCAGAAGCTTCTTAGTTTGATGTAGTCCCATTTGTTTGTTTCCACTTGCTTGGTCAGTGCTGTTACATCCTGAAAAATGCTTTTAGCTTCAGTGTCATGAAAGGTTCTGCCTACATTCTCCTCCATGTTACCTTATGGATTCAGGTCTGATATTGAAGTCTTTAATCCACTTTGATCTGACGTTTGTGCCTGACATTAGACAGAGGTTAGAGTTCATTTTAATTTTCTGCAGGTAGCTGTCCAGTTTTCCCAGCTCCACTTGTTAAAGAGGCTAGGAAATAAAATTCTGATGTGCCAATGCCCTGTTGGTCACACTTAAGCTTTAAATTGCATTACTTAGCCTGACTTTCAGGAAGGTGCTTTTAACATTTTTTTAGCAGGTTACATGAGGAGAAAAAGAAATACTTTTTTTGTTGGTTTCCTCTCTTTTCCAGGTTGGATGAATGTGCTTTCCAGATATTTCTGTGAAGGAGGAATATGGTATCTGAGTGTTTTGTTGCTGAAACAATTTACTATATGCCTTTCCTCTATGAAATAATAAACATTCTGCCATTTATACCCAAACATTACTGGGTACAAATGATCTTATGTTAACTAGTGAATATTATTAGAAATAACATAAGATAAATATCTACAAAAGGTCATCATGACAATCTTACATGGAGTAATGAATATCATGTACCACAGTCCTCTCTCCAACAAAGTTACTCTTCTCCAGTCTAAAAGTTTTTTTGTGGGGCAGGAGTGATAGTACAGTGGGTAGGGCATTTGCCTTGCACATGGCCAACCCAGGTTCAATTCCCAAGCATCCCGTATGGTCCCCCATGCATCACCAGGAGTAATTCCTGAGCAAAGAGCCAGGAGGAACCCCCTGAACATTGCTGGGTGTCCCAAAATGCAAAAAAATAAAAGTGTTTTGTTTCTCATACAGCAGGACTCCTACAATCCCGATTTTCCTTAACACATTACAACTGATCAATGTAACTGAAAATGTCCCAGGAATCACGTGCCTTGAGATGGAGAAGGTCACAGCAAACTGCTCACTCTCTCACTCTCTATCTCCGTTTCCCTCTCTCACCCTTTTTCTCACAATCTCTCTTTTTCTCTCTCACACACATAAACACACACACCAGATAACCTATAAAATAAAAGCATTTCTCCAACCTATCATGGAGCTGATGTTGCAGAGCAAAGAAATAAACTGAATTTCAGAGTAAAATTCGTGGGTCCAGAGAGATAGTACAGCAAGTAAGTCTTGCACTCCATCAGGTTCAACCACTATCATCCCATATGGGCACCCAAACCCTACCAGGAGTGATCCCTGAGCACAGAATTGGGAGTTAGTTAGCCCTGAGCACCACTGGGTGTGGCTCAAAACCCAAAACAAACAACAAAGTTGTTCTTCCCTGGGAAGAAAAGAATAGTGTGCTTCACCTTTGACAGAAGATAAGTTGAAGGGGTAGGCATCATAAAAGTAGTCAGTGAGCCAGAAAGTCTAGAATTTCTGAGATCTCAAATACAAAAAGAATTTGTACTCATGTATCACCTTTTCTCCCTGATGTTCATAGGCAAGATTAAGACTAATCAAGAGGGGCCGGAGCGACAGCATAGTGGATAAAATGAATGCTTTACACACAGCCAACCAGGGTCTGATCCTGGCACTGCATCTGGCCCCCATGACCCATCAGCAGTGCTCTCCAAGTGCAGCCCCAGGAGAATGCCAGCCCCGAAACAACAACAACAAAAAACTACTAAGCAAGAAACTTATGATGACATTGTGTGACATTGTGAGCAAGCATGAAACCTCAACCTCTTCCTAGACCTTTCAGATGAAAAGCAATCATCATCCACAAAGGAATAATGATGCTAGGAATATAAAGGCAGAAAGGAGAGCTAGAAGCAAAAGACATTGGGTCCTATGGGAAGGGAAAGAACACCCTGTTCAGGCAAATGTCTTTGCATGTAAAGAAAGAGAGAGAGAGAGTTGTTAGGACAGAGGGGGTATTCTCCCTCCTAAGAGTCTTCATCAGTCTAAGACCTGAGTTCCAGGGAAGCTGAATACATGTATCAATGGGTTACTTCTATAGAAAAAAGTGAACTATTTAAGTCAAATGAAAACACTAGAAATAAAAATAATGATAGCAAATAATTCTACAGTAGGATTGTCAGCAGCCTCATCACAATGGAGAAGATGATTTATGAACTTAAACTTAAGTAAGAAATTATCCAAGTTATTACTAATAAAGTGGAAAAACAAAGCATATCTTCCAAGAGCAACAGGATGAAATCAATTAGTATGACATATTTTTGACTCCAAACATATAATGATCAGCAACTTTCTGAAAATAATGAAAAACATCAACCCATAGTTCATAGAACTTATAAATCCTTAAGTGGGGAGGTAGGGTAAGAGGGATACACAGGAATACCATAGTGAAGCTGTTAAAAAACAAAGGTAAAGTAAAAACCATGAAAATCCAGAAGGAAAAATAAATATATATAGGAAAGTAATGGTAAGAATAACATCTGACTCCTCAACAAAAAGAATACAAGGCATAAGAAGTGGAATGATACCATTAAGTACTAAAGAAAAAATCTCTGCAATTATTTCCATATATAACAAAGATGTCTTGTAAAAATGAGGGTAAAATTAATGTTTCCATATAAACACTTTTAAAATAAGCACAGAAAAATATTTCTCTATTTAAAGAAAAGTATCTGCTTTCTAAACAAAAAAAATAGGTATACTAATAATCTGTGGCATTTACAGTATTTGTCCCTATTTGGAAGTAATATGGAAGACAACAATAAAGGATGATAGGGAGGAAATAGAAGCACATAATTTTAAGAGTCATAAACTCTTAAAACTTAAAATATAGATGACTGGGGTAAGATAGTACAGAAGGTTCCTGCCTAAAATATGGTTCCTAAAGTAATCTCCAGGTGCCACATATGGTCCCCAAGCACTCCCAGGAGTTATCCTTAAGTAGTGATCCAGGAATAGGCCCTGAATCACTTCTCAGTCCTGTGACGAAGACCAAGTGCAGGAATAAGACCTGAGCACAACTGGATATGCCCCAACCCCCTCCAAAAACCAAATCAAAACAAAGAGACAGCATGGTAGAATAATAATTGAAAGTAAAATATGTTAAGTTGAAAATATACACTATTCTTCTTTATTCTCCCTAAATTTTCCACTGAAATATAATTTAAAAGAATAAAAAATGTATAAGCCAATAAATCCATAATTAAAAATTGAGTTATAAGAGGAAAAAAGAAAAAGTTCTTCAATAAATGAGATCATAAACAAAAAGGGGAGAAATTACAGGTCAATCACACAAAGGAAATTGAAACAGTAATTAAGAATCTACCGAAGAATAAAAGTCCTGACCCAGATGGGTTTATGGGAGAGTTTTATCAAACCTTCAGAGGAGATTTACTGACATTGATCCTTAAGGTTTTGCAAAATATCAAAGAACAGGAATCCTTCCTAACACCTTCTATGAAGCAAACATTACACTGATACTAAAAGCTGACAAAGATATTACAAAAAAAGAAATTTTTAAATCAATTTTATTGATGAACACTGATGCAAAAATTCTCAACAAAATCTTAACAATCTCAACAAACTTAAAAGCACATCAAAAAAATCATACACCATAGTCAAATGGGATTCATCTCAGGGATGCAAGGATAGTTCAATATACTCAAATCAATTAATACATGTCAGTAAAAGGAAAGATTGAAAAAAATCATATGACCTTATCAATTGATGCAGAGTTAACTTTTGACAAGATTGACACACATTCATGATTAAAATAAAAAACTTCAATCAAATACAGTGGAAGGAAATTTCCTCAAGTCAGTAGCAGCTATCTGTAAAAATCCAATAGCCAACATTATTTTTAATAGTGAAAAACTGAACGTATTCATGCCTAGATCAGGCACAACACAAGGATACCCACTGTCCCCACTCTTATTCAACATTGTGTTAGAAGTCTTGGTAAGGGCAATCAAGCAAGAAGAAGAAATCAAAGTGATACAAATTCAAAAGAAGGAAGTCAAATTATCTCTATTTATAGATAACATGGTGATACATATTGAAGACCCTAGAGAGTCCACACATAAGCTGCTAGAAACAATAAATCAATACAGCAAAGTGGCCGGCTACAAAGTCAATACACTAAAATCAGTTACATTCCTATGTACAAATAATGAATCAGAGTTTATCCAATTCAAAAGTGTCCAAAAACATCAAGTACCTAGAAATCAACTTAACAAAAGAAGTAAGATGCCTACACCATGAAAATCTCAAAACTCTTAAGGGAGAATTTGAAGATCTTAGGAAATGGAAAAATATTCTATGCTCATAGATTGGAAGAATCAATATTGTCAAAATGATCATTTTACCTAAAGTACTGAATTCAATCCCTATCCAAATTCAGACAATATTCTTCAAGGAAAAAGAACAGTCAATTTTAAAGCTTGTGTAGTATTATAAAAGATCTCATATAGCCAAAACAAGAAACTCAGAGGCATCTTACTACCTAACTTGAATCAACACTATAAAACCATAGTAATCAAAACAGAATACTACTACTGGAATAAAGACTCTCTGACCACTGAGTCAGAATAGAATATCCAAGGATATTAATATATAACCTATATATATAACCTATATAATCTATATAACCCATATACATGGTTAGTTAATTTTTAACAAGGGAACTGAGCATGAAATGGAGTAAATATAGGTTTTTCAACAAATGGTATTGGTAGTCTTGGACAACCACATGCAAGAATTTAAAGCTGGATCCATATTTCACACCTTACATAAAAGTCAATTCAAAGTGGATCAAAGACCTTGAGGTCAGACCTGACCTGAATGTATAAAGTACACTGAGGAAGATAAAGGCAGAACACTCCAAACCTATACCTCAAAGGAGTCTTCAATGGTACAATGCTATTGGCAAAGACTACAGAATCAAAACTAAGCAAATGAGACTACATCAAACTTGCTCTGTACAGCAAAGAAACACAGGCTAAACCTAAATAGCTGAGTGCGAGAAAATATTTTAAACATATTAAAAGGTTGCAATCCAGGATCTATAAAGTACTCACAACAATTTTTTTAAAAAATAATAAAACCCCATTAAAAAAATGAGGAGAGGAAATGAATAGACACTTCTCTAAGGAAGAACAATGGAAGGGAAACCCTGGTTAAACAAAGCTGACCCTGGTGGGGGGATCAATGCTGCAATACTGTATATCTAAAACTCATCTATGGAACTCAGTTCTATACTAAGTTCCTACGTACATGGTGAGTTCCTTTCCTTTCTGTTCTACTTTCCAGTAAACTTTTCTACTTTCTAAAAAGAAGATTTTAATAAAAAATTTAAAAAATAAAACTCAGTTATGAATAGCTTTGCATGTCACTGCACCTTAATAAAAAATTTTAATAATAATTGAGTCATAAATATATTCAAATAATCTACAATAAGAATAAAAGGTAAAATATATATATATCTTAACTGAGGGTATCACACCTAAGGATTTTGACTTTACGTGTTTTCGTAAGGGTTGGTAAACAGTAGTTGGGGGTGGGGAAAAGGTCAAAAAAAAAGAAAGAATAGAAGTTAATAGGTATAATACAGTTTAGAAAAATAGATAATAACTTGAAAAAAGTTATACTTGAATCACCTATATAAATAATATTAAATGTAAATATTTACTAAATATTTCAACATTCCAAATAAAAAGAAGAAATCATAAGATTAGATATGAAAGAAATTCACTATAAAAATACAGATATTTATTTTTTTTAATTTTATTAAATCACTGTGAGATAGTTACAAGCTTTCATGTTTGGGTTACAATCTCACAATGATCAAACACCTATCCCTCCACGAGTGCACGTTCCCCACCACCAATATCCCAGGTATACTCCCCCTTTCCCACCCTCCCCCTGCCTCCATGGCAGACAATATTCCCCATACTCTCTCTCTACTTTTGGGCATTATAGCTTGCAACACACACACTGAGAGGTCACCATTACCTACTTTCAGCATGCATCTCCCATCCCAACTGGTTCCTCCAGCCATCAAAAAATACAGACATTTAAAAAAAATACAGACATTTGACTTTGAGTAGGAAATGTTCACTGGTAAAGGGTAAGCTGTTGGAATATTGAATGACTGAAAACAAATCACAAACGGAACAACTTAGTAACTGTGTATTTTATGGTAATTCAGGTGCTTGCCCTGTGTGTGGCTGACCTGAGTTCAATCCCCAGCACCTCAAATAGTCTCCTGAGCGCTGCCAAGAGTGATCCCTGAGGGCAGATCCAGGAGTAAGGAACAGCCCAATGTAACCCCCAAAGAAAAGAAACCAGATAAAGATTATGAACTCTCTTAATCATCCTTCATTGTTCAAGATGTTGTGATTTATGCAGGTCAGAACAATCTATCTGGCAGGAAAAAGGCCTAGGTCTCCTTCATCCTTAAATGCACCCTGGGTTCCTGGGTCTTAGATGGGGAAGGGTTCCCAGAATTTCTTCCACAAGGACAGGGCACAGAGAGCCCTTGCTGCAGGGGAGGAAGATGCTAGCTGAAGCTGCCACGGCTTACTGGTTCCTGCTGGGGAAAGTTAATACTGGACACTCTTTTCATAGCTAAAGGTTAATCCACAAAAATATTAAATGCCATCTTCCTCTGAAGAGGAGTCTTTGGAAAAGTTCACAACATTAAGACCAAGCCCAAAATAACTTTCTTAATTACCGCTAAGGACTCCCAACAGGCCACCTCTAAAGAAACATTTGTCCTCTGGATGTTTTTTCTTTTTTCTTTTAAATGCTGTCTTTCATCACTATGTTTGTACTTGCCACAAAGATATAGCATGATTAATGCAGAAAAATAAATATGAAAAGACTTACAATCAAATTAGGGAGGGCACTTGATAAAAATGAGCCCTCTTCTTGTGAGTAATTTGAAAGAATAACTGTTTCTCATTACAAACTCAGTTCCCAGCAGGTCCTTCTTAAGCCAAACCAGCTGTGGTTCAAGAAAAGGTCCAAAGGAGGATCCACTTGAGGTGTGGATAAATCACAATAGTGATCACAGACCAGGTTTCTATCTTTTTTATCCCCCTTAATAAATTGGGCTTGACCTGAAACTTCAAGAAAGTTAATTTATAACAGTCCTTTTTTTTTAATATCACAACTCACTTTTCTTTTTCTTTTAAATTTAAACCACTATGACAAATGGAGATTTATTATATACCATAAACACATGTGGCTTGAACATTGGTATTTAGTCTGCAAACTCAGATGGGGCAGTAAGCTGTTGGTACAATCAGGAATTGCCACGTGGCATTCTTGATAAAGATGAAACACACACACACACACACACACACACACATTCCACACTCTGACTATGGTTTTAGTCATTGGCTGTGAAGTCAAAAATGATTTATGGGGGCCAAGAAGAGGGTCTGTCTAGGAGAGCCACGTTCACCCCATTTGGCACTAAAATGTTTACAAGGGCAAACAACCTTTAATTAAAAATAAGCAGGGAGAGAGAGAGTTTCCCAAGATGCTTCTCCAACCTGGGATTAATCTTTTCCTCTTTATTTACTCCTGCCATACCTTACAAGGTTCATGTGATTTGGTAGTGCTGCATGGAACCATCCATTAACATGCAAACAGGCTAACTAATTAGCTCACTGGTGTCTTGGTGAGAGGTAAGTTAAAATCCCATTTCCCACCATGTGTAGGCGAGGTTTTGACTTAGGAACCTCGCCCTTCTCTTGTCCAGATTGCAAATGCCTATTCCTCTTCAATTGATACTCTAGGGTAGTCTTCACTGACAATAAGCACAAAGGGATTTATCAGCTATGTAGGATCCCCTAGTTCATAACAGCAACTGGGATGGTAGTTAACCATGTGAACTTTGAGTCAATACTGGCTCATCATTTCCCAAATTCTCTTAAACCTCTTTTTTCCATCTATAAAATGAGAACACCAATAAATACTCCACTTGTCTGCTAAGAGAGTTCCCTGAAATATGTAAATAACATAGACAGCTATAACATTACTCAAAATTTAAAGACACTCTATTGTAATCATCCACATAATAGTACAATAAAATTATCAGCAATTATCATTAGTAAACTTTGTCGATGTGAAGGTCTCAGCTTCAGGACTACATTAAAAGTTCTCTGAGGGAAGAACATCCATCTTAATTCTTGTTTTGATTATCATTCCAAGGCATAGGCAAATTATTAACACTTTTATCAATCAACTCTATTAATATATAAATTAACAAATTAAATTAACAAATTTATCAATTTATCAATTCTACCATTTAAAAATGAAAACTTTACCCGTGAAAGCCTATTAAAGGTAAGTTAAAAAGAAAAATTATAATTCTCTTTTATTCCAATGATAGAATTAACTAGTTAATATTTTGTTGTAAGCTTTTTTTCTGTTCCTTTTTCTATGCATGTGCACATTTATTTTCAAAACACTTGGGACCCAAGGCATATATACTGCTTCATAACCTATTATAACCTATTTTTAAAAATAATTCATGAATACCTTTCCCCACACTTAAACATTCAGAACTTTAAAGACAGCCTGATGTACTAATCTATGATTTTATTTCCCCTAATTCTCTTTTGCTGTCTTACAAATGGATAGTGTCTGTGATAGTAAAGCTTAGGCCGCTAAAACTAGAAAATGTGTGTGGAACCGCCAGGCACTGTGTCAAACACTGGTCAACACTTGGATGTTTTCTCACTTCTCCTCTGTGAGCCTGATGTCTTCAAAGAAACTCTGAACGTTTTTCCACCATGAAATAATGCCTCTGAGCACTAAGAGAATTTAAATCTAACACCATCCTAACAAGACTTCCACTCACTTCCTGTCGTTCCTGGCACACGAATTTGGATTCATAACAGAGTCTGCATTATTTTCATGGTTGTCTCAAGTGATAATCCTACTTACCTATTCATGTGTCATTCCAAAATTCAGAGCTCTCAGACTGAAATTTTGTCACAAAAAAATGTCTACTTCAGAATGTTGGACTTTTCTTCCCAACCAAACTTAAGTTACAGGCCATGAAATGAAGCTTAATATTGAAAGAATTGAAAAATGGACCTAAATTCTAAGTCCATCTTAGCCACTTGCCAGCATTATTTATAAATAAATAACCTCCCTTTCTGAGTCTCAGTTTCCTCATCCAGAAAATAAAAGGTTTCAGTTAAAAAGAAATCTTCAGATTCACTATTACCACCACTGTTAGGGCAGTGATCAAGTTATACTTTGATAAACACTAATATCTTAAAGTTTAGTGTAAGCCAGATATCATCCTTCAGGCTATGTCCTATGATACTAGAACTTTATTTGTCCCACTAAGCAGAAAAAGAAACTGAGGCTTAGAAAGGTTAAGCAATAAGCCCAAGGTCAAGCGCTATAGCATCATCAGAATTTGAGCAGATGTCTAAAGCCTGCGTTCAGTATCAGGAAGCTCTATAGAGCTCAAATCCTTCAGGTTTGGGGTCTATACACCGCAGCTCCAAACTCAGAATTATTTGTTGATAGAGAGAATGTGGTTTCTGACTAAATTCATGAGCTTTTACCAAGTGCTTGTTTTTATAAATGATTGTGTTAAGTAATGCAACATTTTTTGTGGAGGCTCTCCTATACTCAGTAGCATTCCTGGCTCCTAGCTATAAGATAATTAGTACCAATCATCTTTCCCACTGGGAAAATCAACCGTTCCCAAAAAAGGGAGTCACTGTTCTAAAACAAAGCACACTGAAAACACACCCAAAAATGTATAATACTTTTACAAATAATCATAGAAATGTACCTAAAGCACTGCATGAAATTCTAACACATTCCTGCTTAAAAACACCAACACACAGGTCCAGAGAGATAGTACAGCAGGTAGGATGCTTGCCTTGCATGCAGTCACCCCAGTTCGGACCCTGGCATCCCTTGAAGGACAGACCCCAGAGTACTGCCTGGAGCAATTTCTGAATATAAAACCATGAGTAAGCCCTCTGCATAGCTGGGTGTGACCCCTCACCAAAAATAAGCCCATCCAATTCAAATATGCCATGCATAAGAAAAACACTACAGCAGACTTGTCAGAAAGCTTTCGAGTGTTCCCAAAAACAGATGACTGATTAAAGAAACTTTGGTACATCTACACAATGGAATACTATGCAGCTGTTAGAAAAGATGAAGTCATGAAATCTGCATATAAGTGGATCAACTTGGAAAGTATCATGTTGAGTAAAATAAGTCAGAAAGAAAGAGACAGACATAGAAAGATCGCACTCATCTGTGGAATATGAAGTAGCAGAATGAGAGACTAACACCCAAGAGTAGTAGAGATAAGAATCAGGAGGTCTGCCCCACAGCTTGGAAACTATCCTCACATGCTGGGGGAAAAGGCAGCTGAGATAGAGAAGGTAACACCTAGTAGAGAATGTTGGGAGGACCCACTCGGGTTGAAAGCTGCGTGCCGAAAGTAGACTATAGACCGAACATGATGACCACTCAATACCTCTACTGCAAACAACAACATCCAACAGGAGAGAGAACAAAAGGGAATGCCCTGCCTCAGAGGCAGGGTGGGTGGTGGGGGCTGGAGTAGGAGTAGTGGGAGGGATACTGGGAACATTGGTGGAGGAGAATGGGCACTGGTGGAGGGATGTAAAGGAAATGCAAACATGAAAGATCATAAGTTTGTAACTGTACCTCATGAATAATCATTTTAACAAAAATGCTGGAGGAAAAATGGATATCTACATGCCAAAAATATGCATGTAGGCAAAGACTTATTATAACTGCAAAAATTAACTCAAAGTATATTGCAAACATAAAAGTAAAGCACAAAATCTCAAAATTTCTCAAAGAAAACCTAAGACACAAACTGTGTACCTTATAGCATGATATAAAGTGAATACCCACTCAAGAAAGAAAGAAAGAAAGAAAGCTTTAGTGTTAACAGGCACCAGGAC
This sequence comes from Sorex araneus, assembly GCF_027595985.1. NCBI lineage: Eukaryota > Metazoa > Chordata > Mammalia > Eulipotyphla > Soricidae > Sorex > Sorex araneus. Next base: position 115,883,228 of record NC_073304.1, read on the forward strand.
TTCAGGTTAGGGGAGAGCTAGTACTTTTGCTGTTGGTATTCATAACAGAAGAGGGAATTTCTTCCCAAGTTCTAAGTGGTAGGGAGGCAAGGAAACCTGTTTCTCTAGAGCCTGGTGACCTTTCTCAGCCAAATCAATGCCATCATGCTAAGGTTCTCAGGATTAATTTGCAAAAGTTATGAAAACATACCACCATTTAAAACACACATTTTGTAAGAACATATATTGAAAATTTACACTTCCAATTGATGAATTTTCTGAGGGTTAGGGATTAAATATGAAGTAAGACCACAATCAAATCTTTATCTATTCTTTTCCCTGAAGTTCCCATTACTTCTTCCTCTTAAGATTCTCTTAAACTTGAGCTAGAGCAATAGCACAGCAGGTAGGGCATTTGCCTTGCACACGGCCAACCCGGGTTCAATTCCCAGCATCCCATATGGTCCCCTGAGCACCGCCAGGGGTGATTCCTGAGTGCAGAGCCAGGAGTAACCCCTGTGCATCGCCAGATGTGACCCAAAAAAACAAAAAAAAAGGAAAAATAAAAAGATTTTAAAAAGATTATTTAAAACTCATTATGAACACACACACACACACACACACACACAGACATGGACACATACCTTTTCATTTCTTAAGTAAATCTGTACTTGAATTTTAGGAAACTTCTTGGTACTTCCTGAAGTCAGTTCTTAGTACAAAACTGGGTTTGGATGGATGCGAGGTGGTAAGGGACCCCAAACTTTAAATATGCCAGATAGCATAAGCCACAATGGAGAAATGCATTCAGGGACCCCTATATCAGAATTAGTAAGTTTCTGTCACTGACAAGAGTGAAAATCCAGAAGTGCTATAGATCATCAGGGACATTTCAACTTACCACCATATTTTATAGACAAAATTACATTCCAGAAAGGGGAAGCAGGGAGAATGGAAAATAGGTATAGGGTGGGTGGAAAAGCCACATAAAAGCTCTGAAATATATCAATGTCCAGAAATGAGAATGGAAAAAAATTAAAAAGAAATCTTTGGAGAATTTTAAAAAATGTGCTAAAATATCTGTTTCATTTCAGAAACCTGAAGTAAATAATATTTCTGATGCCCCCATAGAAAGTCAAACCCAGCTAGCATGACAAACACAAATACAAACAAATATAGGGCTAGCAAATTAAGAAACAGACACAGAGGGATTCAAAAAGAAGATAAAAGTTTTGCTCAGAAATGAGATCCTTCCTCACTGATCCTTCTTCCTTTCCCATGATTTTTTCTTGAAGTTAAATCCATTATTCTGAAAACATCATTTGCAATCCAAATTTTAAAATAATAATAATAATAACAGTAATAAAAATAGCAAACATAGTGTGGCATTCCAAAGAAATATCTCTTGTTTATAACCATATAAATTTAGCCCCTGGCACTACAGGGCTTATATAATAGAATAGAGTTATTTTAACAGAGTCCTGTTAAGAAGCAGCAAAATGTTCAGCTCATTTTCTCCAGTGGGAGGGACACATGGCCTCATGCAAGAGAGGGAACATGCGTAAGTCATTACCAGAGGAAAGCAATCCGTCAAAGCCAGGTCGCTCTGGCATGGCCAACACCACTGGCGAGATCACAGAGGCAGCCTCTGCTCGCAATTACCAGGGAAGGACCTTGGCTCTAGGCAGCCTGCTATCAATTACTACCCTGGCCTCACCGCTTGGACTTGTCAATTTCCCAGTGTCTTCTGTTTTGTAGCAGTAAGAAAAAGGACTCCTCCTGACTGATTCTTGGAAATTTCTCATGTGTTGTGTCACTCCTCTGTGTCATTAACAATTCAATTAAAATTTCACAGCACACAGGCAGACAGTGCGCGGGACAGGGGTGGGAAGAGCCTTGGTGGAGATTTCCAAAGGGCCTGCAGCGGGGCCACGTAAAATCAAGTGAATCCAAGGCTGAATTTTCTTTGACTTCACAAGTCAGGTCTGCATGTGTCTCCCATCTGACGAGATGCTGGCTGTCATCTTAGCAAGACGACATGTTTGATGTTCTCACCCCACTGGGGTTGTAGTGATGGAAAGGAATTTCAAGCTGGCTGGAAACAGAATCTCACACATAATTTCATGAAGAATTTTGACTCCATAATGGATAATGATAAATATTCATAATCAGCCCTATTAGTCTTTAGTGAGTTCTAGAAACATTTTTTCTCCATTTGTTTCACTCACCGCCACTCCCCCCACCCACCCAAATTAGGTACGCCTATTCTCTGCTTTTCCCTGAATGAGACTCTACAAAAATTTAGAGTATAACTTGTGTAAGAATCATATCACACACAGTTAAATTCTTCTGGAAGGTGAATGACTAGGAATGCAAAGACAGGATGGCTGGAAACAAGAAAGACTCGCTACTGTCATTATTAACTCTGTGAAAGTGCAAACACTCCTTTTGTCTTGCTGAATGATGGAGCTACACATGCTCACGTGCTTCTAAGAAACCCATGGGTTTAGGGTAAAAAAAAAAAAATCCAGGCTTAAGACTTCTGAAGCAGCTTTCTCTCTAACTCTCTCAATGAGTTTAGTCATGCAAGGAAAGATTCTTTAAAGTTACCAAAGACCTTGTTTAATGCCCAAGAAAATGCAAACTGTCAGCACTCTTTGTCAGGTTTTGGTGGCTTAAGTCCATTCCCCAGTACACTGGTGACCCTCCACCCCTCATTCACTAGTTTCTTTTTGACATCAAGCGCTGGATAATTGTTTGATTTCCTTCTAGGTAAAAGGAGATTAAATGCCCAGCTGCAACAGCTGACACACAACAGGGAAAATAAAGTTTAACCACCATATTTATCAAGATAATTTTTCTTCCCCACGCTGATTAATAACACTAGCCAACATCCCCTTTAGCTGGGTGGTGGGGATGGGGGTAGGGAGAGACATGTCCCCCTCAAGAGTATCAGAAACAGGAGTTGACAGTTCAAGGCAAAAATGATTTGCATGTAAATTCTGATCAAAAGCTAGTCTGCACCCTGAAGTTGTCAAGTTTTGCTACCAATTTGACACTTAAATGGGCTATGGCAAAACTTGATTTAAACTGAAGAGGAAAAAAACATGGCAACTCAATTACCCCCTAGCAGATCGGATCTGGCAGCTGAGGTCAAACTTTTCACCCTGCCATTACATTTCTCAATACCTGATGCTTTAAACAAACACTATGTATTCCTCCTACAATCCTGAAGGAAAATGCATTTCTCAGGACTCCCTACTGTGCCCCAGATTAAAAAATAAAGTTTCACTTGTGTGGGATCTAGGGCCATTTTCTTCATGCAAATTTCTGAATAAATCAAGAGTTTAGAAATGTTCTTTTTACACTGGGAAAAACTGTATAGAAAGGGGGTGGGGAGAAGCTTTGCAGAGAAGAGTTGTGGAGTACTAAAAGATGATTTAGAAACAAATATTCCCATAGCATTAGAAGCAAAACATTGACCTGTTTTTAGTTTGCTTTTAATATATTTCATATTTGAGTTTTAGCTGAACAGCACATTAATTCAGCATGGAGAAAAACAGCTAGCTAGTTCCAAATTAGATCTAAATTTATAGAGGATGAAGTATCTTTTAAGGCCCTGGGACAAAGGTTCAAATGCAAGAAAACCCAGTCTAACAGCCCAACTAGCCTCTGGGACTGCATCCTATCTGAGTTTAAACAGTGCTGTCTCCTGACCCATTTAATACACACTTTCTCCTCCACCCCAGACCCACCCATTTCTGCAACAACTGTTTAAACCTTCTTTAAATTGTAAATGCCCCAAAGTATTTCCAAAATCATCTTCCATTTTGGGATCGTATTTCCCTAAGCTTATTTTCAGCTTCTTCCACAAAAGCAAGGAGCTTCCTGACTGTATTAGCCGTAATTCCTGGCATGCCTATTGGGTAACAAGGTCTCTCCCTTATTTGGCCGACAAATACTGAGCACTGACTGACTGGGTGCCAGGCACTCTGCTGAGCAGGGCCTCAAACACAAGTTATTGTTGTTTATAGTTAGAAAGACAATCACACAGGCACATAATGAGAATAGTATAGGGTAATAAGCATTATAAAAAGAGTAACAATCAAAGTAAGTGAGCGCAGATGTAACTGAGGGATTTGTTTTAGGAGAGTGAGAGTCTGAAATTCCCCTGGTGACCAAGACTGGATGCTGGCATTCACTGACTGGCAGAGTGTGCACGCCAGTGCAGAAGTGCGATGCTCCTCTGACAGGAAGCAAGAGAGAGGAAAGACTATTTTTGGCCAGGCTCTAGGGACCTGAGCATCATGTGATCACAGAACCCAGATCTCTCTATGGACAAAGGTAAAGACTACATTCCTCTTGAACCTGGCCTCAGGTAAAGCCCCACATCAGGAACACTCCTACCACTGCTTTCTGAGAAGCACTGACATTCCTGCTGTTCTGAAAACAGGCCGAACCTGTTTTGACTAAGGCCTTTGGCACTTGCTATTCCCTCAGCCAGGATCAACTCAGGCTATCTCACCATTCAGTTATGCACTTAAATGTAAACTCTCAGACCCACTTTTCCTAATACCTTTATCTAAAATAGCTCCCACACCTAGTTCTCAGAGGCATTGTAACTCCTAACACTCTGCTTCATTTTCTTCATTAGCAAGCATCACTACTTGAAATGTTATTATCTATATATCTATATGTTTCTACACACACACACACACACACACACACACACACACACACACAGTATTTGTACCAGGAATTGGGGATGGAGTCCATATACTGCTTATAACCGTGTGTGTGTGTGAGATATATATATATTTATGTGTGTGTATATACATATATATTCTGTCTATTAACTCCCCAGATGCCACTAATACCCCTAAATTTATACTACAAAATAACAGTATAGGAATAGATGCACAGTAACATTTTTGAAATTTGAATATAGCAGGGGGGCAAAGGGATGAATCACTAACACATGAAAAAAGCAATCCTTTTATCAGAAATCTGAGATCTTTGAAAAAAACTACACATTTAACTCTAACCAGGTTCCTATGCTTCCTACAAATCACCGCCATACAAGAGGAAACCATGTGAGAAGTTATGTTCTGCTTCTGAATATTTAAGCATTTTTATCAATATTATTTTCCAGTATAAATATTTTACCCATAACTTTATATTTAAAATAGGAGTGCACCAAACCGGGACTTGCACTGTGCAAAGGAAACAGTTCAGTCTAAGGTATTCATGACTTCAGTCATTCTCACATAAAACAACAGATGAAATAAAATGTATGACATTCCCAAAGAGGGAGTTTCTCGTGTAATTCATCTTAAAATGCAATGTTCTGTCATCTCAAGTAACACTTACTGAAAGCAACCATCAATACTTTTTGTCAAAAGCCTGTACTCTGTGTAAAATGTTCCATCAATCTCTATTTACATAAAACAAAAAACTTTCAGTGTGGTTCTAATACACAGCCATGAAGCGTCTCCATCTCCAGTTTTCATGCTCTGCTGAAAAGTAATTTGACTGACACCAGAAAAATAAAGATGACCCTTAAGGGAAGCTTTTAAGAAGGAAAAACTCAAGGGTTACTTGCAGCTTTGCAGGACCCATGTCCTTTTGGGAGGGGTAAGGTGCTTTTTTAAAAACCTAAGCTGTATTTTTTCTTCAAATAAATTCCATTTTACAGAAAATCTCCCCAAAAGCTTTTGTTCAACTGCATGTAAAGCAGTAAGTGCAAACAACTACCGGAGGTATGACCCCCTCCTGATCCTCAACTTGGGTATGCATCCTGTGCCACTCTATTCGGAGCCAGAAATTTCAGCTTTAAGTCTTATAGAATGTGAATAGCTTAGGAGGCTAGAAGAAGGTCATCGCCTGGGGATGTTTATAAAACACACAAATTAAGGTATTAGCCTTTCACCTTAAGGGTCTGAAGATCAAATCCCAGCTTAGGTAACAAAACAGAAAGTCTCTCCAATAGCCTTTTCCTGATACTTGCTTGATGAAAACATAGACCCTTTCATTTGACCCAAGTTGGCTAAAGCCTAGATGGGAACACTAAGAAATTGTGGGTCAGAGTCAAGAAAAATGATTCAATGCCCATCAGAGACATTTTAACTTCATGCCCAGTGACCCTTTTTGCCATCCTTCATCCTACCCCACGACTTGAACAATCTAAGGTTGAGGATTACACAAGACACAACAATGCTGCTTACATTTTTTTAAATTCACTAATGTAAGTCCATCAGAAAAGCATTCACCCTTGCCTAATTGTACCCTCACCCAGCACATCTGTGCACCCACTATACAAAGTGCATGGTGTAGGGCAAAGTAGGATAGCCAGAGACTGCTTCAGGTAATGCTATTGGTCTTTAGACAAACTACTTCTCACTGAGTCTCTGAAGCTTGGTTTCATATATAAAATGAGTGTGTCTAGATTGGTAACCTTTAAAATGTGCTATGAGGGCCAGAGAGATACTACATGGGTTAAGATGCTCCCCTTCATGCAGCTGACCCTGGTGTGAACCTGACACCACATGGTCCCTCAGAGCACCACAGGGAATAACCCCAGAGTATAAAGCATGAGTTGCATACACACCACCTGGCATGCCCCTCCACCCTACCACATTGGTTGCCAAAGTGCTGCAAAAAAATGCCTGAGAAGCTGTGTAAAAGGGAAGGTAAAAACGAAGCCAAAAGAGGTCCTGGCCCCTCTCTGACATAGCAGCCTCATCATCATCTGTTCCATCTACGGATTAAGAAAGCAGAAGGCTTCACTTGCAATCACAGCCTTAACCCTCTAAATCCCTTACCACGAGGTTAAATACTCTTTCTTTCCTTGTGGTAGAGCAAAAACAGATTGATATCTTAAATCGCTATAGTTAAGTATTAGATTTTGGAGTAAAGAGGAAGGAGAGATAGTTTTCCCTGGTAAAGATCACATGAACTTCATGACCAGCTCAAGGATCATAAGGCCTAAGCAGAGTTAGGATATTCAAAGGGCAGAGATTTGGGAATTAAAAGAAGCTAGAAACAGCATCCTACAGAGGGCACCAAAAACAGGTTCTGGAACATGTTTAAGAAGAACAGAACAGTGGTCCTGCCGCAGTACCAGTCGTCTGCCTGTCCTCGGGACTGCCCCTAACCCAGGTGCACCTGCTGCTTGGTGGCAGGAGGGCCGGCGGAGCGCCATGGCCTGCATCCTGAAGGTGTGTGGCCTTTCCACTGCTGCACGAGCACGATCCCTGTGTCCAACAAAACTACTTTGGGCATCAGCAGCTTGAAAAAATGTCTCTAGACTGTGAACTGAGCCACTGCCCTATGTGGCGCCAGGAGGGAAGGGTTTTTCTCTCTCGGCCCTTCCTTCCAGGGCATAGAATGGCGATCACCATTTTATGAGCACAAAAAGGAGGTATGAGCATGCAGCAACGGGACTCAAGGGAGATCCCGGTGGGTGGTACCGGCCCCGCCCTCTTCCGAGATTTAAGCACAGCAGCCACACGTGTGTGGCCTTTCCACTGCTGCAGGAGCATGATCCCAGAGGCTAGAGAAACTACTTTGGGCACCAGCAGCTTGCAAAAATGTCTCTAGCCTGTGAACTGAGCCACTGCCCCATATGGCACCAGGAGGGAAGGGTTTTTCTCTCTCGGCTTTTCCATTTTATGAGCACCACAAAAAAGAAGTAAAAGCTTGCAGTGATGCAATTTCTGGCAGAAATTTCCTTGGACTTTGTTACTAAAATACAGAAACCCAAAACCTTATATCTCTTAATTGTCAGCAATGTAAAACGTTATCAAATGTTTCCTTTTCAACAGGTCTGACTTTGGGGTGAGAACTCCAAACAATAATAGTGAGTTTTTTGTTGAAATATTGAAGGTAATCAAAGTAAAGTGAAATTTATCAGCTACACAGGCGGGGGGGGGGGGAGAGGGGAGGTATACTGGGGCTCCTGGTGGGGAAAAATGTGCACTGGTGATGGGATGGGAAAAAGGAGAAAGGAAGAGGAATCTTGTATGACAAGACACATAACTTCCACCACTCATGAATGCAAGTGTCCACTGAGCAGCCCCAGTTTACTACTATGCTTTTAATCATGTCACAAATCCTACACACATTTGTCCAGATCTAAATTTCTGCCCTTAAGGGCCTGGCTCAGACAATTTGCATTTGGTAGTCAATACAGGCTTTGATAACAAGAATAATGAGGATAAATTATGGAGACACCGCACTAAGAACTGTATAGGCAGTTCATTTATCCTAACAACTAGGGAGGTAGGTACACAACCATTTAGTGATAGAAAATTAAAGCTTTCAGAGACTTAATAACTTACCTGATATCACACAGCTAAGAATACTCAGAGCAGAACTCAAAGCCAGAAGTACCTGATCCCGATCTGCCGCCCACAGGATTACTACCAGAGACTGGGTCAGAGTAACAGCAGAAAGTGGAATTCCTTCAATCATGGAGAAGATGCTACTTTCAAGAGGTTATATTTGGGGAGAAATGACGTAGTGACTTGGCTTTGAACTAAATGGGGCAGTCCCTTCCCCAAAAGTAAGGAATATAAGAGAAAGAGAAAATTCATCAATACCTAGAATGATAGTTGAAAATTGCCTGGTAGATACTTTGGGCTTGAAACTTCATTGTTTTCTTTAATGCTTGACTTGAGCCTAACATAGGTGTGTAGCTGACGTACTAGAGCTTTCATGTTCTCTTCCATCACCAACAATCAGTGGGACACCTATAATATGCTCAATTTACATTACATGAAACATAATGAGACACTGTATTTGTCTCAAAGGTTCCTATTAAATGTCAAGCAAAGTTTAAGCATTCCCTTATGAACCAAAAAATTTGGAATAAAAGAGTAAGTGGGGGCCAGAGCAATAGTACAGCGGGTAGGGCATTTGCCTTGCACGAGGCCAAGTCAGGTTCGATCCCTGGCATCCCATCTGGTACCTCTAGCACCACCAGGAATAATTTCTGAGTGCAGAGCCAGGAGTAACCCCTGAGCATCGCCTAATGTGACCCTCCAAAAAAAAAAGAGTAAGTGGGGGCCAGAGCAATAGTACAGTGGGTAGGGTCCTTGAGTACAGCTGACCTGGGTTTGATCCCCGGCACCCCATATGGAACCCTGAGCACTACCAGGAGTAATTCCTGAGTGCAGAGCCAGGAGTAACCCCTGAGCAGTACTGGATGCAATCCCCCAAAAAGAGAGATAGAAAGCAGTACAGTATATAGCTGTGTTGGGGGAGAGGAAGAGAGGAGGAGAGGGAGAGGAGGAGAGGAGGGGGAGGGAAGAGAGGAAGGGGAGAGGGAGGGAAAGGAGGAAGGTGAGATATTTAAAACCTAAGTAGCCTAAAGTAATTTTTTTTAATTTTATTAAATCACCGTGAGATAGTTACAAGCTTTCATGTTTGGGTTACAATTTCACAATGATTAAACACCCATCCCTCCACCAGTGCACATTCTCTACCACCAATATCCTGGGTATACCCTCCGCTTTCCCACCCTCCCCTTGCCTCCATGGCAGACAATATTCCCCATAATATCTCTCTACTTTTGGGCATTATGGCTTGCAACACAGACACTGAGAGGTCATCATGTTTGTTCCATTATCTACTTTCGACATGCATCTCCCATCCCAACTGGTTCCTCCTGCCATCATTTTCTTAGTGATCCCTTCTCTATTCCATCTGACTTCTTGCCTCTGCTCATGAAGCAGCCTAAAGTAATTTGAACTGGTCCAGTGAGAATGGCTAACTTTTTAAGAAGGCTAAAAAACAATGCAAAGAAATCAGGGTAAGCAGCTCCGATGAGGCTGACAGGAACCAAGTCAGGTCAAGAAAGGAAAGTGAGTGTCCACAAATGTGATGGGGACCCAGCAGACATACAAAGTTAACTGCTGAACTGAACAAAGTCGTCACAGGTTTATATTATAGGTACCTCCAATTAAGCACCAGAATAACTTTAAGTTCATCCTCATATACCATGCTCTTTGTTAAGGACCCAAATTAATTCATGTGTTTATCAAGTTTGTGATGGTTATTAATAAGTAATGAAGATAGCCTCCTGCTGCAAGGAATAGTCAAGATAAGAAAGGCTAAAAGTTGGATTTTTTTAATTTTCTAATGAATCACCATGAGGTACAGTTAGACTTACAAACTTTCGTGCTTACTTTTCAGTCATACGATGATCGAGTACCCATCTCTCCACCAGTATCCATTCTCCAACACCAATGTTCCCAGTATCCCTCCCTCCACTCCCATCTCATCCCCCCACTCTCTGTCAGGCACATTCCCTTTTACTTCCTCTCCTTTTGGGTGTTATGGTTTGCAATACAGGAATTGAGTGGCCATCATGTTCAGTCTTTCAACACGCACCTCCCATTCCGAGCAAGTCCTCCAAACATCCTTTACTTGGTGGTTCCTTCTCTATCTCAGAAAGCTGAATTTTTAAGGACTCTTTAGCTGGACAGACAGAATGGCCTGCCTTGAAACTTAACAGGCCTCTCTACAATAAATTTCATTTAATACAGAAACACATTTAAATTGTGTTCTGTCGCTTATAATATAAAGAATTCCAATTCTATGTAGCATATATTACATTTATTTTCTTTTTATATATTTGACTTCTTATTCCATGATGATCCTTTCTAAATACTTCCTTCTCCAAGAAGCAAACTCTTTTATATATGGAGTACTACTTCTCTGTACCCCATGGAATATTGTTAACTTTTTCTCCACTTATCATCTGCGTATACCCAAGTGTTTTAGTGACTGCAGGAGGTGGAGTCAGTTTGCACAGCAGCAGACTGCTGTAACTGCCCTCATCTCCAGCCTACATCCACACGACAAGTAATCAGCTATCAACGTTGTCCAATCCAAGACTTTCCAGAAAGTGATGTCCCCACATAGAAAAGACAAGAAAACAGAGATTGGGCAATGAAGCAGCTTATCACTATCTTTCACCAAGTCAGTAAGAGAAATCAATTATTAGTGTGTCCAGAAGTCTCTTATTTTGACCTGGGGAACTCATTTATAAATAACTCAAAAATTTCTATAACTCAAAATAAATAATTCATAAGAACATCAGTATGATGTCCACTGCACAACACTCTTCCAGTTCCTGTTGTGGGCCTTTCTCCAAGGTAGATCCAAAGAGACCATGGTTTTCTTCACTCTAACAACTATTGATTTCTTTTGTGTAGAAGGTTTTCCTCATTAAAATGTTATAAAAATGAAATTATTTGAAGAATAAATGAAGATGATAACATTAACATCTCAGGTCTTACCTAAAACCAACATTCATGCAATCCAACCCCCCACTGTGTTTTTGTTATTTCTCCCCACCAATCCCGCCCACCCCCTCCCCCCACCTTTGTCACAGTTGAAACAACACAGAGTATTCTACAGTTCTGAGACACCTTCTGTTCCCAAAAAATCTCCATGTTAGGGACACACTTTTAAAACTTACTGACTTACTTTAAAACTTACTTTTTACCTGCTTTGAAAGTTTCTTTTGCTGAGCAGTGTGGCACACTCAACTAGCATGGCTTGTGTTTCAGAAAGTCCTCTGAGTATGTTATACCCTAGAGAGTGAGGCCCTTGAGAACAACATCCCCCTGTTGCACCAGCAGTGCATAGATCTAGGCTTCCAACTAAAACATTCTTTTCACTAGGAAGGTGGATTTAATGAAGTGTAGCTGTATGACTATTGACGTTTTAGCTCACATTAAACTTGCATAGACATCAAGGCTTGCAAAATCCTATGTGACTTTGAATATGGTATTGAACTTTTAGTTAAGAGAGAAAAAATGATTTAGATTAAGATACAACTGCAAAGAAAAGAAGGGTAGGCATTTCATGTCTGTAAATAGCATCATTTTAATTTTTGTTGCAACTAAACCATTTTTAAACTTGAGCATACATCAGGATAAGCCCAGAGCTCACAAGAAATATAGATATCGGAACCCAAACCCAGGAACTCTGAGCCTCAGGGTCTGGATTAGCATCTGGGAATCTGGATATCTAACAAAAGTAAGTCTACTTGTTCAGTTTGTGTCAGCCATGCTGAGAATTACTGAAGGAAGCCCTCAGCAATAAAAGTTTTAAGAGAGTGAAGACTCATTCATACTGTTCAGTTTCCCTACTGTGCATATCTGAGCACATTCCTTGAATGGTCCTTGTCTACAGCAATGATTTGCAACCATTTTTATACCTGCAGACAAGTGCCATCCATGCACTGGTCTACAGACTGGCAGGCTGGAAGTCTACTAACCGAAAGACACCAATCTAAATCTCCTGAAAGGCAGAGCTGGGTCTGGGGAACTAGTCTCTTCCAACAGCAGAAAAAATGCCCCAATCAAACTTCTACCTCCGCTCTCAGTATATCAACAACCAGGATCAAAAAGAACATCTCAAGTTTCAGAACTCCACAGACTCAAGGCAGTAAGCACAATGTATGAGTTCTGCTATTCAGCATGGAGAAAACTTTTGTTTTTTTGGCTTTTTGGGTCACACCCAGCGATGCTCAGGGGTTACTCCTGGGTCTGCACTCAGGAATCACTCCTGGCGGTGCTGGGGGACCATACGGGATGCCAGGGATCAAACACGGGTCCGCCACATATAAGGCAAATGCCCTATCCGCTGTACTATCGCTCTGGCCTCGAGAAAACTTTTAAAAGGGAAATTCTAGAGCCATTATTGAACTGGTAGATATGCCTGTTATCTTTATCAAGGGTAAATCTGGCTGAAAAGTCAAACTTGTAGCAAAAGGTCAAATATGAGATTAAATAAGATAGTGAATAAAGCAATGGATCAAATAACATCTCAGCAAGGTCATGAGAATTTGCTTCTTTTTTTAAAAAAGAAAACATGTTAACACTACCTGTATAGTTCACTGTCTGAGTTTGTTTTTATTTTTGTTTTGTTTTTTTAAGACCAGTTCCTGTTGGCCCAGCTGAACTAAGTTTTTTGAGGAAACAGGAAATACATGTCTCATTTATCTTGTATGAGGATTTAAAATTAAGCACACGTTAGATGAGCAAATGACACTTAGAGAACAAGGCAATACAACCAGCCAGGAAAGAGTTCTGGCTTTAAGGGAACCAAATTCTACTACCACCTCATCCTTAGTCCATGCAGTGCTGAGAACCAGGCCTTATACAAAACCAGTAATCATCACTTATTGTGGAGCTAGCTATTTAACCACAACACTAAAAGTAATGAAACTTGGACAAGGATCTGAAAAGATCCTCAGCTTGCTCGCGCTCTCTCTCTCTCTCTCTCCATCCATCCCTCCCTCCCTCTCCCCTCTCTCTCCTCTCTATCCCCTATCCCCTCTTTCTGTCTTCTCTCTCTCCCTCTCTCTCTCTCTCTCTCTCTCTCTCTCACACACACACACACATCCTTTGTTAACCAACTCAGAAATCTATGAAAGGAGGAAAGAAACTTTAACTCTATTCTGTCCTTTCTAGGTCCTTTGATCACATGGTCCCACTACCCAGTTGTCTTTCTCCCTTTTATGGGATAATTCAGTGTCTTGAAGACTAAACTCCTTTGTTAGGTTGGCAAGTTTCTCCAGACCACTCTACTCCATTCACAAGTCCCTGTTCTCCCTCCTAACACTTCCCGCACTGCACTGTTATATTCTGCCCGTTCCCCTAACTGGCCCAAATGGTACACTCCGTGAGGACAGGACTTGTGGATATCCTGCCCTCCAGGGTTTTCTCTGGAACTAGCACACTCACACATTCAATAGATGCTTGACATGAAAGAACAGATCTTACTAGTCACCATCTCCCCTGACATAAAGTAGAGACAGCTTCACATACAGAATTATTATGAGAATTAAGATAATAAATGTAACATAACCTCGTACAACCATCATTCAATAAATTACAAACACTCTCACAGAGGTGGCTAACAGTAAACTATTTATTACCCCAGAGTTTACACTGACAGTACTGAGACAACCAAGTTCAATCCAAGGGTAAAAGGCCACAACCAAGGGTTTAAGACTTTCTAAGACTTTGTGCCCAAAGATCAGCCCCTGACATCCATTCTTAGGTTTTTCTTGGAATAAAAGTACAAAGTAGTAAGGAGGAGAAATTATATTTGTCCCTTCCAAATGACCCTTTGTGATTTCTCCGTTTCAGTGAGCCATTACCTAAAATCAAGTGTCTAATAGGAAGGAATGCAGAGAAAAACTGTTCCCACAGTAAAGGAGTAAAGAAAGCTGATTTATGAGACAAATAAAGGCGTTAAACACACAGAGATTGGCACGGCAACCCAGAGGAGGAATGAAGGGTTGCCTGTCACAGTCAGGAAACATCAGGGATGAGTCAACACTGAGGTCAGCAGTGGACATGGGGCAAAATGTAGGTCCCTTCATTCTGGGAAGAACTCACAAGCATCCAGTCACTGTCAGTTGACCCAAGGTGCTCTACACATTTACATCTGTGAATTCCTGCAATTCTATAGTGCAATTGAGAACTCCTCCCTTGGGAAAGTCACAAGACAGCATTACTCCTTGGAGACTCACCAAGAATGATCATCCATCATTCTCAATCAATTCATTTTCATTGTTTAATTATAATAACATATTATTGTAAAAAATTTAGAGATTATAAAACAGAAAAATACCCCAAATAACTAGCATGCTTCCCTCTTGTTTTTTTTTTAATTTCATTTTGTTTTAAGCATCGTAATTTACAACATTGATAATGGCAGGGTTTCATACATAAAATACTCCAACATAACTAAGAAACTTCTGCATTGCAAAAGAAACAATAGTATAATAAAAAGACACTCCACAGACTGGGAGAAAATATTTGCCCACCAATCATCTGACAAAGGGTTAACATCCAAGATATAGATGTATAGATGGCACATCCTATATCTATCTATCTATCTATCTATCTATCTAGCATAGCAGGTAGGGTGTTTACCTTGCACAGGGCCGACCCGGGTTCGATTTCTCTGTCCCTCTTCGAGAGCCTGGCAAGCTACCGAGAGTATCCTGCCCGAACAGTAGAGCCTGTCAAGCTACCCATGGTGTATTTGATATGCCAAAAATAGTAACAACCAGTATCACACGGAGATGTTACTGGTGTCCACTCAAGAAAATCGAAGAAAAGCAGGATGACAGTGCTACAGTGCATATACATACATATACATATCACTGTCACTGTCATCCCGTTGTTCATCGATGTGCAACATATATGGCACTGTTACAAGAATAAACAACCCCATCAAAAAATGGGAGGGAATAGATGAACAGAAACTTTCTCACAAAAGAGATACAGCTGGCCAAAAGATCTATCTGTTTAGTTTTATCTCAAAGTTATGCTAATATGATTTTTGAGAGTTAAAAAGTTCTCCATGATTCATTACAAAAAGAAATCTGTAGTCTCCCTTTCTTTCTCCTCTTCTTTCCATCCCCTATTTCTTTAAGCTGGTATGTTTGATATTTTCTTTCAAGTTTTTAATTTATGTACAAGTACCATTTCTTTATCCATTTCAATTATTTCTTACTATGTCTTTCTTTCTACACAACAAAGACCCTAGCTATTTTTCCAATATAATCATATTGTTGTTATATCATAGGTCCATAATTAAATACTTTATGCCACATATAGCTATGCAGAAACAGGAAATACTTTTTTCTTTCCAGCATATTTTTTTATTTTTCCAGGAGTTGATAATTATCTAGCACTAGTTCAATACCAAATTCATATTTATTTTAAAGCTTCCTCTCAAAACATGTAAATGCAATTTTACAATACAGCATATTCTGTAATCCTAAAGAAGTCTCACCTGAAACTTTCTTTCTTTATCACTCTAAGCTAATGATTCCTCTGAGCTTGATCCCTGATCACTCAATCCAATGCGAGTCAATTTTCATGGTGGACACTTAGCAAACTTTTTTAACATTATAGTTTTCAGTTGTGGGAATTTTCTTAATTTATATTTCTTCCCTTATTCTCTGGATCTCCAATTATGTGAGTGTTGGATCTCTTTATTTTCATCTTTTTGCCTTTCCTTATTCTGCTTTCTAGAAAATAACCTTATTTAGATTTTTCATTTATACACATTTTTCAATTTTAAAGAGCCCATTTTTATTCTCTGCATATTGTTTTTAAGATATCCTAATTTTATTATCTAATTTTTTCTCCACAAGGATATCATTAATAGCAAGATCTTTCACTTACATTTTGTACCTGAAAGAAATTTAATCCCTGACTATTCCTTCTTCAGTTGTCTTGGCCTCTATTTTTTATTTTCGAGACTTCTTAGAAATATGAGGAAATCTATAAATCTATATTTTGTACATATTTAATTGAAAACTTAATTCTGAAAAGGAGAAGGATGTGTCATCTGGAGGTTCATCAGGAAACTGAGGCCCTTCCCTGAGAACTAAGAAGTGCCTTTCTCATCTTTTTGTGCTAATCAGTGTCTCCCTACTTATGCTTGAGGATAAAGATCTGACCAAAACTGTCCAAGATGAAGAACACTCGTATTGAAAACTCTTAAGACCCATTCTAAATATATTTAATAAGTATGAATGTTTAATTAATATATTCAACTACCTCTTGTCTGTTGAATGAAGCCCCACCCTAACAGTGACTTGTGTTTCCAGGTTTAGAAATCTTTTGTTTTTTTTCTCTGCAGAAGAAATCTCCAGCCTCTTTCTATAGTGGCAGTGTGAGGGCCACTACCAGGTTGCATAGCATGGAAGAGGGCACTTGGGAGGTTACAACTCTTGGAGGAAGCTGCATCACCAAACTTAGACTTCTGAGGAATTATGTAGCATAAATAAGACTGATTCTCATCTTTCCCTCTTGCTGTCTTAGGGTTCAGTTTTCCCTGTCTCCTTATTTGGCAAAAAATCTATTACTCATATGAAAAGATGCTTAATACCACTCATCATTAGGAAAATACAAATCAAAACTACAAGACAATATTTCACATTCAATAGGATGTTAATAGATTTTTAAATATATAAACAAGTATTGGTGAGAGTGTGGAGAAAATAGAATTCTCATGCATTGCTAGTGGGAGTAAAATTGTGTGACTGTCTTGGAAAATAATGTACAAATAAATAATTAAATAATTATATCTTGGATCTCTTGCCCCCACGCCTGGCTGTCTGGCTGTCTTCCCTGGGGCCCCTCGGAGTGGGTGGGCTCCAGCTTTCCTCCCCGCCCCAAGCAGATCTCCCATGCCGAAGACCTCTGGAGCCTAGCCACAGCCATGCTCAAGGCCCCTCTCCACACATTCGGACAAGACTCACGCATGAAGGTACCAGCAGAGGAACCCAGGTGTGTGGGACCTGGGGCTTAGACCTCCAAGCCTGCTCAGATTGGGACTGGGCCTCTTCCACCCAGATTTCCCATTCTCCAGTAGCTAGGCGGTCACACCCAGGGACTGCCCCCCATGCCGTGTAATCCCACCAATGTCCAACACGCAGAGACTATAAAGCCAAGCTCTGACATCTATAGTATACTTCCAGAGACTATGAAACTAAGCTCCCAGAAGCAACATCTTATAGCCCAGTTCTCCCTCTGGGAGAACCTGGTAAGCTACCAAGAGTTTCCTGCCCCCATGGGAGAGCTTTGCAAACTCCTCATGGCGTATTTATATGCCAAAACCAGTAACAATGATGGGTCTCATTCCCCTGACCCTGAAAGAGCCTCCAATGTGGCACCAGTGGAAAGGATGAGTAAAGAGAGGCTTCTAAAATCTCAGGGCTAGGACGAATGGAGACGTTACTGAGACCATTCAAGAAATTCAATGATCAATGGGATGATGATGATGATGATGATGATGATGATTTTTGCACAATAGCACTGATAAGGCTCTAACAGAACCCCTTCATCCTGATCCTACCCCCATACTCTTCTCCTTTGGTATCTCCTTTGATCTCTATTTTTGTTGTTAGTGTCCACTAACTCATCTTTATTTTATTCATCTGTTTTCTTCTCTATATGGTACATGCAGCTAAACTCATTCAATATGCCTTTATCCTTCTGAGTTCATATTAAGTATCAGTATAATGGGTTTATTTCTGGGCTCTCAATTCTAGTCCATTGATGCTTGTGTCTTTTTTTCAATGCTACTTTAAAAAAATTTCCTTTAAAAAATGTCACTGAAGATACATTTAATTTGATACTTCATTGAATAAGATAATCCTTTTGACCACATTTATTTTACCATACTATGGTCGATTTTTCCATCTCTTAGTTTCTTGTTCTTTTTCTTTTCATTGATTTCATTGTTAGAAGTTTTCTTTATATTAGTCTTTCAATTTATTTCTTAAAGATGTACATTAGTATTTAATTTTTATGCAAGTATAAGTAGAATTATTTTCTGATTATTTGTATACAAGAATGCAATGTATTTTTGAGCATTTATTCTTTACAGCCTGCCACTTTACTTTTAAATATTTTTAAATATTCCTAAAAAATTTTAGTGGAGCTCCTAGTGTTAAAAGCCTTAGTGGCTTTCAGGTGGTTCTTTTAGATATAAATTATATAAATCTATCCAGTCCATTTAAATCTGAAACTTTAAATGGACTGATATAATAAGGAGAGATAGAGAGATGGGACATTGGGGAAAAGGGAAATAGAAAGCACAGAACAACTAGAGGCTGCCTCTGCCACCACACAATTTGCCCCAGACTTGATACTAGATCAAGATATCCATGTGTAATTAGTATAGTGTCCACAGACCTCAGCCTAGAATAGTTGTAGGGTATTCTTTTAGCACAAACATAATATGAAATGGCTCTTTTTAAAAATGCATTTTTAAAAGTATCTCAGTATCTAAAATAAGTAATACAGTAACTTCAGCTATTACCCACTATGGGTAGAAATTTGAAGGAAGGTCTCCATACTTCAATCCATGCAGTTATCAGCTACGTGTATTTCAAGTGAATGCAAATGAACCCTCTTGTCTCCCATTTCAACTTATTTTTAAATTTTAAATGGGATTACAACAGTTCACAGAGGGCCCTGGGCAGCGGAACTAGAAACCCGTTGTACAAGCTCTTTTTCTTCTCCCATAATTGCTACTTGCTTAGGAAGCTTAGCACCAACACCCTCATAAGCCACCATATAATTACAGGCAGGCTTGAAAGAAGGGCACTCTCAATGTGACACAGCCTTTTCCAGGACACATGTGCACACACGTTCATGTGACTATTCTCACAGGCTCTCCCAAGACAAGCCAGTGGTAACACAACAGTCTATAAGTGAGCAGTCCTTTAAACTTTATGAGGCTTCTTCTACCCATATTAGTCTCATGACTGAAAAGGGCAAACAGTCTAAGTTCTAATTTCTAATTAATAATCTAAGCTTCAAAGAGGAGAAATGAGTGTTAAAGGCACTGTCCTAGGAATAGGAAATGCTGGGACAAGAACACAGGTCATGTACTGCTACCCAAATATTCCATTACTGCCCACCTGAACCCACACACCCATGCTCAGCCAAAAGTTGTGTCTGCTTTGGGGAAGACAAAGGAAACACCCACCAGTCTCAACTCTCAACACCTCCAGGATGTGGCATCACTTGCTGGCCTGTTGCTGTGCCATCTTCCCAGAGTCTCAGCCTTCTCTTCGCCTTCCTCTTTTCTTATTTTGTTTTTCATTTTATTACGCTCATTTCCATTTATCCAGTGTTTCACAAGGGACTCCTCCCTTGCTCAGCCCCAGCGCTACTAATGATCTTTTGCTCTTAGAGATAAAGACGTTCTTGGGAAGCTGATGCCCAGGCCTCCTCTGCCATTCGTTGGCTGGATGATTTCAACAATTTTACGTCCAACACTTTACTTTTGCCACTTTGTTTCCATTTACTTCTTAAAATAAGGACTAGAGGGAAGGGCTGGAGACATTTGGAGAGGTGCTTACTTTGCATGCAGCCAATCCTACTTCAAAGCACCACATAGTCCCCTGAAAATGGTGGAGTGTAGCCCTGGAGGCCCCTTAGCACTACCTGGCACAGCATCCTCACTAGAGTGGCAGCTCCCTGGAATAATCCGATGCAATGGTAGTAACCTCTGGTAAAACTGAGGAGAGCTCTCTGTTCATTTAAAGAAAGATTTCTGTGGGAAGTGCGTGGGGGTCACTAAGTGATTCAATTTTTCTAAACAGGGCTGTAGGCCTGGTGATGTCTGACACCACAGTGCAGCATCCTGAGGCCCTAGCATTGAACCATATGGCCCAGTTGGCCAAGGATCACTGGGACTACCCCTGAGCACTGCTTAAGTTTCCCCCTACTGCCCCCCAAAAAATGAGAACTACTGTATGATTCAGGAATCCCATTCCTAGATATATACCCTGAGGGTGGTGGGAACATAAATTTAACAGTTATATACACACATATTCACTGCAGTACTAGGTATCATAGTCAAGATCTGGAAGCAATTCAAGTGTCCAAGGACAGAGATGAGTGGATGAAGTCGTATGATGGATACACATAACATAATTCTACTCAGCTCTGAGAAATATTAAGTCTTCCCTTTTCCTATAGTATGGATAGAACTGAAGTGGGGGCAGGCTAAGTGAAATAAGACAAAGACAAACACAGGAAATTCTCCTCATAGGTAGTATATGAAGAAGCAGGACAAGGGAACAGAACAAAGAGAAATCTGTAAATTCTGATGACAGAACCTAAGTTACCGACCAAGAGCCAGAGTGCAGAGTGACGTTAGAAAGGGAGGAGTCAAGGAGTCAAACGGAAGTGGTGAAGGGACAGGAGCAGTTTGGTGGCGGACAGGGGATGGCAATGTTGTACTCTTAGAACACATAAACATGTATTCTTTTGTAAAACAATATAGCCTCAATAATCCTATTAATTTAATGAAATAAGATAGCCATTCCTGTATTTCACTAATCAATTGACAATGTGTGAAAAGGTGATCTAAGAAGTTAGCTTTCCACAGGGTTATTTTTATCTTCATTATAAATACATGTTGTCTGTGCGTGTACAAAAGAAAGTCAATATATGGAAGAGATAGCGGAATGGAGGGAGAGAGCACATGTACAAGAACATACAAGGGAAACCTCAACTAAAATTAACCCTAACACTAGTTAAACTATAATAGGAAGAGGAAAAACCTTCAGGGTCCCAAATCTTTCACATATGCCATAAAACATTTCATTGCACCTTCAAATCCGACAAATCCTGGTGAAAGTAAGCAACTGCCCTAGAAGGCTCAGAAAATGAACTTTCAATTCACTAAACTCTGCAGTTAAATGAATCTGATTCTCCTTACAATGAGGAAATTAAAGGCCCCCAACCAAATTTTAAAAAAAAATTAAAAACACCATAACTGATAGAGCAAAGGTAAAAATTGGCTATGTAAAGCTCTCATTGCTCTTGTTGCAAGCCATCTGTCAATTTTTGTTTAACAAGCAAGGTAAATTCACGAGAAATAACTAACAGTTTTCTGAAAACCTTCATGTTCACACAGGTATACTTTAAATGGGCTATGCCTGACATAAAGCCTCTCTCTCTCTCTCTCTCTCTCTCTCTCTCTCTCTCTCTCTCTCTCTCTCTCTCTCTCTCTCTCTTACTTTCTCAATTTCCTGGCAATGTACTCTTGCTTAAATACACAACCATCAAGCACAGAGAGATGCAAATCATTCCTCCTCCCTCTCTTCCCCTTCTTTTGCCCTCACTCTCATTTTGTTCCTCTGGGAACTAAGATCCAAACCAGTTCTACTTCTTCCCAGCTGCCAGTTCCCAAGAACCCTCACAACTGGCCTTCACAACCCACAGTCCCTCCTAAAACAAACAGCACATAAATCAGCAAGAAAAACTAACTCAACTTCAAACCAGCCTGTCCAACATTAATAGTGCCTTTGTTGTCAATAAACCTATATTTGACTTCTCCCATTTTTATGTGCATTTTATTTATAAATTACTAATGCTTTTCCTGGAGCAAAATGGTCAAAGTTACAGTGTACACTGAACCATACTCACTCAGCTGAAAAAGAAATAAAGATATGATTCAAATTGAATCAAGAAGAAAGCACTATCAACTGTGAAAGCATAAGCATTCCCCACTTTAGGATGATCTCCCCTCCCATAGGAAACCAGGAGAATCATTCTAGCCCAGCTAACTCTAGTCTTCAGAGAGAACAATGTGCATGTACTTGGGCAAACTGATACAAGTGTGGAAGTGGTAGTAGTTTTATAGTAGGATTGAACCTTCCTAACTCTCATGAATGCCAAGTATTTCTAGAACTAATAGTTTTCTGCTACTCAAACTCTAAAGCAAGCTGTTTCTTTCTGGAGAAGATGAAACAGTGAGCTGCTTGCAGAGAAAAGTACAAGAGGAAGAGGTCAGGATTGAACATGAAGTTTCAAGCAAGTTCTTTCTTTGAAGAACCAAATCTCTCCACTTACATTTGTTTTTTTTTATTATTTTTTATTGAGTCACCATGTGGAAAGTTACAAAGTTTTCAGGTTTAAATCTCAGTTATACAATGCTCAAATACCCATCCCTTCACCAGTGCTCATATTCCACCACCAAGAATCCCAGTATAGCTCCACCCCGCCCCCTCACACCCCTAACCCCCCCACGCCCCTAGCCCCCCCACCCTAGGCCCCCCCCCGCCTGTATACCTAATAAATTTCACTTTACTTTCACTTTGATTGCATACAATATTTCAACAAAACTCACTGCTATTGTTTGGAGAGTCTCTCCCCTAAAGTCAGACCTGCTGAAAAGGAAGCATTAGATAATTTGTTTTCCATTGCTGAGGATGAAGAGGTATGAGGTCGAGTGACCACACTTAGCGGCCTCTCAGTTTTGGGTTTTTGTATTTTAGTATTTTAGTAACTAAGTCCAGAGAGATATCTGCCAGAAGTTGCATCGTTGCTGCTAGTCCGAAAGTAGTGAGTGGTCGCAAGGTCAACCTAAAGTCAGTCTGCAGCAAACTATAAACTAAACTCCACTTACATTTGACTTTTTCCATTTTTATGTGCATTCAAAGAACTCTGCCAACTCTGCACAGGTTCCCAAAGTAGGTGATACTGCCCTCTAGGTAGGCACTAGAACAATCCAAGGGAGCTGCAATAGCCTTGGGTATAGTTGAAGGTACAGGTTATTTTCTGTGCAATTACTTATGGTAGATTTCTAAGGGACACTAAGTGATCTTTTCTTCCTGAAAGTGGGTAGTAGGACAAATCTGGGAACCTCTGAGCTAATGAACTTTAGAAAGTAAAATACATCATTGGGTACGGACAGAGGAAAAGAATGACAATCCAAGTTTCAAAACATCCAACTTAAAGGAAA
Organism: Sorex araneus; assembly: GCF_027595985.1. Classification (NCBI taxonomy): domain Eukaryota; kingdom Metazoa; phylum Chordata; class Mammalia; order Eulipotyphla; family Soricidae; genus Sorex; species Sorex araneus. The sequence continues at coordinate 115,906,520 of NC_073304.1, forward strand.
CCATCGTCTCAGGATTCCTAGTCCAATTGGATCAACAGGTAACCTTTACTGAACTTGGAAGATGATGAAAACCTTACCATAGGCACTAATATCAGTCATCTTGGGACTTGGAGAACAATCTCTGAAAGCCAAGGACTCCCAAAACTATCCCAACTTGCAAATCAACACAGGAAGGTCCCACCTTCCAAATATCACACGTTTAGGCCAGAGATGCTCAAAAGGCAGGAGCTTCTGCCTGGCATGCACAGAACCCAGGTTTCACCCCCAGTATGGGCATGACACCACTATCACTGAGGAGATGAAAAAGACAAAATGTCAACTAATCACAGATTCTCAACAGATAAGAGAAGGTTCATGCCTGTGAGATCCTTTCTGTTCAATTAATGGGGGGAACAGTGGCTCGCATTCCCACAATATGCTGAGGAAGAAATTTGTTACCAGAAAGTCTTGCTTTTCTTGCTTTTCCTGTAGTTAATTTTTAATCGATAAAAGGTAGGACTCTCCAGGGTAGGAGCACAAATGGAATGGACACAGTGGGAGCAGGAAAGGAGAGGGGCTCTGTCACAGTCAACTAGCTTGTTTCCCACAGAGACTGAGATATTGAATAAGCAAATACAAACTCGGGACGGTAAGCTGAGTTTGAAACTGTTAGAAACGTATGCAACTCATGAAAGGGGGGGTATACAGGGGATATTGGTGGTGGGGAATGTGCACTGGTGCAGGGCTGGGTGTTTGATCATTGTGTGATTGCAACCCAAACATGAAAGCTTGTAACTATCTCACAGTGTTTCAATAAAATAAAAAATGTTTTTAAAATTTTTTAGGGGCTGGAGTGATAGCACAATAGGTAGGGCGTTTGCCTTGCACGTGACCTACCTGAATTCGATTCCCAGCATACCATATGATCTTGAGTGCAAGCCAGGAGTAACCCCTGTGCATCGCTGGGTGTGACCCAAAAAGAAAATTTTTTTAAAAAATGAAAAAGTGGACAAATAAACACTAAAGAACTATGGGGGAAAAAAGAAATGCATGCAACTATTTCAATGGAGAATAATCCACTCTGCTGTCTGGGAGACCAGGTCAGTCCTATCCATCCTGGGCATGCTTAGAAATTTCCACTGACTTCTCTCAGCCTCTCTAACCAATGTCCCCACTTCTTCCAGCCTTGAGATCAAACTAGTCTCCTTCCCTGCAAGAGTCAACTTGTAGCTGGTAGGTTTCACCTGTACAAATCTCAATCACCTTTATAATTCAGCCCTAATCCCAAACTCTCTCTCTCTCTCTCACATCTTCATCAGTTTAGATACCCCACCCTTCCCAGTACTCCAAAGTAATTCTAACAGCTAATGAGTCATAAACAAGTTTTACCCCAGAACTGTATAAGATACTGGGTTCCTTCTCAGGGACTTGGTAGCCTTCAAACTGTTCTCCACTTCTTATTCTCTCATCTGATTTTGAGTCCAGAAAATCTTTACCTGATGCAGTATAACTGCACATTCTTCTAAATATTAATTATACTTGGACATAATTTTTTGAAATTCAAAAGTCAAGATTAGACTCTCTTCTGTTTTCTACCAAGCCACTGATTGTTGACAAAAACAAGCATCAACTGCCCAAGTTGACAAAAAGGACAAGGAATGCAAAGAAATGCAGACTGGATAAAAACAAAACATAAAAAGCTTAAAAATCCCAGTGACAATATCAAACTCACACAAACATTTAATGATCACTGCTCTGGGACAAGTAGTCTGCTAGGAATTTTCATATCTGTTCTATTATTTGAACCCAGAACAATCCTGCCTCCATGTCTGAAAGGAATAAATAGATTCAGATGACTAAAAACTTAACTTAGAACCACGCAGCCAATATGCCCTTTGGTCAGACCATCTATCACCCTTTAAACTCAATCATATGCAGTATGGTAAAGCAGAAACATTGAGTGAAGAATCAAATTTTAATTCCACCACCTATTAATGAAGTAGCTATAATCCTGCTTTCTCAATCTAAAAACTGGGAATAACAACCATATTCTTATATTCACCTACCTACTTCCTCCATCACTCAATGAATTGTTGGAAAACTTAATAACTTCATGCTTTTAAAAATACTTTGGGTTGTAGGGGCTGGAGAGATAGTATAGGGAGCCAAGGAGCTTGCCTGGCATGCAGCCAACCCTGGTTCAAATCCCTGAACATATGAACATATGTTCCCCTGAGCATTGTCAGGGGTCATTCCTGAGCACAGAGACAGGAATAGTTCCTAAGCACAGACAGGTGTGGCCTAAAGAGCAATTAAGAAAATAGTACTTCAGACGATGTGTTGTTCAGAGTGGACCATCAACATGAACCATTATTACCTTCCCAGAAGGAGGTAGGCAAAAGGCAGGACATACTGCCCATTGAACCCAACATTATAAAATGGATTAATGGGGGAACCTATCTCAGGTGCACATGGGCACCTTAAAGGGGGAATTACTGGGTGTCTCAGCTCCCAGTGCCTCTTCCTCTGAGTTAATAAGAAGGCGACAAGTTGGCAGTCGACATTCTAACTGATGCTTCTCATCCTTTCCTCTTCCCCTCATCTACGCATGATTTGAGAACTGCAAACTGACCAATGCAGAAACATTATCAGTCTTGTACTGCATTGCCAAGTACACCATAAGCACCCTGAAAATATGGAGGGAACCAAGTTCATAAGTGTAATTTCCCAATTACCTAAAACTGGATATGTATTCCACCCTAGAATTCATGATCCAACACAAGGAGTTTTTTTTTATTCAATAAATCTCTTATTATTCTTCAAAATGTATTGGTTTTCTCAATTTTTTAATAATCTTTATTGAGATATTGTGATTTATAATACTGTTAATGATTATTTCATGCATACATCATTCTAAGGCCACACTCACCACAAGAGGACCTACTTCTCCCCACCAGGATCCCAAAGACCCTCCTGTTCAATCTCCTCTACATACTCATCCATTTCCCCACAAGTTCTGTTCAGCGGAAACTTTCCAGGTTTGTTTTCTTTGGCTGTTGGTTGCACCCTTATTGTGTCTTTAAATGATACATATGAGAGATCATTGTGTATGTACTTCTTTCCTTCAGACAGACTTCACTCAGCATGATAGTCTCTAATTATAACAATGCAACAGCAAATTGCATGGTTTTTCCCTTTCTTATGTTGTATAGTATTTCATTGTGTCTATAGACCTTAAAACTCCCTGAACAGTCAAAGCAATTCTATTTTTTATAAGTTCAGGTGCTTCTCATTTTATGTCAAACATTCCCGACATAATTATGCTACAGAATGTGGTTTTATTTTATATTAGGGTAGTCTATGCTGCATATACTGCTGGCAGGTAGGTATAACAAGACTAAAGTGCCAGCCTCTTATCAATATTTCATTTGTCTATGGACAATTCTTTTTGCGTTGTTGAACTACAGGAGACAAAATGAAAGTTAAGGCTCTTGACATCAGGAAAAGGGTGGGGCATTCATTTTTCAGAAGAGAATGAAAAAATAAAAGAAGACAAGATTTCAAATGGCTTAGGAAACTGATTAATGTAAAAATACCAATTCTTTATCAGTTCTCACCGTCAAAACCCACCGACTTCAACAATAAAAGAAAGCTTAAAGACTAGCAAATCTGATCCCCTTATTTTACAGACATAGGAACTAAGGTCTGAGAAATAAGGTGATGTGCCCAGTGCCTCTAACAAAAAGAAAAGCTAATATTCAATGAAGAAATAAATGAAGTGGAAAGATGGTTCTTCATAAATAAGGACATATGGATACCAGCCCTCATTCTACCACTGATCAAAATGCATTACCTCTCCATGGCCCAATCTCATTGGTAAAAGGAGACCTGGAAGAAATACACAATGAATCCTGATGCCAACAATGTCAAAGGCACTCTGCTGGCAGCAAATTATGTGACCCTTAGAGATCCTGTCTAATAGACCCATGTTCTAGACCCAGCCTTAAAAGTAGTGTAAGTGACAAGAGAACACTGTCAAGGAATATACAAGGAAAAAACACCTATGTTAGCAAAAGAAAAAAAAGAGGGGATGGGCTTCAAATTATAATTAGCTTTCTAATAAGCACTTTATTGTATTTTTTCTTCAGTGGACCACACCTGGCTGTACTGAGGTCTTTCTCTTGGCCTTGTGCTCTGGTATCTCTCATGGTGCTCAGGGGTCCTTATGTGGTGTAAGGGATTATTAAACATCCATCTATCATGTGCAAGGCAAGCTCCTGACTTGCTGTTTTATCTCTCTGGCCCCTGCACTTTTCCCTTTTTTCCTCCAGTAAACCTGAATATGAAGAGAGAGAGCGAGAGTACGGGGAAAGAGACACAACTTCTCTGACCATTTGGATTTTTATTCCCAGGCAATACTGCACCACAGAGGAGGGGCTATAAACCAGCATCGGTGGCCCAGGAGGCCAACAGGCCCAACAAAGAGGAGTTGAACACTCCCATTGTCACCACCCTAAAACACCTGGTCATGTCTGATTAATGAGACGAGGACCAGATGCTAAGAAAATGTCTTCTAAATTAAAAGAAAAAAGAAACAAAGAGAAAAAGGAAACCAGAAGCCTGCCTTTAATACAGTGCACTTTGTTATCTGTAATGTCTTTCAACCACAGATAACAAAATCAACCACATGGAATCCAAGATGCATGCCAGGTGAAAAAACATCATAAAGACATAATAAAAAGTTCCGCCATTGCCCATAAATTTCTGGAGGACTGTTACAAGGGCAGAACCATAAATTCTTGATGTTTCCCAAATTAGAGGGTACCAACACATATGCAGATATTTTTGTGTGGGTAATTGAGGGCTAAAAATCTTACGTTAAACACAGCTCCCTCTTTCAAACACTGTTAGGGGAGCACACACATACAGCACACACTGTAGGAATTCAATTTGGAAACCATCATCTAAAGCACAGAGGAGAACAGGAAAGTCATATTGCTATAATGCTTAGATTATCAATCATCTTGACAGTTTATTGGCTTTATCACCACACATACCATTAAAATGATGTCTGGCCTAGACTGTCAGAAGCAAACATTAAACAGACCAGGATTAAAAAGCAGATCCCAAACAGCACTCCAGTCAAGTTCCCCTTCCACTCTGAAATTAGTTAGAGCTGACTAAGAAACTGGCGCTAGCTTTGAAGAAATATATAGCCCGAAAGGCTGCGAGTCAACTCAGACCTGACGAACTGATGGGTAATGTCATGTTATGGCAAATCTGACTCTCCTGAGGTTGATTTATCACGTACTCTGTGCAACAGAATGGTTGCTAATGGTGGAAGGGAGCAGGAGGCTGGGGGTGTTAGGGGTGGAGGAGAAATAGCCACCACCACCATAATTTTTGCTTCTTCTCACAACCAAGGACTTTCATCAAAAGGGCCAAACCAGCTCCCTGAAGTGGAGTTGGAATGCTAATAAATTCACACTACTGAGCAAACATATTAACATTACCCCTACACAGGCTATTAAAGTAATTTTACAGAGTCAGAAGAACCAAACAGGCAGCAGAAGAGACATTCATAATTCCAGAGCTCTAGACAGTGAAAGAGTTACAAACTCTATATGTTTTTAAAATGTTTCTGCATATGTCACTGGCAAGAAAATCTCAACACAATTAAAACTATACTAGCACATCAATAGGGCTCAATTGAGAGTTGTGTACCTGCCTTTTACTAGGGCCAGAGCTTTATGGATGCCTCAGGAAGAAAGGGGAAATGGGAAATTCACTGCTAATTAAAGGGAACCTTCTGCGCCTAAGGGGAAAAATGGTGGCATTTTAAATATATATATATATATATATATATATATATATATATATATATATATATATAAGAAACAAGTCTTCAAATCTTTGCCAAGGAGATTTTGGCTGTTTCACCGTCCCTCGAACTGTTCTGTGTTTGTTTGGAAGTTACAGCGCTATTCTGTTTGTGATTAATAGTTTGCTTTCCAGTACAAATAAGTCATTAAGAAGGGTGGGGCAAAGTGCAGAGAGAACTGACAGGGTAGGAACTGGCCTCAAAACAATACCACATTTTTTAAACTTTTTCACTCCCTTGCTTATTTACCCAAGTGGGGTCCCACGCCCCTACCAATGACTTCACCATGACCCCTTAGGTAAAAATACTCATTGGGACATCATATTGATGCCTTCCTCTAATTCCTTTCCCCTATGTGGACTTGCCAGTATCTCAGGAACTCAGTAAACTTATCACTCAAAAAAAGATTCTTGGAAAAGAAAGGACGAAAACAATCTCTGGGGAGGAAAGAGCAGCTCGGCACTGCTCTTGTGACTGCCAAGGTCTCGCCCAAGGGCCGTGCAACATTTTGGGATGCTCTGAAGCAGCCATCTGTCTCCAATCAGTGCCACCCTGTTTTGTGGATTTTATACTGGCAGAGAGGGTGGGAGTGCCCCTTTTACCATTACCTTAATCGGATGTCATAAGGATTCAAAAAAAGAAAGAAAAAAGCCATGCACATACACAAGACTGGTCCACACGTGAATGAACGTTATACCTGAGTGGACGCCTGGTTTGGGAACTAGACAGTTCCCACCCACATCTTCAAGCATGGGTAGTGGCAGACACACAAGAATCACAATTCTTACCCAAGAGTAAGACAGAGTAACCAACATCTAAGCTCCTCACCCCAGAAACTTCCTCTGCCATTATCTCTGGCTCAGATTTCTAAAGCACTTTCACTATCAGTGAGGAAGAAACCTCCCACAACCCTCCCTCTACCATGCCAGCAACCAGGAAAGAGAGAGATGGGATCTCTACGTTCACACTCCAAGACATTAAGGCACCAAGAGCCCCACAGGGAAGTATGTAGCAACCAGTCAGTGAGATCACTCATCAAGGTCAGAGGGTACAGCCAAGGGACCAGTGTGACGCTGAGCTCTGTAGGGGACACATGGGACTCCAGAGAACAGTCTTCACACAGCCTAAATCCAACCCAGGTAGGACAGGATTGGTTCCTCACCAAGTAAACTGAGTTTCCTAGTTCACTTTTTCCTATAAGAACCTGGATTTCTGCAGGGTAGGAATCATGTCTCAGTGATCTGTCATAGAACAAGCAGCAGACATAAATGAAAAACTTAATGACTAAATTTTTAAATCAAGCAATGACACAATACAGGCAAAGAATTAAAAAAGGAGTACTGTTTGAAAACTCCCATTTTTGCTGCCAATTCAGGACCTTCTTTCACCCAGAGACTAAAGGAAAACAGACAATGAAACAGCAGGAAGTTAAATAAACTCATTCTAACTTTCTTAAAACACTCTCCTCCCCAACACACTAATAAAGCAGATGTCCACAATATCCGGGGTGCCCACGTTTGGGGTCACCTCAGTCTGATTATAATCAGCACACTAAGGACAGGATTCATGGGCAGAGGGAATATTACTAAGAAATGAGAAAAACGATGCCTATTTCATAGCCTATCCTAGGAAACTTGGATTTCATTGCCTTCTTCCCTGAAAATGGCTCCAAAAGATCCCCAAGGGGTCACCCAAACACTAATCTCACTGAGAGTTTTCTTATTATAAAAATAATAAGCTTTTGAGTTGTGTTGTGTTTTAGGTGCTACAGGAATGAAAGTGGGAGAGAAGTGACTCTGCTCCACAGTAGACACTTAATTAACAAAATTGAACTGAGATGGGCAACAGGGATTTGAAAGTTAAATAAGTCAGCATGAGCGTTAAACAGAAAAGACCAGTATCAGTGTGAGAACTCTTGCCACTATACTCAGTCCTACGAATCATTTGTATTAAAACTTTCCTGAAGGTCCTGGTCCTCAAAATACAGATGAAAGTGAAGAAGGGCACTCCAAACAGAAAGAATGTTGTAGAGCCAGAGTGATAGCACAGAGGGGAGGTGTCTGCCTTGCATGTGGCCGAATCAGTCAGGTTCGATCCCCAGCATCCCATAAGGTCCCCCAAGCACTGAAACAAGTGATTCCTGAGCCAAAAGTAAATCCTTAGCACAGCTGGGTATGTCCTATAAACAACAACAACAACACTGTATTGGGAGAAAGATGGTGGTAAAGGATGGCACAGAAAATATACCACTCTAATAGAGTAAAGGGATCATGGAGGAGAAGCATGATGAGATAGAGAGAGCAGTGAGATCCCACACAAATCAGAAAACAAACATCTAACACTCACTCCTGATATTCTCCCGCCAAACAACCAAAAAATTCTAGAGTACAACAAAATGAACGCACTATCAATCCAGTTGTTATTTACATGTGGGCTATAATGTAAAAACAATATATTTCCATCTAGCTTAATCACGTGAGCTTTATCATTGCAGTCAAATTTGTATTATAACTAAAACTATCCTGCTTCAAGGTCAGATAGTTGGGGTCAATCTGGACTCTTTCCTTTCTCTCATCCCCAAAGTCTAAGTTCATGTGACGTTAACTTTACCACTCTTTAATTCATCTTACTGTAATAGCCAAGGACAATGAGAGACCCCTATCTACTCTGGCCTCCTCTGATCCATGAGAACATTAAAACCAGAGTGATTCTTTTTGCAGATACAATTATGATTATGGTCCCTGTTGAAAGATTCCAGTACTTTCCATGTTCTTAGAATGACAGAAATCATTAATACATATGACAAGAATCAGTCCAACTGAATTCCTCTATCACTTTTGCACCACAGTGCACATCAAACTTGACTGGTCCCTAATATCTATCATACTTTATACTTTCTCCCACAATTGGGACTTTGCACATGCTATTCCAAGTGCTTTTAAGGCTTTCTTCCTACCTCCTTATTAAGTGCTACATACCTTCAGATGTTAACCAAACATCACTTGGTTAAGGAAGACATCCCTGACCTCTTGTCAGATCAACTCTCCCTAACACATAATGGTGGAGGGATGGGTGTTTGATCATTGTGAGATTGTAACCCAAACATGAAATCTTGTAACTATCTCACAGTAATTCAATAAAATTTTTAAAATTAAAAAAAAATACATAATGCACCAATAGATACATTTGTACCTATGAGCATTATTTAAAGTGGGTATTAAATTTATTTGATCAAAGTCAGTCTACTACTTTCCCTTAAAGATTATAAGCTCAGTGAGGGTAGGGACATTGCCAGTACTCTTTATTTCTGATATTTTCACAGTTGATATGAAAGAATGAATAAATGAGCTAATAAAACTAAAAACTAATAGCTCAGTTATCTTACAAGGCTTTTACTTCATTAAAACTCTATACCCATCTGGTATCTTGGTAGTCAGAAAACTCTTGTGCTTTAATATTATCTTTTCAAATAAAGACTTTCATAATCATAATTAAATATTCAGAAATAATATGCCTGTTCTTTCCTCCTTTTCTTCTGCCATAAAGACATCCTATAGTGTATGTTTCCTTGTGTTTTTTATTTCTAATATGTGTGGAGAGAAATAGAGAATGAGAGACATAGAAAGCATTAGATGGATATCTATATATCCCAAAGGAATTGAGTATCACTGTTACTTAATGACCCATTAGACAGCCACCTTGATGCAAACCAGAAGGTGGTTAATGCTCTAACAAACTGATTCTAAACCAAGGTAACAGAGGATAGCAAAGGGATTATGGCTTCTATAAACCAAAAGTCACGGCTTGTAACACTAATATTTCATTATCTGAATGGGAAATAGGGCATACCAGATTTCTGACCAATTACAAAGCAGTACAACTGACTCTTGGGGGCTATGGCAGAGTTCCTAAAATGTCTCAATCCAAAGGCCAAATGTCATCTGCATTCCACAAATGGCACATTTTCCCCCCTCTAACGACACACCACTATCAGTACCTGCCCTCCCATCCCATCAATAATCCCCCCCTCACCAAACACACCCCACAAGCAGCAGTCTACAGCAGGAGAAGATGCAAATCCCAAGCAGGGAGGTTGTACAATAAGGTACTTTGGAAAAAGCCAGTGAAATTTCTCTTTAGAAGTCTGGTTGACTTCACATTCCAAAGCAAATATATTCTTTTTTTTTTTTTGCTTTTTGGGTCACACCCAGCGATGCTCAGGGGTTACTCCTGGCTTCACACTCAGGAATTACTCCTGGCGGTGCTTGGGGGACCATATGGGATGCCGGGGATCGAACCCGGGTCAGCCGAGTGCAAGGCAAACGCCCTACCCGCTATGCTATCGCTCCAGCCCCGCAAATATGTTCTTAAAGCACAATTTTGGAACCTCTTGATTGACAATGAGTATCCTCAACTCTAATGCTTGCATGCCCCCAAACCATTTTATCCACCACATTGGGTTTTTCATTGGGCTTTTCAGGTTCAGTTCAAGAGAGGTAACAAATCATGCAGACAAGTGCCGCCAGGGTCTCTGCAGCCGATGTGGCTATGGAGGCCCCCTGAAAAGGAAGAGGTGCTCTGTCTAAAGACTGCAGGACTAGAGAGGGAGGAACACACACTGGTCAGGACAAGAAGAAATGAAAGCACACACCTGTAGAGCCTGGGGAAGCTACTCAAGGCCCACAGGGGGAAAAAAATAACAAAAATAAATTTAGATCCATGCTTTCACTTTCCTGTGTCCAAGAGTCAATCAGGGCTAGAGATTAGCAGCTCACAATACCAAATACATACCAAAGACACATTGTGGCTTGATAAGGCTCTTGACCCCGTTCTACAAGATAAAGGAACAGCCACAATCCCATGCAGCAGTCAGAAGTAAATTTTCTTAAGTCTAAAAAATAAGGCAAAAAACTTTTTTCTCTAGACAGGATGGGTCAGTGATAACCTCCTCCCTACCCTTACCTGTCCACAGGAGAACAGTGAAATGGACCATCCTATAGAAATTGTGAGGATACCCCAGAGTTTTGTAAGGACACGCAGCTGGACTTCATTTCCTAATCTCCCTGTAGGCACGTGAAGCCACAGAACTAGTTCTTTTCAATGAAATGTGAAAGACAGTGTGTGGTTTTGGTGGCTGAGCTGATGTACCATCTCCACATTTTCATTCCCCATCTCCTGGAATTAGAATGACACCAAGAACAGAAAGGAGGTATGTCATCGGGAAAGGCTAGACATCTGAATGATGCCAGGAATCACGATTCTCCTCACCCTCACACGGCCAGCAGTAAACTTACGTCATGATCAGTTACTAAGATTTGGAGGCTGGTGTTTTGTTTTGTTTTGTTAATTGAATTATTTTGAGATATGCAGTTACATAGTTACTCCTGACTGGGTTTCAGTCATACAATGTTCCAACACCTGTTCTTTCACCAGTACAGTTCCCACCGCCAGTGACCCCAGTTTCTCTCCCACCAACCCTCCCCACCCCATCCCTGAAGCCTGCTTCTCCAGAAGGTGCACTTGCCCAACTGCTCACCTGCTCCCCTGCTTGTTCTCTCGCGCTAATGCTCATTCTCTCTCTCTTCTCATCCCTCACTCTCTCACTTGGAGGTTAGTTTTAATAGCAAGTGGTCTTCCTGACTGGTAAAATAATTCAAACAACATTAGTATTTTGGATTGAGACCTCCATTAGTTATGTTTATCTGTCTAACAGATTCACCCTCTTGATTATGTTGGTCTCCTGTCAATATTAATATTTGGTGTGTGCTACACATCTGACAAAGGGCGAGGACCCAAAATACATAAAGCATTCACATAACACAACAACAACAATCAATCAATCAAAAACTTGAGAGGTGCTGAATGGACACTTTCGCAAAGAAGACATACAAATGACAACCGGGCATATGAAAAAGTGTTCATCATCACTATTAAGGACACCCAAATCAAATGACAATGAAAGACGTCTCCACACTAGTGAGAATGGCCTACATCAAAAAGTACAGAAGCAAACACTGCTGTCAGAGATGAGGTGAAAAAGGAACCCTGAATCACTGCGGGTAGAACGTTTGCCTTGTATGCCACCAACCCGGGTTCGATTCCTCTGCCCCTCTCAGAGAGCCCGGCAAGCTACCAAGAGTTTCTCGCCCACACGGCAGAGCCTGGCAAACTACCCATGATGTATTCGATATGCTAAAAACAGTAACAACAAGTATCACAATGGAGACGTTATTAGTGCCCGCTTGAGCAAATCGATGAGCAACGGGATGACAGTGACGGTGACCACAGTGACAGGATCACTGTAATAGTAATGCCATCTGGCTATGGAAAACAGTATGGAGACTTTTCAATAACTTAAAAATAGAATTCCAAAATGACCAAGTGACTCCACTCCCTGGCATCTACCCTAAGAACACAAAAATATTACTTTGAAAATTATGTATGACCCCACAGACTGGAAAAAAATATCTGCCCACTACTCCTTTGACAAAAGGCTAATATCTACATATAAAGTACCTGTAAAACTTAACAAGAAAAGAACAATCAAGCCACACCCACATCCCACAACCACCACCACGTAAACTCATGGGCCCAGCTTCGAAGATTCAGGACCAATCTCAGAAGAGAAGTAAGTTAAGCCACTGAAAATCATGGATACACCCGTGTTCTGGCTGAAAAGTCCAGGAGCCCTGAGAAGGAGAGCAGGCCAATCCCCACGCTGCCATAGTCCTGGCAGCTGCAACCACACCCCACAGCGTCACCATGACAACAGTCCCACTTCACTGCTTCACAAATAATCTCTGCAGAGAAGCCAAACCAACACAAGTTCCAGGTACACAGGTTTTCAAGGTGAAAGCTCTGGGGGTCTTCTCAGAGTGGGGACAGGCAGTCTCCCCCGCCTCTGTACTGCTGGAAGCCACACTCACGTCCCACAGCTGCCTCCATGTAAACTCACTGGCTCCCTTCTACAGATCCTGGAGTTCCTCCAAATTCCACAATACTAACAGCCCAGTAGGAGCACACCAAATTATGTGAGAAAACAGCACAGAAGCCAACTGAGCTCAATAAACAAAAACAATAACACAGAAGGCTCAACTAGCAACAAATAGCTTAGTAAACCCTCAGACAATGACATAATGATCCCATTGTGAGATATAATAATTTTCACAATTTTTCTTTTACTAAATTCTTTTTTTATAATTCCATTAGAAATTTAGTTGTAACAATCAATATAGAGTAAATAATTTTGAGCCTGCTAAGGGAGGCAGCCTTGAGGACCGGGTGGGAAACTGGAAACAATTGTGGAAGAAAGGTCACACTGGTGGTGGGACAGGTGCTAGAACACTGAACGCCCAAACAACAGTACTATAAGCAACTCTGTAAACCACAGTGTTTAAAGTAGGATAATTAATGAAATGAAAACTTAAAAAAAAAGCATGCATCCAAAAGTGGGAAAAGCAACAAACAGAAACTTCCTCTAGTAAGATATACACAGGGCCAATAGGTATGTGATAAAAATTCTCTGCAGGCGCATATGCTGCCTGAGCCCGCGTGCTGCTTGTGCCCACATAACCGAGCACATGTGGTGCCCGAGCATATGTGTCGCCCGCATCTCCCCTCTTGAGATGTGTACTTCCATGCTTTCGTGTCTAGTGCTAGGATGTGTGTAGAGCTCTCTCCAACCTTGGAGAAGCCCACATTCTCTCTTGAGCGTGTTACTCTTACTCTTCTCTCTCCCTCTTACCCCTTCCACCTCCCCTCAAAAAGCCTCTAAATAAAATCTATTTATTTTTTAAAAAATACTCTGCATTCCTGCTCATCAGGGAAAAGCAAATCAAAACAATAATGAGGTAATATCTCACACCAGGAACACATCACAAAGAACAAAACAACCAGTGTTGGTGTGGATGTGGGGAAAATGACTCCACTGTGGATGAGATGTCACCTCCTTCAACCCTTCTGGAAAACAATATGGACACTTCCATAGAAACAAATATTGAGTTTCTATATCACCCAGCAACCCACTTATTGTCATCAATCACAAGGACACAAAAACTATTCAGAAAAGGCATTTGCATTCCTATGCAGCACTATTCACAATAGCCAAAATCTAGGGGGGAACATGCCCAGGAACAAAGGACTAAGAAGTCATATGACATATACACTATATACATACATACATACATATGTGTATATACATATATAAATATATAGTTATGTTATCCAGTCATATTATACACACACAAAATGGAATACTCCCTGGCTATAAGAAAAAATGAAAGCTTGCAATACATGATTCTATAGATGGAACTGGAGGTATCATGCTAAGTGAAGTCAGGAAGAAGGAGGACAGATATAGAATGATTTCTCTCATATAACAGATATAGGAAATAACAAATGACCCAAAGCAACAAAAATTGATCTACCAAACTGAGCTTACCATGGTGGGGAGGCAGAGGTGTGAAAGGGAGAACAGAGACAGTGCAGGGGGGAGATGAACACTCTGGGAGTGGGTGGTATGTGGCCTTTTCATGCACGCATGAAGCCCGATCATTTACAGCATCATAAATCATGATGACTAAGATAAAATTTGAAAGTTTTAAAAAAAGGTGTATGTATTATGTTCATTGCATAGCCAAGATCTGGGGGAAAAAAACACATCCAACTACAAATGAAAAAAGAAACTGATGTGTGTACACATCAGACTATAACTCAGCTATAAGATAAAACATAAAATCCTGCATTTTGTTACAACTTGGATGGAACTAGAAGTCATGTGAAGCAAACTAAGTGAGAGGGAGAAATACAAGTACCAGATGATCTCTCTTCTTATGTGGTATATAAGGAAGCAAAGAAAAGGAGTAGACAATGATGGTGAAAACAAGACCTTGGACTCTGACAAAAGAACTGAAATGACCAACCAGGGTGGGGAGGATAGAGAAAAGAGGGAGGAGGCCGGTTAGAAATGGCAAAAGAATGGACGTGAAGAGTCTTCGACACTTTAGTGGTGAAGATGCAGTAACTTTGTATACCAAAAGCATGAACAGTTACTACTCTAAACCATAATAACAATAAAATTGTTGAAATGCTAAACATATTTGGTGTATATATTCTCAATTGGGTTACTGAGTATGCAATAAAAATATAAATTTCATCACTGAAAACCCTCAACAAGAAAAAGTCACCAGTAAATATTCACAAGCTGATCATACTTCACATCTACAAATAGGCTAGCTCTGTCTCATTTTCACAATCCTCTGGTCCTGCTTGCAAAAGACAGAACACAAATTTAGAGCCCACTACTTTAACGAATTTGTTAGGTCAATTAGAGTTTTACAAAGAAGAAGAAAGTAAGATTTAAATACACTAATGGATGTAGCATATGCATGAGACTATCAACAGAATTGTAAATCGATATGTCTCAATAAAAATTGAGGGAGGAATAACACACATATCTGGCAGATGAGGGAGAAACTGGGAATTATTTGGCAAGTACAAAAATATGAATGCCACACAAGTGAATAAGTAACCATCCACTCCCTTATCTAAGACTACTAATTTTTCAAAAATTCTTTTTCAAAGAAAGAATTTAGCACAGTTTACTTTGGATGCAAACAGAATTATTAGAAAAGAGTAAAATACAGGATCATTCTAGTTGGGGTGAATGATAAAGAGAAGGGGCACTTAAAATATATATTACAGGGGCTGGAGTGATAGCACAGAGGGCAGGGCGTTTGCCTTGCATGCGGCCGACCCAGGTTCGATTCCCAGCATCCCATGTGGTCCCCTGAGCATGGCCAGGGGTGGTTCCTGAGTGCAGAGCCAGGAATGACCCCTGAGCATTGCTGGATGGGACCCAAAAAGCAAAAAATATATATATATATATTACAGATATATATATATATCAGCACTATGGATTTCAGGAATACCTTAGAAGGCACACTTCGGTTAAGTTGGGTAGCACAACTATGATCCTCATATGTGCTTGAGAAAGGAAAGTTTTGAAGAAAAAAACAATATACAAAAAGCAGATCTGAGACAGACAGAGCAGGTAGTACTATCTCTCTACCTAGATTAGGAAAAGCAATCTGAACAAACTGATTTACCCTAAGTTTTTCTGAGTACCTTACAGACCTATGGGAGTAACCAAATTGGACTATTTCAGAGCTAAAGTAATGTTCAGGGACCATCTTCCCTTTCCAGCTATGAGATCTTTACTTGGCATCCCAATCAGTTTCTTCATGTACAGCAGCATTTCTCAACCAGAGACATTCTGTCCCCCCAGAAGCCCACCACGTTACACCAAGGTGTTAAAGCCAAAATCACATAAATAAGGAGCCAGAGCAGAAGACTAGAGAGTCAACAAGTAGAGCACAGGGGGCCACAGGAAGGAATCAGGTTGAAAGGAGACTGGCCACTGATGGGAATCAGTTGAGAAACAAACTCAAAGCTAATTTATAGGACAGGGGTATTAATAATCTACATTTCTACACTGTGTAATAATCTTCTGAAGATATAATTAGCTTAGAGATGTAAAACAATTTGGCAAAGGTGAAGCCAGTTTGCTGTAGCTGTCACCAGACACCAAAATAACAATACTCATAAGTATGTATCTGGTGTATCTAAATGTATACATGAGTGCACTGTTCCATGAAGGATGGGAGTCATCAGGATTCATCAGGATTCCCCTGAAGAGGGTCAGTCAGGTGAGTCTCTAGTCGTCTTTATCCTACTAAGAAGAAATTCAGCTTGGAGCTTCCCCCACCCCTCACTTTCTTTTTTGAGCTGGACTCAGGGTTTACTCCTGGCTCTGAGTCCTGGAAACATGTGGTACCTGGGATCTAACCCAGGTGCAGGCAAGCACCGTGCCTGCTACATTATCTCTCAGCCTGCCCCCCATTTCCCAGCTTTTTTTAAAATTTATTTATTTACTTTTTTGCTTTTTGGGTCACACCTGACGATGCACTGGGGTTATTCCTGGTTCTGCACTCATGAACTACTTCTGGCGGTGCTCAGGGGACCATATGGGATGCTGGGAATCGAACCTGGATCAGCTGCGTGCAAGGCAAACGCCCTACCCGCTGTGCTATCGCTCCAGCCCCTCCCAGATTGTTTTTTTTTTATATTGAGATTCCACATAACTTTTAATTAAGTTTCTTTTAACTGAAGAGCTCTTCTGCTTGGTAGGAGAAAGACACTGACTTGAAAACACTGAATTTTGAAAAAACATTGAATTGTTTGGTTTCCCCCCTCCCCGCCCCGTCAACATTTTTTTTAAGCACTGAGGAAACTGGAGATAGAAAAACAAACCTTCAAAAGTAATGTGAATTTAGGAGATTAAAGGTGGGGGAGGAAAGAGTAACTCTAAAGTAGCACCCAGAGGATACAATACCACAAGGACGCTATGTAAATAAAAGAAAAAGAGACAGTCCTTAAAACAGGTTATCTGACTCCGCACAATCACGTTTCCATTGAGCTAGGCTGGACGCTGGGATTGGGGGTGATCCAGGTTTCTCCAGATTTCTCTGCCTCTGACCAAAGGTCATCTCTACAATCCAAATACCACAGATTAGAAAGCAGTATTTCTCCCTGCCTCCTAGGGTGAAACATCACTTCCCACACCAAACAGTACCTCCTGCTTGCTGTGTGAGAAGAGACGCCTCTAGGCCAAAGCTCAGGCAAGCTCCAGACCCAAGTCAGGGTACCAGCATAAAGGCAGCCGTGAGTATTATTTCACTGTAACAGCAATAGCTAGCATTTGTCTACCATTTACTTTTCGCCAGACATTACAAGCATTTCACCCATGTTACTCACATAAACTTTAGGACAAGTCTATGATGCATGATGCTAATATTATCTCTATTCTATAGAGAAAAAAAATGAGGTTCACAGATTAATCAATTAATCAATAAGGTCCACACACTGCTTCCCACTCTCACACGCACACCCTGGAAAATCCATACAGGCAATGAGAGACAAACAGCATGAGCCAGTCAAGGGTAGTAGCATTCTGGAGTAGAGGATAGAAGAAATGAGAAGCTGAGAAGCTGAGACTAAGGACTTCTCATTTCAACTCAAGCAAGTCAGATGCACACAAAAGCAATCCAGAGAAAGTACCAGGATGAGAAACTGAGGAAATGTCTGGATTTCACAGCCAGGTGACCCCTATCACACCCTGCCTTCGTGCCTCCAGGCTCCCTGCCTGCAGACTCAGGTCAGCATTTCCCCCACGCGGCCACAGCTGGTGCGCAGCTATTCGCCCTCTACCGAGTGGCTTTACAAGAAGAACCCACAGAGGCCCTGCGGGTTCATCTTCCCCAAACCAACTCACTCATGTTTCTGAGAGAACTCACAGAAGGAAACACCCCTGCTAATGCTCTGTCAACTCATACCATCCTCCCTCCCTCTCAGTAAATTCCCCCCATTATGCTTGGATCAGTTTCCTCGCCCTGGACTAATTCCTCTCCCATCTCCAGTGTTTATACCCTTCAGATGTTTGCAGGCTATTATCATGTACCCACTTAGTCAAGCAGCACACATTAAGTTCTTTTCATCTTTCCTCATAAATCAATCCCTTAATCCCTCCAAGCCCTTTAATCGTATGCGCTGCTCCTCTCTGAACTCCGTCCAGTTCTCCCAAGTCTCTGATAATGTTGTGACACGAGGCTGGATGCAAGGCTCCAGCTGCTGACTCACCAACCTCCCCAAGTGTCAGGGAGTTCCCTGCATGCACACGCGTGCACACACATGCAGGTGGCTCCACCTGGGAGACTAGACACCTTGCTTTGAAGATCACATCACCCTTTTTTAAGCTACGTTATCACGAAGTGACTGTGGTTATCTAAAGAGATGCAGAGAATTCTGAAGCACTTGGGGACCTTGCAGAAATGGGGGGGTCAGATTGTGTGTAGTTTTATTGTCCCATAAGATTTTCACTAGCTTTTCCCACACACGCCTAAGAATAGAGATAATACCTCTGAGATCAAGGGGGATTTAGAAATCCAGGAAAAGGTCATATTGAAAATCCAAGCCATTAAAAAAAAAAAAAAACTAAAATCACAGACAGATACCACTACACCAGAATGGCTATAATTAAAGAAACTGGCAACATCAAATGCTGACAACGATGTAGGGCAACCAGAACTCATCCATTGTTAGAAGTGGAAATGACACAAATACTTCAGAAAAAGACTAACAATTTCCCATTTAAAAATAAACATAGGAGCCACAAGTTCCACTGCCATACATTATTTAAAGCTTTTAAATATGGATTTTTTTAATTTATATACTTGTATGCAAATGTTCATAACATAAACTATATTCATCCATGTACCATGACAGCTAAAATCTAAAAACAGTCCACTGACACTCAGTGGAAAAAATGAACAAGCTGTAGGATATGTACAGAGTGGAAGATATGCAACAACAAAAAACAAATTACTGATATATGCAATATGGACCAAATTCAGAAACATTATATTGGTGTGAAGCAAAGAAAGCAAACTATGTAATCCAGTTCCACGAGTCATAATTAAGCTATTGCAGAAAGATTCAGAACAGTGAGTGCTTCCTGAGTAGACGGAACAAGAAACAACTGAGAAGGGGAAGGAGAACATCATCTGGGTTGTGTCAAGTTTTACGTTTTGTTACAAGTTTGAATCACATAGATATTCAACTCAGAGTGATACACTAACACCAACGCCTTTCTCAAAAGAAAAAGTATCAGACTAGTAAATTGTATGATGTGGTTTTTAGGATGAAGATTACAGAAGTCTGGAACTGCCACTGACATGTATCTAAATGTTTATCTGTGGGACCAGAGATACAGTACAGCAGCTGAGGTGCTTGCCTTGCACACACCAACTTGGGTTCGATCCCTGGCATCCCAATGTCCCTTGAGCATCACCAAAAGTAACTCTTGAGTACAGAGGCAAGAATAACCCATAGCATCACGGGGTGTGCCCCCCCAAAAAAGAAAACCCACAAAAAGTATGTCTGAAGGATGAAGACAAAATAAAGCAAGCTGAGTAGGGGCTGGAGAGATAGAACGGGGGTAAGGTGCTTGCTTTTCATTCTGTGAACCTCTGGCACTGCATATAGTTTCCCCAGCACCTCCAGGGGTCACTCGTGAGCACAGAGTCAGGAGTAGTTCTTGAGGATCACTTCCTGTGACCAAAGCCAAAAACAGAATGAAAGCAAAGTAAAATGTTCATGGAGGAAACCAGATTACCTCAAGAGTATCTTTCAACTATTCAGTATGGTTGATATTTTCATAATGAAATCTGGAGGCCCAAAACCTTGACCCTTTACATTCTTGACTTCTAGTAGAACCTGAAGTCATGAATGTCATACAGAATCACTAATCTCAACTACTTGCTTCTCAACTTGGTGTGTCCCATACCTCTTTCCCTCACTTATGTACATCCTCTCATCCCTGTTGTTATGCTGTCAATATCTACATCCTTACAAATAATAAAATACTCATGGGACTAGGGAATTAAGATAGTATCCCTAGGAGTTAGAGAAGTAAGGACCACAGATCACCCAAAAGTATATTTTAAAATAATACACACATGCATTGGAGCACTTTTCTGAGAAGACATACTGTTCTCTAGATTTACAGAGGTTCATGACATAGGAAACTGAAAATCCAGCATGCAGCATCCTTCATCTGTACTGATAACAGTATGCCAGGACAGGTAATGTTTTCAAATTAGAAATCACCTTTATTTTGTGTTTTTAGTTGCTGAATTGCCATTTCACTCTGTATTTCATGGAGAAGGTAAAGGAGAGACGACTGGAAAACAGTCATGTGGAGCCAATGTACTTGATCATCATCTCTGGCCATGACAGTAAAATCAAATTTCTCAAATATAAACCAAAGTTATGATTTATAGTAATGATTACATTTTATCATTTTATTAAACATTTAATCATAAAACTAATAAATCAAGTATTTACTAAGTACTCAATAAATGAATGTATTAATAAAGGAAATAATATGTATTAATATGAATAAAGAAAACTATTTACCTGAGGCCCTACTTGATGCCAAGTACTTTATATATTTTTTTCTCTCTTTTTTTTTCTTTTGGGTCACACCAGGTGATGCTCAAGTGTTACTCCTGGCTCTGCACTCAGGAATTACTCCTGGTTGTGCACAGGAGACCATATGGGGTGCTGAGGATCAAATGCCCTACCCTCTGTACTATTGCTCCGGCATATATATCCATACATATATATACAATTATATTCATATTTAATCTCATTGAGCTCATACCTCACTGCCTAATTTTCTAGATTAAAAATAATCTGAGCCTCAAATAAATTACCCTTCCCTGAAAGTCACAATGCTTGATGATTTGAACCCAAGTTTCTAGGGCACCAAAGTCCACCTCTTCAAAGGTTCTCGAAGCACAGACTCCAGACACCACAAGCATCTCTCTGAGAGGTTAGTGCTATCTTTTGGATTTCAAATAATCTGTTCTACTGACTGTAAAAGCCCTAGAATAACCTAGAAATGAATGCACTTCAAAACACAAAACAATTGCCCAAGTTATATTTTGCTTTCAGAGGGGGAATAGTTCCTTCCTCAGATAATACATTCCCTGAAAACAGAGAGTAAAACAGGCTAAATTATACTAAGGGGTACAGTAATATCGTCTGCAACAGCACCTTGCCTCACAACACCTTTATGCTCAGTGAAAAGAGGCCAGCTTGGTGCAAATGTGGGGAGAAAGAGACTCTCATTCATTGTTGGTGGGAATGCTGACAGGTCCAGCCTTTTTGGAAAACAATACAGATATTCTTCCAAAAACTAGAAACTGAGCTTCCATAAGGCCCAGCAATACCATGCCTGGGACTATATCCCGAAGATGCAAAAAAACACAGTAAAAATGATACCTGCAATGTATGTTTATTGCAGCACTGTTCACAATAGCCAGAATATGGAAAACACCTGAGTGTCCAAGAACAAATGACAAGTTAAAGAAACTCTGGTACATCTATGCAGCTGTTAGAAGAGATGAAATCATGAAATTTGCATATAAGTGGATGGACATGCTAAGTGAAATGAGTCAGAAAGAGAGGGATAGACAAGAATAACTGCACTCATTTGTGGAATATAAAGTAGCATAATATGAGACTAATACCTAAGGACAGTAGAGATAAAGGCCAGGAGGATCATGCCACAGTTTGGAAGCTGGCCCCACATGCTGGGGGAAAAGGCAGTTGGGATGGAGAAGGGACCACTAAGTAAATGATGATTTGAGGGATCACCCGGGATGGGAGGTATGTGCTGAAAGTAGACCAAACAAGATGGTCTCTTAGTATCTGTACTGCAAATCTTAACACCCAAAATTAGAGAGAGAGTAAGAAGGATTGTACCTGCCACAGAGGCAGGGAGTGGGGTAGAGTGGGGGTGGCGGGAAGGACACTGAAAACAATGGTGGAAATGTGCACTGGTGGAGGGATGGGTGCTCAAGCATTGTATGACTGAAACATAGTCATGCAAGTTTGTAACTGTATCTCACAGTGATCCAATAAAATTTATTTGAAAAAAAAAGGGGGAGGAGGAGGAGGAGAAGGGGAAGGGGAGGAGGGGAGGAGGGGAAGGGGGGAGAGGGAGGGGAGGGGAGGAGGGGGAGGAGGGGGAGGAGGAGGAAGAGGAAAGCAGCAGCAGCAGCAGTGGCAGCAGTCACTGCCTCCGCCGCCAGTTTCCCTGGAGCCCAGGGAACACTCTGAGTACCATCCCCTGGGCTTGCGACCTCTGCAGATATCCAGAAGCTAGCCACCCTGAGGCACTGCTTCATTTTGAGAATTAATTAAAGCAGTCTATTCACAGGAGGGTAAACACACCTTTGCCTGACTTCCAAATTCCACAGATTTCTGTGAGGTAGAGATTGCTTCATCCCCACAGGCCACAGGACTTTGGGCTTGAGGCAGGAGCTCTATGGCCCAGACGCCCAGAGTCTGGAACAGAGTGACAGCTGTGATCCCATAAAGGGCTAAAAGATAGCTCGGAGGCTTTCCCGAGTCACTCTGGCAGCTCTTTGGTCACCTTTCCTCTGAGAGGCAGGCCTTGATGTTTTAGCTGCATAAAAATGTTATGAGGAGAAATAAAGACTTGGCACTCAAGAAAAGGTTTCCTCTGTCCCCAACATCTTAATATTGATAAAAGCAGGTTAATACAAACATCAAGGGAAACCTTAAAAGAGAAAAGAAGTCATAAAAGGCCTGCCTAGGGAATGCATAAAACTGAAGAGGGAGCATTCCAACTACAGGTTCAAGTGAGTGTTAAAACAGTGTGTGTGTATGTGTGTGTGTGTGTGTGTGAGAGAGAGAGAGAGAGAGAGAGAGAGAGAGAGAGAGGAGAGAGAGACAGAGACACAGAGAGATCGAGAGAGAGAAACAGAGAGAGAAAATTTAGAGAGATGAGTACACCAATACATGGCAGAGGTCATAAGGGCCCATCTAAATAAATACAAATTCTCCCTTTACCTGGGTCGGGGGGGAGGAATCTCCAATTTTAGGAGGGCTACTGCCACCAAGGCAACCAAAGAAACTGTTATGCCTCCCTTGCAGTTAAGAGTGACCTGACATCAAGACTGCTGCATCAAACTTCTAAAAAACAGTCGCCTAAAATACAGGAGGGGACTGGTTTGCTTTGCTGTTGTTGTTGTTTAATTGAATCACTGTAAGATACACAGTTTCAACGTTGTTCATGATTGGGTTTCAGTCATATAATGTTCCAATACCCATCTTGTCACCAGTGCACATTTCCCATCAGCAATGGGAGGGACGGTTTTTATTTTGCCTTTTCTCCTGCTGCCTGCCTGGAGTATGGATATGATGGCTAAACCATGTTGATCTTATACCATAAGATTAAGTCCAAGATGCCATATTTTAACAATAGCAAAGTGGAAGCTAGAAAAGGCCTGGGTCTCTGGTAATCAGTTGTCATCCTCAGTCATCACAAACATGAGAGAGAAACAAATATAAACCTTGTTTAAGCCACTGATAATTGATACTATCTTATGAAAATAAGTCTAACCCTAACATAAAGATCTAGAGGGTTTCTTGCTAAGTGAAGCCATGCAGAGGAAAGGGATAGATTTAGAAAGATCTCTCCCACATGCGGGATGTAAAGATACACAGTAAAGAAGCAAGGCCAAAGGCAACAAAATTAGAACTTGATCCACATAACTATGCTTGGGGGTTAAGAGGGGGTGGGTGAAAGGAAAGGGCCTTTGGGACCTAGATGAAAGAAGATGGGTAATATCTCTTTAAGTTGTCCTTAACAACAGCTGAAGTACTACACCCTAGTCATAACTCAGGTCTTTATCCAGCCCCAACTACCCTAGTAGGAAAAGTTGTTTACCATGAACGTAGCCTTGGACAGGAATAAAAGACCACTATTCTCAAGCAACTCAATCAAATCCACTCTTTCAAAAACTCCACCTGTTTGGGGCATTCGACCTTACATGAGAAGGTAGAAACAAATATGAATTTGTACTTAATTAGATTTCAGAAGTCCTACTCAGAGTGAGTGAGCTTTGACATGCCTACTTGGCTTTACAGAAAATTTGAAGGGAGAGATGCATGCTTTAAACAAGTAAATTTTAAGCAAGTCAGCCAGTGAATCTCAAGATCAGAAGTTATGACATGAAATAAGAATATAAAATAAAAAATGGGAAATAAGAAAATAACATAATATAGACTTTAACACATAAACTTTGAATTACTGGTAAATTATGTTACAAATAAATATGGTGACTGGATAAACAACACCGTGAACTCATAGGTCTCTATAATTTTATATTGTATTTTCAACTTTGAAAGTCACTAAAACTAATACTAAAGCCAAACTAGATTATAACAGATATCATTTAATATTAAAGAAGACTTTTGAACTTAATGAAATTTATTTGATTACATTGTTTTCTCAAATCATCAATGACATATAAACCGCACTATAAAGTGAATAATGTTATTAGACTTTATTAACAGATTATAAAGAATATTTTTGGTAATCAAGATTTCATTTCAAAAAAATGGGAATGGGAGCAGAGAGATAGTACTTTGTAAGATAACTCATTTTCCTGGCATGCAGCCAAACCTGACTCAAATCCCCTGGCACTGCATATGGTTCCCAGGGATAGCTCCTGAGCACAGAGCCGAAAGAAGCCCCTGAGCACCTCCAGGTGTGATTCCCCCCACCCACCCACCCACCAAATAAATAAACTGATGATACTTGTTAAATTAAATGAAAGGAAGTGGGAAACGATGAGGTCTTCCCAGGTGCTCTTCTCTCTCAGTGCAACTGAGTGGAATAAAGAAATCTTCCTCAGAGTAATTCCAGAGGCAAGACCAGCACCCACAGGGATGTTTCACCTGAGAATCAATTCCAAAGACAGCAGCAAGAGGTTACCCAACAACAGGGAAGGTAGGTTCCAGGAGGCACATGTTCCAAGGATGCAATTTAATCATCTCAACCAAAAGAATGACTATCTTCCATGACATCTCCAACAGTCTCCAGAGAGAAGTGACTTCAGAGCATGGCACCCAGGCCTGTCGCACCAGTGACAGAGAGTATACTCCAACTCACGAGAATGCTCAAGGGTTCTTTTCATTCATCTCTCACGCACACACACCACACATACACACATGCACACACACGCACACACATGCACACGCATACACACACACACACACACATCATTCTCCTCATCTCACTCCCTAGGTTTCCTGACAGAGACCCAAAGGGGCCAGGACTTCAGAATTCTCAAGAATTATAGTTTCCCACTGACTTCCCAACTCAGGTGACTCACTCCCCAAGGACATCCAGGTGGGAAGGGAAAGTCATCTTTTAGGATCTCAGAGGTTGGATCTTGGTTATAAAGTTTTAAATTGCTGTCCATTATTAACGTTGAACTCACAGCAGTCAGCCCTGCAATCTGCAATTATAACAATTCATAAAAACAGCCCCTTTGTTAGTCACACTTGAAGAGCTTTTGAAATATAATTGCAACGCAGTGCAAAGTAAAATAAAAATTCAGTATTTCTTTTATCGAGGCCATGAACAATACTGTCCTTTTTACAGCAACGGAAAGCCTCAAGACATCCGTTATATTCCTTCAATGAGCTTTGTTCAATAAATGCTAAGCCTTGAAGCTTTTAAATGTATTAAAGTGATTATGATATCATCACTCCAAAGGCACTTCAATAGAACATTAAGACAGAAACAATTTTCCTCCACACAAACGGCATAACAGTAACAAAAAGTTGATTAAATGCACATTGTATCAAAAATATTTTCAGTATTTATAGACATATGTATATAACATTAACTGTAACCCATACCATGGGCATGGAAGAGAAGAAAAAGCAATAAAAGCATTAGGGGGAGAGCAAATTTCAACAATAAATCTCCAAAACTTCAGCTGTGGCCCAATTGTGACTTTGTGGATTTATAGCCAGTTATGCTACATAAATGAGAATAAGGTTCAAAATTAATAAATACTCAAAAGGAACAAGTACATGTTAGCTCTCCTCATAAACCCAAATATATTCCCCATCAGAGATGCCATACTACCTTAAATGCCTCATAGTGACAACTGGCAGAAATGTGAATCTATTTATTTAAAATGTTGTTTAACATATTGGAGGCAGGAGAGGACTGTGCAAGAGACAGATGCTTCAAGTGTCCGACTAGGATGTATAGAGAGAGCAGGAAGGAGGCCAAGAGGTGGGGTCAGAGCAAAACCACAAGATCTAAGATTCTCTTTGTTGCAGACTCCCAACAAGAATGCTCTTAGCACAGATAAGGGGATTATGGATTCACATGTGAATTTATCCCCTATTAAACTTTCAGTAAAAGGGTCAGTTGACTGGAATAGCAAAGCCAATGCATCATGGTCACATGTCAGGAAAGAAATGACTTGGAGGCTCTCCTGACAGCTGGAAGTTCCTTACTTTCTTAGGGGAAAGTTGCAGCCCTTCCTTTGGCTGGATATAGGTCAACATTTACATCTGTGTGTGCAATTCTGAGATCTGCTGTTTTGCTCAGCTTTGTCTTGAAAGCATGTTCTCGAGGCAGTTAAAACTTCATAATACCCATTTAATGGATGCACAATAAAGTACTGCTGGTTATTTTCTGGAATAGCTCTTTACATGGTAAGAGTATCTACAATGCTTGTCATATTTAGCACAAACTTTTATCAACAATCGTTTTTCCTCTTTAACTCTATTTTATTTTTTCTTTATTGAATCACCATGAGATACAGTCACAGACTTACAAACTTTTATGATTACATTTCAGTCATACAATGATCAAGTACCCATCCCATCCCTCCACCAGTGCCCATTCTCCACCAACAATGTTCCCAGTATACCTCCTGCCACCCCCACCTCACCCCACCCCCTGCCTCTGTGGCAAGCACATTCCCTCTTTCTCTCTCTCCTTTTGGATGTTATGGTTATCAGCAATTGTTTTTGCTCTTAAGTTTTGTTTGTAAGGTTGTAGAATATAAGGTAGTTTTATATCTTAAAATGGATGAAACATTTAAAACAATGTTGAGCGAGATACAGAGAAGACAGCAGTGAACCAGTCAGGACCAAATCCCTACATATGATCCAGTGCCATTCAACTTGTCTTACCCCCTAGGCCAAAGGAAGAATGTCAGGAAAACATTCTATAAACAATGCAGACTGCACAAGAAAAGCCACTGACAAGGCCTTTTATTACCCAACTTGGGGCCCTTGTGATTTTCTTTATGAGGAGTGTATCCTTGTCCATCACTTCAAGCACTGCTCCCTGGCCCTGATGGCTTCTTAAACCAGTCCAGAGAAAGGAACACAAAACAAAGGGCCAAGAAAAATGGAAAATAAAGACCATACAGTGGGTGACAAGTTCCCCAACTCAAGCAACTAGCCAGTGCTCTGGGCCAGAATTGATTTTCTATACAACATCAGAAAGGATTACCTCTACCCCACAATACTGCTCAGGGGGATGGAGTAGAAATCATAATTAATTCAGGCAAATTCAATTCTGAGAGTCCAAGTGACAAATACTTTCCTTATAATATGAAGCACAGTCTCAAAACATCTTAAAAGAGTTAGTGGGAGCTATAGCAACATGCTCAATGCAAGAATGATATGAAGCTACACAATAAAATGCCTGTGGCCAAATAATTCTTCCAAGTGGGGAAAACTATTTCTAAAATAAATTCTAACTAAATGCATTTTTATTAATAATGCCAACTCTTCCCCTTATGGAGATATGGGGTAGGTGGGAGAGGAAATCAATTTAATTACTTAACAATGTTTATCCATGAGGCCAGCAAAAATATTATGTATCAGAGGAACATGTATTATTGTGCTTCTGATGCAAAAATCAGATGGGAAATGTCACTTCCATAGCCAACATGACCTAAACCCATAAGAATCTAAAAACACATGTCAGTCAACTACAAATTAAGCACAGCAGAAGAAAATTAGCAACACTCATATTTCAAAATAGACAATCTGGGGGCCAGAGCGATAGTACAGCATGTAGGGCATTTGCCCTGCATGTGGGCCGACCTGAGTTCAATCCCCGGCATCCCATATGGTCCCCCCAACCACCGCCAGAAGTGATTCCTGAGTGCAGACTCAGGAGTAACCCCTGAGCATCGCTGGGTGTGATCCAAAAAAGTAAAAAAAAAAATAGTAATCAAAACACACCCCAACACCAAATGAAGGGTGAAGATGTGCTGAGTTTTTAGAAAGACAACATTCTAGAATTAACAGTTATCCCTGAAGTACAAAAATCAGAAGTTGATTATGTATGTATGTGTATGTGTGAGTGTGTATGTGCGTGCATGCTCTGTACACACACATACACAAGCAAGCATCTTTGAGGCCAAATAATTGTCACTTCATCATTACAACCCAAAATTCGTTAAGTGCTCATTAGGAATTTTGTTTTAACCAATCACTTGTGATCTGAAAGGGTGACAAAAGTATGGATGACACATGGATAGTCTTTGGAATAAGATGACTGGTTTACACTCTTTGGGCAAATTTATATAACTTGTCTGTGCCTCTGTCTTCTCATCTGGAAAATGGAGAGAATACCTTGCTTGGGCTACAGAAACAGTAGCAGGGTTAAAGCATTTGCCTTGCATATTGCTGACCCTGATTTGACCTCCAGCACCACATGGTCCCCAGAGCATCACCAGCTGCAGCCCTGGAAACATCGAAGCACTACTGGAGTAGATCCAAGCACCTCAGGGTTTAACCAACACAGCATCCTCTGGCCCACTGCATTGACCACCCCCCCACACTTTGGTCAAGGATCACCAGCAGGAGTGCCGTGCCTCCTAAGCACCTCTGAGGAACCCCATTGCTGGTCATAGTCTATTTTGAGGGGACTCTGCCCTGGGGTCACTCCTAGCAGTGCCCAGGGATTCTGACAGTGACAGGGATTAAACCCAGGTCTCCTGCATGCAAAACTTGCATTCAGTGTTTGTGCTCTCTGACTTTCGTAGTATTATTTTGAAACTGAAGACAAAAGCAGACAGCAATTCTCTAATGATTACTGCTACTTCTACTACCTCTATTAATATCCCACTGAGTTACGAAGAGAGTTAATTGGAAAATATGTTAAATACTTAGCACTAGTACCACCTTCACTGGCACATAATCAAAGTTAATAAATACTTCCATTATTTTTACTATCACACTCATTCTATCACACTATCAAAATATTTATATATATTTATCATATTATCAGAATCATAGTATAATTTTATCATATGATAAGATAGTGGCATTTCTCTTTAATCCAATACTCCTTGTTTTCTCCCACACTGACCATTTTCCATGAAATCTTTTTCGATAATTCATATCCCTGTAGACACAAATCACAAACCCCAATTAATGTAAGACTTCTGATGCTAACCAAGGTTTGGTGAAGAGAAGACAAGGTTAAAAATCTAGAATATTTTTCTTCTCTGGAAAGAAAGAAGAGCCAATAATAAGCTCAAAGATTCCCTCAAAATCTAACTTCGTCTACAACCTACCCCTCAGCTATTAAAAATGTATGTCGGGGCTGGAGCACTAGTACAGCAGGTAGGGTGTTTGCCTTGCACGCAGCTGACCTGTGTTCGATTCCCAGCATCCCATATGGTCCTCTGAGCACTCAGAGGTGGTTCCTGAGTGCAGAGCCAGGATAAAGCAAAAAAAAAAAAAATGTATGTCAAAGACCAGAGAGGTAGATCAAGGGGATGGGGTGGATGCAATGCATGCAGAAGCCCCAATTTCAATCCCTGTCACTGCATTGTCCCCCAAGCAATCTGTGAAGTGATCCTGAGCACTGACTGGAAATAGCAGCCAAGCATCACAGTTAGCAGCCTGAAAACCAAAAATAATTTAAAGGGTCTGTGACATACTACAGCCAATTTCCTCTCTCACAAGAATCTTTTTTTTATTTTATTTTTTTTTAGAGTTACAGATTTATACATTTTTGTGCTCATGTTTCTCCCTTACAAAGTTTGATAACCCATCCCTTCACCAGTGCCCATTCTCCACCACCAGTAAACCCAACATCCCTCCCCGCCTCCCCAGTCCCATCTCCCCCCACCCCACACTGCCACTGTGGCAGGGTATTCCCTTTTGTTCTCTCTCTCTGATTAGGTGTTGTGGTTTGCAATAAAGGTGTTGAGTGGCCATTGTGTTCAGTCTCTAGTCTATATTCGGCCCGCATCATCTTTCCCCCACATGACCTCCAACCACATTTTATTTGGTGTTCCCTTCTCTGAGTTGCCCAGAATGAGAGAACAGCCTCCAAGCCATGTAGACAGCCTCCTGGTACTTATTTCTACTATTCTTGGGTGTTAGTCTTATAGTCTATTATTCTATATTCCACAGATGAGTGCAATCTTTCTATGTCTGTCTCTCTCTTTCTGACTCATTTCACTTAGCATAATACTTTCCATGCTGATCCACTTATATGCAAACGTCATGACCTCATTCTTTCTAACAGCTGCATAGTATTCCATTGTATAGATGTACCAGAGTTTCTTCAACCAGTCATCTGTTCTAGGGCACTCGGGTTTTTTCCAGATTCTGACTATTGTAAACAGTGCTGCGATCAACATATAAGTGCAGATGTCATTTCGACTATACTTTTTGGCTTTTCTGGGATATATTCCCAGGAGTGGTATTGCTGGGTCAAATGGGAGCTCAACCTCTAGTTTTTTGAGAATCATCCATATTGTTTTCCAAAAGGGCTGAACTAGCCAGCATTCCCACCAGCAGTGTAGAAGGGTCCCTTTCTCCCCACATCCTCTCCAACAGCGGTTGCTTTTGTTCTTTTGAATGTGTGCTAGCCTCTGTGGTGTGAGGTGGTATCTCATGGTTGTTTTGATCTGCATCTCTCTGATGATTAGTGATGTAGAGCACTTTTTCATGTGCCTTTTGGCCATTCGTATTTCTTCCTTGGTAAAGTTTCTGTTCATTTCTTCGCCCCATTTTTTGATTGGGTTGGATGTTTTCTTCTTGTAGAGTTCAACCAATGCTTTATATACCATTGATATCAACCCCTTATCTGATGGGTATTGTGTAAATATCCTTTCCCATTCTGTAGATAGTCTTTGTATTCTGGTCACTGTATCTTTTGCGGTGCAGAAGCTTTTTAGTTTAATGTAGTCCCATTTGTTGATCTCTGTTTTTACTAGGTTGCTTAGTTCCGTGTCATCTTTGAAGATACCTTTATCTTCAATATCGTGGAGGGTTTTGCCTACCTTGTCTTCAATGTACCTTATGGTTTGTCTTCAATGTACCTTATGGTCTGATGTTGAGGTCTTTAATCCATTTTGATCTGACTTTTGTGCATGGTGTCAGGTCGAGTTCTAAGCCCATTTTTTTGCATGTGGTTGTCCAGTTGTGCCAGCAGAGAAAACCCTAATAAACCGAATCAGAAATGAAAAGGGGGACATCACAACAGAAACCAAGGAGATTCAAAGGATCATCAGAGACTACTTTGAAAGTCTGTATACCATGAAACAAGAGAACCTAAAAGAAATGGATGAATTCCTTGACTCCTACAATCTCCCAAGACTGAGCCAAGAGGACGTGAAATACCGGAATAGGCCCATAAATATCAAGGAAATCGAAACTGTAACCAAAAGTCTCCCCAAAAACAAAAGCCCAGGTCCAGACGGATTCACTGGCGAATTCTTCCAAACATTTAAAGAAGACTTGTTGCCAGTTCTCCTCAAGCTTTTCCAGGAAATCGAAAAGACAGGAACCCTTCCAAATAGTTTCTACGAGGCACATATCTCCCTAATACCAAAAGCAAACAAAGACACCACTAACAAAGAAAACTATAGACCAATATCCTTGATGAACATCGATGCGAAGATCCTCAACAAAATACTAGCAAATAGAATCCAACAACTCATCAAAAAGATCATACACCATGACCAAGTGGGATTCATCCCGGGGATGCAAGGATGGTTTAACATTCGGAAATCAATCAACATAATCCATCACATCAACAAAAGTAAAGATAAAAACCATATGATCATATCAATAGATGCAGAGAAAGCATTTGACAAGATCCAACACCCATTCATGATAAAAACTCTCACCAAAATGGGTTTTGGAGGAACTTTTCTGAAGATAGTCAAAGCCATCTACCATGAACCTATGGCAAGCATTATCATCAATGGAGAAAAACTAAGGGCTTTTCCTCTAAGATCGGGGACAAGACAAGGATGTCCACTCTCACCACTTCTCTTTAATATAGTACTGGAAGTATTAGCAATAGCCATCAGGCAAGAAAAAGATATTAAGGGGATTCAGATTGGAAAGGAAGAAATCAAGCTCTCACTATTCGCAGACGATATGATACTATACCTAGAGAAACCTAAAAGCTCTAGTAAGAAACTCTTAGAAACAATTGACCTATACAGTAAAGTTGCAGGCTATAAAATCAATACCCAAAAATCCATGGCCTTCCTGTATGCAAACAATGAGACAGAGGAAAGGGACATGAAAAAAGCAATCTCACAAGAATCTTGATGCTCGACCACCCCAAAAAAATAATTTGACACCCAACAGAGTAACTTTCACATGCAGCTACAACAATAGCTTCTAAGATTATTACACAAAATTGAAGCCATTTTCTGGGTTTGGTCTAATTTTGCTCTTCACATTAAGCAATGAACGGATATTTGTTCATGGACACTGGTTCATAGATATAGTTTCTCTACCAGTTCTTCAGTTGCCATTAGAACAATATTCAGCAGCACTCAGACTTTATTTTAAGCCTCTATGAGTCAAATGTCTTTTCCCCCCTGTAAATCCAATGGGGTTAGTGTAGAGAGTTTTGCCCCCAAGCAGGGTGGCTGCTGCAAAGTGAAGTATCCTAATTCCTAACACCCCATGAGTGAGCAATCCAAGATGCAGGTATTTCTTAGCTCTTCTGAGACACATTTAAGAACAGTAAGCATTACCTGTTTCTTTGATTACAATTTGTGCAATTTATCTTTTTGGGAAAAGTACCCATGATCTTGGAGAAGTTGGTGAAGGACTCGCAGAAGAACTCAGATAACATGTTACCATGATCATAGTTTGCCCATTCATTTGGCTCCTAATAAGGGGAGAATAACTTCCAGGAAACAAGAGAATTCTTCCAGGAAACAAGGCAGGTAGCATCGCAGCATCGCACTGGGTGCCCCTCCTTCCTAAAGACACCATAACCCACAATTTGGCTACCCCTCTAAATTTTCCCCTAACTTCAAAAAGAATACTGCTCTGATTCTGAACATTTAAATAGAAACATATTCTAGAACCCTTGGACCAGGGGCAGACATCAACTTGCTCCTGCCACTTACTAACTTCATGTCTGGTAAATGAGTCTCAAAAACCAAAGGACAGAAAAGAAGAAATGAAGAACAAAACACTAATGCTAACTTTTTATCCCCATTATTTACTTTATTAGAGTTTTTCGAACTCCTCTGCACAAAGGAAAGGATAAGCTTTAGAAAACTCAGAGGCTTTGTCATCAAAAAGCCTTCTCCACACTGGCACACAAACACCTGTCAGTGCAAAAGATGCCTCTTTATCAACTCTACATTCCAACCAGGAGCCAAGCGTACTCAGAGCTTTCAGACTATTTTCTTGCAATGTTTTGAAATCCTTTCAGTTCACATGAAGTCTAACGATTTTTTTTAATGTGGGGAAAGGACAGAGAAAGTTCTTTATTTTTTATTTTAAGAAAAAGGAAAAAGATACTATGCCTTGATTATGAAGTCCTTTTAAAAGCTTTTTAGCTGACAGCATAGGCTTTGCTGAATAGTCTCTTAAGAACCTCCACTGAGAGATATAATTCTGCAATGAAACAGAGGCAGAACACACAGTTGAGCACCCACAGTGCCCAAAATTCACAGTCCATTTTATGCCATAAGCCAAGTTTCTCCCCCACAGCCCTTTGGAACATTCAAAGTCCCAGGTGGCATTTAACCAACTGATATGTCATGTTCTGAGAACAAGGACATTTCTTTGTACAGAACTCATTACAATCCTACAATTAAAACCAGATAAAAAAAAAACAGTACAAATAACCTAGGCCCTGCGCGTGCCCTGTTCCCAATCTCTTATTAGTGCAATACCCATGCTCTGTCCTGCAGGCCAAATCATCTTAGAGGAGTTGCCAAGCTAAGAAGGTCTGCTGCTTTCCAAGAGTTTGCCCCAATCAGAAGAGTCCAGAGAATACAGACTCAGCACTTAGGTATTCAAGGAACTCACAAAGGCTAGCATGAACATATTGAACAATAGTGGCCAAAGATGCATAAAACAGCCCACTTTTTAATTTCTTCCTGTACTTCCTGCCATTCCACTCTGCTTGTTAGGATTCACCTATAGAGAACAGGAGTGAGGAGTAGGAAGACGAAAGCAAACCAAGATTACACTAAATAACTGCACCTATCTCCCACCCA
Organism: Sorex araneus; assembly: GCF_027595985.1. Taxonomy (NCBI): domain Eukaryota; kingdom Metazoa; phylum Chordata; class Mammalia; order Eulipotyphla; family Soricidae; genus Sorex; species Sorex araneus. The sequence goes on from NC_073304.1 coordinate 115,941,365, forward strand.
CCTCCACATGAAACCCTGGTTTCAACCACACACTGGCTTGGGTGTGTGAAATACTGGCTTTTGAATGATGCAGCACTCATCCCTATTTCAGACATACCTTTTCACTGAAACTATTACATTTGGAGAGCTTCAAACTCCTGCTCCAGACCCATCCATCTAACAACAGAAAGCACCTCTCAAGCTCCTTTCTGACATGAGCCCATCATTCACCATTTGCTGGTACACACAGTTTTTTGCTGACAAAGCTCCATTACTAGAAAAAGCTCAGTAAGTAAAGCTGATTTGAAATAACTATATATTATACGAAGGCTGGATGAGGAAAACTGATTTGAAGTCTAGAAAATCATCATATAAAGAGGTTCTAGAAAGAACTGCTTAATTATTTAAATACCTTTGCTTCCTACAGGCCACACATCATTTGATTTATCATCCGTGCTAAATATTTGGTAATTTACTAGGGTCATCTGACAAAATAACTCCATATAGCAAGTACATATCAGACACTGTAATTCTTCTGTTGAAATGCCTACGCCTCCCTGATTAATGTTCTAATACTGAGCTAATGCTATCAAACTGAGGTGTGTGCCAATTTCAGCTCTTCAGTGAAGCTGCAAAGCTGCAAGCACACCAGTAGGGAATTCTTAAGGGCAAATTATCATGAACTATGCTCTATTGCTGCAAGGTAGGCTGATAACATGACTGTGATGGTCCCAGTAAAGATGCTTATAAGTCAACTGAATGAAGATGGCTCGTCCCACCTGAGTCTCACTCCCTGGATCAATAGCTAAAGCAAATTCTAGAAAGTAAGGCCATGGGGGGAAGATTGTATACCTTCTCCCCTACATGCCAGGCTCACTCCCAGCCCTACTCTGTTCATGTTACCCCAAAGTAGAACATCCTATTAGGGACTACTCACTTCTTAACTCCCAACTTGCACCTCAAGATCCGTGTCCTGCATAAAGCTTTTCCTCACTGTTTATAATTCAAATTCTCTCTCCAGTCTCTCAACTCCTACTACCAGTATTTTTTGGAGTGAAGTCAACAAATTTACCTTAATAAATTTAAGGCAAAAATCTTCACTTTCTAAATATTCTCTGGAGTTCTTAATTTAAAAAGGAGTAATACTGACTGTAAATTTTAGGCTATTAAACCAAAATTAAAGAATACAAGAATCTTACTACAAATCCAAAAGGATATCTAAATGATATATTTTTAATATTATAGCATAAAAACAGAAATACAATTTTTAAGCTCCTACTTAGAAACTTGACTATACTCTAGGTCATACAGACCAAAATTCCAAGAAATAGAAATCTTGCATCACAGTTCATAGAAATGCTAAAACCACCAACAACTTTACAAAAGAAACAAAAATCTCAGAGTATCTAGAAAATAAAAATGTGAGACATTATTTATTAGAATTTCCAGGACACATTTTCAGAGAAAAATAATCATAGCTTTTAAGTTGGTCTTGCTCTACAAGAAGAGGTTTAAACATGCAGTTCAAAAACAAACAAAAAATGAACATAAAGCCAAAAATAGCAGATATAAAATAATAAGAGAAAAAATAGAAGTACTAAAATCTTGGTCTACTGGCTTGTATTTTTTTGGGTCTGTTCATCAATCTCGTATCATTGTATACATATAGGTAAAATCATGTATGCATTCTTTTTCCTTCAGACTTATTTTACATAATTCTCTCAGGTTCCTTCCATTTTACTGCAATGGAAAACTTTTATCTTTTTAATAGCTTATATTCAGTATCCTATTGTATAAATGTATCACCATCCTTTTCCAATCATTTTTCAAAAGGCAATTCAGTTGCTTCAATTTTTTGGCTATTATATTAATATAAAATAAGCAATGCGATGGATACAACTTTCTGTGTTAATGTTTTCATATTTTTCAAATAGAAACAAAAAAGTTGGGTTGCTAAATCATCTAGAAACTCTACACTTAACTTTTTGAGGAGGTTTCACACCATTTTCCAAAATGGTTGCACCAATTTACATTTCAAAAAGGGGGTTTCTTTTTGCTTTCTCTATATCCTCCCCAACACTTGTTATCCTTGCTTTTGATGTCAGTCATTCTCACAGGTGTGAGATGGCATACTTCATTATGATATTTTATATTTACCTAATAAAAATAATCAGTGAAATAAGCATTATTCATATGCCTATATTCTCTTTGGAAAATTATATGTTCAAATATGCTGTCCATTTTTATTGGGTTTTGTTTTAGATCTTTTTGTGTGTTTGGTTATTTGTTGCTGTTTTGTTGTTATTCACTTGTGTGAGTTCTTTATACACATGAGCTACCAATCCCTTACAGAATTTATGATTTGCAAATATCTTCTGCAATTTAGTGTGCTATTACTTCATTTTGAATATATATATGTATGTATACATATTGCTGTTGTTTTTTTGGGGACCATACTTAGTGGTGCTCAGGGTTCATTCCTGGCTCTCACTCAGGAATCACTTCAGTAGGCTTAGGGGACCATATGGGATGCTGAGATTGAACCCAGGTCAGTTGTGTGCAAGACAAGTGCCTTACCAGCTGTACTATAGTGCCGACCCCTGTTGGATTTTTTGTTTATGGTGCAAAAGCTTTTCAATTCAATCTAGTTCTAATTTTTTTTTGCCTTGACTGTTCTCTGCTATTGTTGTTGAGTAGCCAAAAACATATTATGTTTATTTCATGGAATTTTTCACCAATATTATCGTCTACGTACTTTACAATTCAAGGTCTTAGATAGAGGTAACCAATACACGAGAATAGAGTGTAGTGCAGATTCATTCTTTTACATGAAACTATCCAGCTTTCTCAACACCAGTTGCTGAAAAGGTTCTCCTTTCTCAACATTCCTAGACCCTTTGTCATGAATTAAACACCAGTAAATCTGTGGGTTTATTTCCAGACTTTAAATTCTATTCCATTAGTGCATTCTTTGAATGCAGAAGGCTGGAGTTCAATCCCTGGAACCACATGGTTCCCAACCACAGCAGGAGCAATGCATGAGCAACATGCCAGAAGCACTCCCAGAAAACCAAAGGGTGTGGCACATAACAAATAAATAATAAAGAAAAATAGAAAATAAAATATATTCTATTGATCACTGTATTCATTTTTATTCCAATACTACACAGTTTTAACTACTATCACTCTGTAATACAATTTAAGGTCAGGATACCTCCATTTTTATCTTTCTCAAGATTGTCATAGCCAGTCAATATCTTTTATGATTACATATAAAACTAATCATTCAATAAATATTTTTAAACTATGTAAATACATATAAAATTAAAGTCTTCTTGCTTTGTTTCCTTTGGCATTTTTTATGCCTAAACAAAGGTATTGTCAGGACCAGAAAGAAAGTACAGTGGGTAAGGGGCTTGCCTTGCATGTGGCTGACCCAGGTTCAGTTCTTGGCATTCTATATGGCCCCCTAAGGATCACCATGAGTGATCCATGAGCACAGAGCCAGGAGTAAACCCTGAGCTCCACCAAATATGCCCCCACACACAAAAAAAAGGCATTGTAATTTTGATAGGATTACATCAAATTAATATATTGCCATTGGTAAAACAGACATTTTAAATATGCAGAATGTCTTATCACAATGTCTTACTCATTTAACTGTATATTCATTATACAAAGGTCTTTAATTTATTCCTGGATATTTGAGTATTTTCATGCAATTATAAATTAGATTGCTTTCCAATTTTTTTATTAATTACATTTACTAATGCAACAAATTCTTGTACATTTTTTAGCAAAAAGTCACTGTACTTACTCTTTGATATTTTAATGGATTCTTTAAGAAATATGGATTCCATATTACTATATCATCTGCAAAACAATATAGCTTCATTTCTCTTTCTGATCTAAATTCCTTTTCTTTCTTTTTTTTTTTTTGAATACAAAGATTTTTTATTTTTTTTTTAATTTATTTATTTTTAATTAGAGAATCACCGTGAGGGTAAATTCCTTTTCTTTCTTGATGCTGCCTATTTGCTTGAGCGAAGACCTCTAATACCAAATTAAGAGAGGTGGTGGTAATGTATGGCATTGTTCTAGTCCTGATTTTACAGAAAAAGACTTTTCATTTTTTTCATCATCAATTGTGATATTGGCTGTCAGCAGAAACAACACGGCTTAGAATTAAGACCCAATGGTCCAGGGGCTGGAGCGATAGCATAGCGGGGAGGGCGTTTGCCTTGCACTCGGCCAACCTGGGTTCGATTCCCAGCATCCCATATGGTCCCCTGAGCACCGCCAGGAGTAATTCCTGAGTGCAGAGCCAAGAGTAACCCTGTGCATCGCCAGGTGTCACCCAAAAAGCAAAAAAAAAAAATACCCACTGGTCCAGATGTATAACTCTTTTGATGCATTACTAAATTTAATTTGCTAGTATTCTGCCAAGAATTTTTGAGTCTATATATATATATCAAAGACTGGTCTACAGTTTTCCTGTGATGTTCCTTTTTGGTTTTCGTATGAGGATAGTGTTGGTTTCATTAAATTTATTCTGAAGTATTCCTTCTTTGCTAGTTTGGAGGAGTTGTAAAAATTAGGCTAAAGTTCTTTTTAAAAGGTTTGATAATTTTTTTTAAATCAGTTCTTGCGCAGCCACATTCAAGGCCACACAACACACCATAAGACATTCCCTAACCATTTTCCAAGAGTACCACACCACATTTGATGGGGCTCAAATAGTATGCAAACAATCATAGAGGGAAATATATATGCATATACACATATTTTCAGATATATATATATGAAAGCTCACATTATTCAACCTTTAACAACACATTAGTGATATCCTAAAGAATGTCTTAATGGTCCCTGCCAAAATAGAACTATCTTCACACTGTTTCCTCTATGGATTCTTTTTTGTAGCATTTTCAGTGTTTTTTCATAACAGATAATATAAAATATATTATTTCGGTTGTTCTTTGGGACAGGGATTGGGACTTGGGATGGAAACGTACCAAATATGGTGGTGGGAAGGTGTAATGGTGGTGGGATTGGTGTTTGAGTATCAAATGTAATCAAATATTATGAACTACCTTATAAAATAAAAAAATTTTTTAAATAAATAAAAATCAGGTCTTGAGGCCAGAGAGATTGAACAGAAGTGAAGGCTCTTATCTCAGCTTACTCTTTGGCCATGACCCTGATTCGAATCTTGGCACCATGTATGATCTCTGAGCATTTTCTTTAAGTTGTCTCTGAGCACTGGCAGGGGTGTTCCCCTCAAAAATTAATAATAACAACAACAAACTAGTGTCATAAGAACTCTCTCAGTACCAGCCATTACAGAAAAGGAATTTTTAAAGGATCATGCAATAGATTACAGCAAAGTTTTTTTTTCATATGATACCAAAACCAAAGAGAATTAACAAATAACTTCGAAGAAATAAGAATGACAGCAAATGGGAGAGATAGTACATGGGGTCAGGTGCTTGCTTGCATGCAGTCAACTTGGATTCAATCCCTCCTACTTCATATGGTTCCTGAGCACTACCAGGAGTGATCCCTGAATATAGTACTTCATATGATCCCCTGAGCACTGCCAGGTGGGTGTGAGTCAAAACAAAACAAACAGGGGGTTAGTAAGAAGGCTTATTCAAAATATCTTTAAGTCAGTTGTTTCACTCATCACTCATTACCATTTCATTCTCATTCAATTTTACTTAGCTATACTTTGCAAGCCCTTTTATTTTTACAAAGCTTTTTCCATGATACTATGAAGCAGATATGAATCAACCCCATTTCAGAGTTACAGAAAATAAGATTCAGGAAAGTTAAATCTCTGTCACAGTCACAGAGCTAGAAATGTTGTTCTTTCACACCAAGCCCTATAGCCACATCCTTAACAACACACCTCACTTCCTCCACCCTATTCCACCCACCGCCATAGGACAGATGTCACCATGGATGTTACTTCAAGTTCTTGGAAAGTAATTCGTGAATCAATGGAAAATCTTAATTACTTTATTTCTTTTGTAAAAATTAAAATGAAAATATATCCATTTCTTAGAGGCAGTATAATGAATGCTATACACAGCATCAAATTATTAAATAATTTTAGCAAGGCTGATTCTATGATTGACATGCTCTTTTTTTCTTCAAGATTTCAGATTTTAAGCCACAAAACTTCAATAAGAATGTTTTAAATAAAAGAAAAATTTATTTTGTTTAAAAACCTTTAAAAAATATTTCATATGGAAGTACTGTTCTCCACAGTTTATACTATAACCTCTAGCACAAACCAATGTTTCATCCAAAAATTTTTTAATAAAAAGGAATGTGCAACTCTAAAAGCTGTCACTTTGTTTCAAGTCAGAAAAGCATTATAACTGAATGAAAAATGTATCCTGACACCACTGGAGGTGGGCCAATTTGGACAGAACCAGTAGGCTCCTAAAATAACTATGGAAAATAGAGACATACCATACAGACATCCCACACAAACCTTATGCAGTCACTTAACAAATGTGTGGCACACTTCAGATACTGCACAGGGTACTGGAAAATACTCTGAATAGTAATAGACCTGGAACTTGCCTTCATGGAATCCAATGTGTAATTAGAAATACATTGAAAAAAAGAACTAACAGATATATAATTCCAACTTATCTGCTATTAAATAAGTCATCTGTTACATGATAAATTTCCCAACAAACTACCCCCAAACTCATTCTTCATAAGTGAGCTACAACTTATGCAGGCAGACTAGACTATAGGTTGGAGACTACAGTGAGGGTCTAATTCATGAGTAAGGGCCAATCTCAGAATGGGAAATGGCAGAAGTGAAAGATAAGCAAAAAAATGTGCAATGACTCTGACAGTCTAAGTCCAGAACTAGCACTCTCTTGTTTGCACCTATGTTTTACTAGTCTGAGCCAGACAGGTAGGTGGCCATACTCAACACCAATGGTGTTGGAGAAACATACTCTGGGAGAAGAATTGCAATGCCTTAAGGATATTGTAAGTGGAGGAGTAGAAAAACAATACAACCTGCCACAGCCACCAAAGATAGACAGGTGACACTAGGAGAGATCTGAACCTGTGAGTAAGGCAAAGTAAGACTTTTCTAAGAAAATGCAGCTGGAACTGATATCAAAAAGATGTGGGAGTGAAGAAAGTTGACATACATTAGTGAGAAAGAAACTTCAAAACTAAGAACAGAGCAAGTCCAAAGTCCAGTGGTCAAAGGAGATATGACCAACTCAAACGTATGCAAGCACAGCTAAAAGAGTGCAACTCACACTGAACACTGTACAAGCACCACAACCAGTATGTGTTTTGACCTCCAGACATTGCAATAACACCCAACAGGGAAGGGATCAAATCCTCTCTTTAAAAAAATAAATAAATAAAGGTCTGTGTTCCAGGAGTCTTTCCATGAGGCACTCTTTATCTTAATAGCATAAAACCAATTTTAAAAAATACTAAGCAGGGAAGTGGCATAAATTAGATTTATCTCTTCACAAGATTATTCTTTCTTCAGAACAGAGAATACTTGAGTGGATAAATCACAAAACTACGAAAGTCCGGGTGAGAGACGACCAGGTCTTGAACTAGAATGGTTACTGATAGAAACAGAAATTAAACTGTTCAAGAGATTTTATACAGAGGGCAAGCAAAGCATCCTTACTGAGGTCACTAACTACCTTCCTAATATTAAATCTACTAACTACCCCAGACTTCATCCTGGCTTTCTTTCTCAGCAGCATTTGACCTTCCTAAAGATTCCTTCTTCTTCCAAATGTTCTTCAGTTTCAGACCACAAATCTAGTTTTTCTCCACCCTCTCTTGGCTGCACAGCCTCGGTGCCTTCCTTGATTCTTCAGATCTGTTCTATAATCTCATCACCCTTCCTTCCCTCCATGCTCTCAACCCCCAAGCAAATCCAGCCACTCCCCTGAGACCAATACCTCATAAGACACAATTACCTTCTGGACACTTCTTTGGTTATCCCCATAGATATGAGATATCTCATGAGTTTGAGGAACTCATTAAGCAATAAATTCATCTCTCTTTATCTCTACCTTGAAAACTCTCCCTGCCCCCCTCCCTTTTCTAAGAGACAGCCATCCAGTTTTTCTAATATAAATCCTAGAGTACAAATTCCTCCCAGATCTTACCTTCCCACATCTGTTCAATACAAACACTTCCAAATTTACTTCCTAAAATGCTATTTAGGGTCATCCACTCTTCATTTACACCACGCTGCTCCACATGACGTCCTCTACTTCATCTAGAGGACTCCACAGCCTTGGAGCTCTCTCTCACAACAAAAGCCATCTTTCTAAAAAGCAAGTAAGACCCTGCCACTCTCTTCCGTAAGCCCATTCAATGGCAACCTCTTACCATCAGACTCAAATTCAAACTCTAACAGGATATAAAAAACCGCTATGTGAATCGACCCCTGCCTCTCTTCCAGGTGTGATCCTCTGTTCCTACTATTTGCCAGCAATCAGCATAATGACCACTCTTCCTTTAACATATGATGGTTTTGTAAAATGAATGAATGTATGAATAAATGGATCCTTAAGACTCACCTTACTGATAATGGACCAAACTTATGATGACCTCTCAGTGTCTGTGTTGCAAGCCATAATGCCCAAAAGGAGAGAGAGAGTATGGGGAATATTGTCTGCCATGGAGGCAGGGGGAGGGTGAGAAAGAGGGGTATGCTGGGGATATTGGTGGTGGGGAATGTGCACTGGTGGAGGGATGGGTGTTTGGTCATTGTGTAACCCAAACATGAAAGCTTGTGACTATCTCAAGGTGATTCAATAAAATTAAAAAAAAAAGACTTTACTTACACCTCCTTAAAATGCAAGCTCAATGAAGGGAAAAATTCTTTCTGTGGCGAATAAAAAAAAAGGTATTTGTGTGGCAGAAGTAGAATGCATGCCTCGAATCAAGAGGTCCTGGATTTGATCCTCAGAATCCCTCCTTTGGAATAAAGAGGCGGAATGGGGAGAGGGCATAAAATGGCATCACCCTGAAGGGATCCCCGATGGCATGGAACCAAAAGGGTGGGTGATGGAAATGAAGCCAGGAAAGCAGCTAAGTACAACAACTGAATCAAGTACTGAGTTCAGACACTCACATATCATACTCCTCTATCACAACTGCACTGCAATTCCTCTTTCTATGCAGGAAGTTATAAAAAATGAAACAATATCTCCATACCTTGTAGAAATGCAGAAATTTTCCACTGAAATCCATTACACATTATTGAAGGAATGGTCTTCTGGAGACTTATTTACCTATTGTCCTTCTGTTTCAAGGGGGTAGACTACATTGAAATAAAACCTGAGGTGTTAATGCCTTCTACATTGGGTAATATTTCATCAAAATCAGCCAGTGTCTTCTAAAATGATTAAAGATCACCTTTTAAATATGAAACATTCAGTACTTACATTGAAACAAATATTCTTTAATTCAGTCAATTAAATATAGTAATGTGATAAGGGACAAAGTAAAGCAACTCCAGAGGTTAACCCTCAAAAAAAATCAAATATTAAAACTAAAGAAATTAAAGTATTGGAGATCCTCTGTTGACAAGGCAAAAATATGTTCTCATTGGCTCTTCAATCTCTTAGTTATTAACAGCAGACAATGCCACATCAGTCATGAAGCCTGAACCAAGGACCTTTTGCCTGAGGTTAGGTTTCCAAAGCATCCACTCAGCACTTTCAGACTCTTAAATATGATGTTCCCTTTGCTATTTTTCTCCACCTGACTCAGAGCAGGTTGCAGTCCTGGGAGAGAGCTGCCTTCTCCCAAGGTGAAAGCAGACAGCTCTGAGTAGGAGACTGGGAGACGGCGGCTTCTGTCCTTTGGCCCTTCAGAGCCAGGATCTGAAAATCAAAAAGGTTGGCAAGCTATGTCATAAATGAAGCATGGAGCAGAAAGCAGAGATGGGGAAAGGGGATAAGCCAGAAAGAAAGGAAAAGGAGGCCCAGTGGAGGACGGGGCTGTGCCTCAGGGGCAGCAGCAGCCCAGCGGGCACAATGGGAAGACAGACCTACTCCTTCACTGCAGCTGAAAGGGACCATCATGCCTAAGAGAAGTAATTAGAGAGGAATAGTAATTATCAAAGATAGGACTAGAAGGTCCGAAAGACAGGAAGTTCTGTCAAAGCCCATAATTCTTGCAAATGAGCAGCAGACCCTGGGTGACACAAGTCCTCCCTCATGAATTATACAGCTGGCCCGCTGTGCAGAGAACACTCAGGGCTCTTCCACATCAGAAGGGACTGGTCGGGGTGGGCAGAGCAAGACCCCAGGAGTTATCCAGGCCTACTTTCCAGGTGGTGAGCCCTGAATACGAAGCTGTTTGAGATGCATGAATAAAGCTTTCCTAGGGAGGTGTATTATAGGACAAACCGGCTGCCCAAAAATCTGTATGTCAAAATCTAGTTCCCAGTATCTCAGAATGGGGCTGTTTTGGGAGGGTCTTAAGAGTAAGCAAGTTAAACTTTAATAGTAATCAAGTTAAAATAAGGTGACTGGGGTATACCCAAATCCTCTGATTGGCATCCTCAGAAAAATGATTACGGGACAGGGATGTGGCTCAGTGGTGTAGCACTTGCCTTGCATGTATGAGGCCCTGGAGAAGGGAAGAGAAGGGCAGAGGAGGGCAGGGGATGGGAGGGATTAGGACACAGATACACAGAGGAAAGATCATGTGATGACACAGGCAGAAGAGGATGGCCCATCTGCAAGCCAAGGAGAGAGGCCACGGGAGAAAGCAACTCTCGGACAACACCTTGACTTGTACTTCCAGCCTCCACATCTGGGCTAGATGGTGGGGTGGGGGAATCCTTTCCTATTGTTTAAGGTTTAAGGTCTGTGGTATTTTGTTAGCAAAACAAAAACAGGACAACACAAAGACCAAGAGCTGCAGAAAGGAAACAGAGACTCAGGGGTAGAGAACAAAAATCTACTGCCCCAAACTGTCTTTGACGAAAGGTTAATTTCATGGAAAGGGCCCTGAAGAAAGGAAACTATTTTAAGAACCATAATTCACACAGAATTAGAGTGAATTATGCCTGGGGTGACTACCTAGAAGGTCTATTCTCTTGCTTTCAGGCATCTTGGTTTACAATACTGATAGGACTTCATGCACAACACAATGCTTCCTCACACTCTACCCCAGAGTCCACTTTCTTCACCACGACCCCAGTTCCCTCCCCAATCCTAATACCCCACCCTTGTACCCACTAAGCTTCCTATTGAAGACCAGATCTCAGTTCCTGTTGCCTTTCTGCATTTGTTATACCACTGCTTTCCTTATATCCCACATATGAGACATCATTCTTTGTCTGTCTCTCCTTCGAACTTCACTCAGCACGATTCTCTACAGATCTATCCACCTAGCAGCAATCTGCATGACTTCATCTTTCCTTAGAGCTGAGTAGTATTCCATTGTGTATGTGTATAGTTTCTTCATCCAGACATCTGTTCTTGGACATTTGGGCTGTTTCTAGATTTTGGCTATTGTGACAAATGCTACAATAAACATAGGAGTGCAAGTATATTTTCTGAATAGTATTTTGGGGCCCTTGGGGTAGATACCAAGTAGTGGACTTGCTGTGTCATATAGAAGCTCAATTCCTAAGTTTGGGTTTGTTGTGTTTTTGTTCAGGGGGGAGGTGTTTTGTTTAGTTTCATTGGTTCTCAGTTTTCTGGCCACATCAGGTGATGTTCAGGGATTACTCCTTGCTCTGTAGTCAGGAATTACTCCTGGGAATGCTTAGGGGAACCATATGGAATGCTGAGGATCCAATCTGGATCAAGGAAAATTCCCTGCACACTGTACTATCATTCCAGCCCCAGATTCTAGTTTTATGAGGAGTATCAATACTGTCTTCCAAAAAGGTTGGACCAGCTGACATAGTAGTGAATGAGGGATCTGTTTTTCTCACATCCATACCAACACTGATTGTTTTTATTCTTTGTGATATATGCCAATCTCACTGATGTAAGACGATATCTGATTTTCATTTCCCTGATAAGGGACATAGAGCATTTTTTCATATACATTTTGGCTATCTGGATGACTTCCTTGAGAAAGTTTCTGTTTATCTCTCCCGCCCCACCCCATCCAACCCCCTCCTTTTGTTTTGGTTGTTTTTGGGGCCACACTTCAAAGTGCTCAGGGATTACTCCTGACTCCGTGATCATGGATCAATAGTGGTGGCAGTAGGGCAACAAGCCCTTTGAGGTAAGGGGGATCAAATCTAAGTAGGCCACACGCGAGTCAAATGCCCTGGAATATCTCTCCAGCCCCACCCCACCCCCATTTTTTTTAATTTATTTTTTAATTGAATCACTGTGAGAGAGTTACAAAGCTTTCATGATTGTGTTTCATTCATACAATGATCAAACACTCATTCCTCCACCAGTGCACATTTTGCACCACCAATGTCCCCAGTATCCCTCCCGCCACCGCCCCCCACCCCCTGCCTCTATGGCAGATATTTTCCTTCTTACTCTCTCTCTAATTTGGGGCATTATGGTTTGCAATACAGATACTGAGAGTCCATCATGTTTGGTCTTTTATCTACTTCCAGCACACGTCTCCCAACCCGAGTGATCCATCCAACCGTCACTGACTTAATGATCCCTTCTCTATCCCAGCTAGCTGCCTTCTGCCCCAGTTCATGAGGCAGGCCTCCAACTTCCTGGCCCTTGGCTCTACTATCCATGCATCCCCCAATTTTTAATAGTATTGTTTTTCTCTTGTTAAGTTCTACCAGTGCTTTGTGTATGTTTTATATTAACCCTTTTTAAGATGAGTGGTGGGCAAATATTCTCTCTCAGTCTGTGGGGTGTCTTTTAATTCTGATCCTAGTTTCTTTTGCAATGCAGAAGCTGCTTAGGGTGATATAGCATATTTGTTTATCTTTGCTTTTCTTTTACTTTACCAAAATGGCACTGAATCATTGAAGATGCCTCTAGTTTCAATGTCATGGAGTGTTCTATGTTTTCCTCAGTATAATTTATGGATTCAGATCTGATATCAAGGTCTTTTTTTTTCTTTTTGGGTCACACCCGGCGATGCACAGGGGTTACTCCTGGTTATACACTCAGGAATTACTCCTGGTGGTGCTCAGGGGACCATATGGGATGCTGGGATTTGAACCCGGGTCGGCCAGGTGCAAGGCAAACACCCTACCCGCTATGCTATCGCTCCAGCCCCTGATATCAAGGTCTTTAATCACTTTGATTTAACCTTTGTGCATCTGTTAGGAAAGCATCTGGATTCTTTTCTTTGCTTTGCTTCTGTGTGTATGTGTGTGTGTGTGTGTGTGTGAGAGAGAGAGAGACCAAGCAGTTTTCCAAACATCATTTATTAAAAAGGTTTTCCTTGCTCTACTTCATACTTTTTGTTCATTTATCAAAGATTAATTATCCATATACTGGGGCTGGAGCAATAGCACAGCAGGTAGGGCGTTTGCCTTGCACACAGCCGACCCGGGTTCGATTCCCAGCATCCCATATGGTCCCCCGAGCACCGCCAGGAGTAATTCTTGAGTACAGAGCCAGGAGTAACCCCTGAGCATCGCCGGGTGTGACCCCAAAAAGTAATTATCCATATACATGAGGATCTGTTTCTGGACTCTAAGTTCCATTCCATTGGCCTGATATCCTGTCTTTATTCCAGTAACACAATGGTTTTGATTACCACAATTTGATAATACAGTTTGAAGTTGAGAAAAGAGAAGCCTCCTATCTTCTTTTGTCCTAGGATTACTTTGACTATTTGGGGAAGGGGTTATTACTCCACATAAATTTCAAGAGAGTTTAATCTATGTCTTTTAAAAAGACCTAGGTATTTTTATAAGGACTGCATTAAATCTATATAATGCTTTGGTCTCTTAGCTCTTTTCAAGGGAGAAAGCATACCTTAATTTACAGTGCTTTCCTGATAAGCTGCTTAACTGGTTTCCCCCATCATTTGCATATTCTCTCCTTTCAGCTAAGTTTACTTCAGTTTACTTGAAGGTATTTTCTGGATTCACAAAGGTGAGTTGTTAGAATGATTGCACTCCTTTGTGAGATGTGAAAAACACAGTATAAGATTAATACCCAAAGACAGTGGAAATGAGGGCCAGAAGGACTGGAAGCTTGCCCCAAGTAGTGGAGTGGGGAGGGCAGTTAGGATAGAGAAGTCCACTGGGACAGTGAGAGCTAGAAATGATCACTCTGGACAAGAACTGAGTACTAAAAGTAGGTAAAGGGCTAAATATGATAATCTTTCAGTACCTGTACTGCAAACCATAATGTCCAAAAGGAAAGAGAAACAAAGAGAGAGAGAGAGAGAGAGATAGAGAGAGAGAGAGAGAGAGAGAGAGAGAGAGAGAGAGAGAGAGAGAGAGAGAGAGAGAATTGCTTGCCACAGAGACAGACTGGGGGTAGGGAAGAGAGGTGTGTGACAGGAGGAAAACTGGGGACACTGGTGGTGGGAAATGTACACTGGTGAAAAGAAGGGTGTTAGAACATTGTATGACTGAATCCCAACCATGAACAACTTTAAAACTGTGTATCCCATGGGGATTCAATTTAAAAAAATTTAAGGAAATATTAGTGCAAGAATCAATCTGTCTGATGCTTTTGGGGTTTGTTTGTCCAATCTCTGAAGGACACAGAGAGGGACAAGATAACTTATTTTGCACTCTGACAAAGTGCAACTAGTTAAGAGCACAGAAGCTGAATTAGAAAAGTCGCTGGTAGGCTAGAATCCACAGACACCCATTTGAAGCTGATGAACCACGTGGATCAACCACGCTTCTAGCCAATTCCTGCTCTGCCATCAGATTGCAAGGAAAGAAACGTGGGCAGCAAAGCAACTAAGAAAATTTAGCAATTCTTGGAGGATAATTTAGCAATTCAAGAACATGAACTCAGAATAATATTTAGGATGATGGTAATATCAGTAAATAAGATAAAGAATACAAGAACAAATTGGGGAGGAAGCAAATGAAATCCAGTTTGGATAGGATGCATTTAAGGGAGGAGGGCAGGGCAGACCTCAACCCCTGTCCTCTTTTTTTTTTTTTTTGCTTTTTTGGGTCACATCTGGCGATGCACAGGGGTTACTCCTGGCAGTGCTCAGGGGACCATATGGCCATATGGGATGCTGGGAATTGAACCCAGGTCGGCCACATGCAAGGCAAATGCCCTACCCGCTGTGCTATCTCTCCAGCCCCCCACCCGCCCCGCCATCCTCCTAAGGCACTGATGAGCCCACGCTCCCTTCTTGAGCTCCTGTGCAATCACATAATCACATCTCTTCTTATGTAGGGCCCCATATTCATAATCAGTGGTTTGAAACTTTTTTAATTTTTAAGAAGAGCCCCACAATAACTACAACCAACCAATTTAATTCATAAGCCATGATTTTTTTTAAACAAAAACCCAGTAAGTTTCAGTAAAGTTGAATAGTACTGCTTTAAATTTAGATCCACTAACTCCAGAAAGGTTCACCTCCCATTTTCATTCTGATGGGCCAGATTACAGAATCTTGGGTGAAGCTGTCAGAACATTCTAATGTTTGCAAATTGTGAAAGTTCAAGCAAAAGTCAACCATGTGGAAAAGAAACCAGGGGGTGGGCTGGGAAAAGTTAAATGAAGGGGCGGCTCTTTGAATGTTGTGGTCTTGGACCACTTAAGAAAAATAATCAAAAATCACTTTCAACACCTACGCTTTTTTTTTTCAGAAGGAAAAAACATTAGAAAGCACTGCCTGTTGGGGGGAAAAATTGTATAAATCATTTTATTTCATGCTCCATCATTTACTCAGCACAGGCTTCAGTGACACCTCCTGATTAGGTTTAATTTTAAGCCAGCAAGAACACCACATACTGCATTGTCTGAGAAAGTTCCATTTCTCTCCAAGCCTGATGGGTGACTATTGTAATGTAAAACCCTGGGATTTAAATAACACAAGCGGATTCTATTATGAGAAGAAAGGTTTATATTTTGGAGTCTTTTTACTTCAAAGGAGTCCAGATACCAAACTATGAATTACCTGAAACAATGGACTTCAGTGATCAGCTCTTTGCCAGTTTCTTTAGGAGAAAGACTACTTTACTTGACTAACGACCAGAACTACAGATCCAATTATCGTTATGAAACAGTCCCAGGTTCTCAAAATTAACACTGCTTAGGAAAATTGAAGGAACGAGGAGACCTGGCTTAACCTGGGAAGGCAAGTGATCCATCCAGGCTTAAGGGGCAGAAGTATTTGCCCTTTCCCAATGTCTGGCTCCCATAGACTGAGCTCTGACTACCTCACACCTACAAAAATTTCCTGAGGGAGTTTCCCAAGAACTAGCTCACAGCAGGTCCATCTCCCACAGGAAACACAGAAAGGAAGCAATTCGACCAAAATGAAAAATCAGTTTAAAAGAAAGTAGGATATCCTCCTGGATCTTTAAGCTCTCTCAAGCTTCCAACCAAAAGCTACCCAACACCATTATCCCATGACGTCATGCCCTCTCCAAAGACCCCAACAAGATGGGACTTGTACTGTGATACTCCCAAAGAACACTATAATCTCTCAAGAGATGACTCTGAGAATGGATATTGTGACAGAGATCAAAGAACTACTTTCTACCCTCAATGAGCACAAATCTAGTGGGCAAGTAGCTCCATAAAGCAGTGCTTGTTCTCATCTGTGATTTACACTGCCAAATATTATGGAGGATGGATGATCAGGAACAAGTTCCTCTAAGAAATGACACAGCTGAAGATGCTGAAAATGTGTCTTGAGATTAAACGAACAAAGGTACATAGTACAAGAGCTAAGGCACATGCCTTGCACGTGGTCAACCCTATTTCAATATCCAGTACCACATGGTCCTCCAAGCATCTCAGGGTACACACAGGAGATGCCCAAGCAACACTGCATACTAAGGTCCTTGCAAAACTGCTGACCTGTCTGATCAAGAATCACTGGGAGGGACCCCCAGGTCTTCTGAGCACTGCTTAGGAGACCCAAAAAGGAAAAATTCCATGGAAGAGTCCAGCCTTTAGAAAAAAAAAAAAGTGGTACCAAGTGAAAATGGTAACATAATATGGGGCATGAGATAGGTCCCACTATAAGCATCCTATAGAAGATCTAAGGCAAAATTCCCTTTTAGACACCTATAAAGTGTTAGCAGACTTTATAGTACCCAAGCATGGTTTAAAGAACAAAGCACTTGTTCTCCTATTTACACTGGATGAGGTTTTATTCTACTACTAGATTTTCAAAGAAGTTCTGGGAAATAAATAATCTAGCCAATCAGAAGAGATTACAGTGGGAGGGACAGCATATACAACAACACACTTTACATTATGCTACATGTTTAACTAAGGAGGTAAAGGACATGTACAAAGAAAACTACAAAACACTACACCAAGAAACAAAAGAGGACATAAGGAAATGGAGACATGTTTCCTGCTCATGAACTAGGAGAATTAACTTTGTCAAAATGGCAATACTCCCCAAAGCATTATGCAGATTCAGTGCAGTCCTATAAAGATACCCCTGACATTTTTCAAAGAAATTGATCAAACACTCCTGAGATTCATACAAACAATAAATCCCCACAAAAAAAAAAAAAACAGCACTCCTTGGAAAAAAGAAGGTAGAAGGCATCACCTTCCCCAACTTCAAACTGTCTAAAAAAGAGGCAGTACTTAAAACAGCATGATATTGGAATAAAGACAAACCCACAGTCCAGTGGAATAAAGTTGACTATCATGACACACACCTTCAAATATATGATCATTTAATCTTTGATAAGAGAATAAGAAATATGTAGTAGGGCAAGGAAAGCCTCTTTAACAAATGGTGCTGGAAAAACTGGACAGCTACTTGTTAAAAAACAATGAACTCAGACCTCTATCTAACAACTTGCACAAAAGTCAGATCAAAACGGATTAAAGACCTCAACATCACACTTGAATCCATAAGGTATGCAGAAGAAAACATAGGCAAAATCCTCCAAGACGTTGAAGCTAAAGGCATCTTCAAAGATGAAAGAACACTGACCTACAGGAAGCAAAGATAAACAAAAGTGACTACCATAAACTAAGAAGTTTCTGCACCTCAAAAAAAAAAAAAACAAGTGATGAAGATACAACGACAGCCTATGAAATAAGAAAAATTATTCACTCAATACTCATTAATAAGGGGGTTAGTGTCAAAAATATACAAGGCACTGCTAGAACTTTACAAGACAAAAATTTACCCCATCAAAAAATGGGGAGAAGAAATGAAAAGACACTTCCTCAAAGAAGAACTTCAAATGGCCAAAAGCACATGAAAAAAATGCTCTTTATCACTAATCATCAGGGAGATGCAAATCAAACCAACAATGAGATATCATCTCACACCATAGAGACTGGCATACATCCAAAAGAACAAGAACAGCCAGTGCTGGCTTGAATGCAGGGAGAAAGGGACTCTCCTTCATTGTTGGTGGAAATGCTGACTGGTCCAGCCTTTCTGGAAAACAAAGGACATTCCTCAAAAAAACTAGAAATTGAGCTCACATTTGACCCAGCAATACCTCTTCTGATAATATACCCTCAGGACTCAAAGAATACAGCAGAAACACCATCTGTACGTCTATGTTCATTGAGCACTATTCACAATAGCCAAAATCTGGAAACAGCCTGAGTGCCCTAGAACAGATGAATGGATAAAGAAACTATGGCACACCTACACAATGGAATACTATGCAGCTGTCAGGAAAAATTGACATAAAATTTGCCTATAAATGGATGGACATAGAGAGAGAGTATCATGCTGAGTGAAATGAGTCAGAAGGAAAGATACAGAATTACTACATTCATTTGTAGTATATTTTTAAAAATATAGTATGAAACTAATATCAAAGGTCAGGAAAAAGAGGATCCAGGAGATACAGTCAATGGTTGGAACCTACCACAAGTGTGTGTGTGGAACAGAGGGTAAGTAAAGTAGAGAAGAGACCAGTATGACCAATAAATAGTTAGAAATGATCATGCAGGACAAGAACTGAGTGTTGAAAGTAGGTAAAGGGATATACATGATAACATTTCAGTATCTGTATTGCAAACCATAATGCCCTAATGAGAGAGATGAAGAGAGGGAAGGAGGGAGGAAGGAAGAGAAAAAAGATTGTCATACATGTACATACAGGCAGGTTGTCGGGGACTGAGGGGTGGTGGGGGTGGTGGGAGGGAAACTGGGGACACTGTGCTGAGAAGTGTAACCGGCGGAGGGATGGGTGTTGAAACAACTGAAACACAATCATGAACAGCTTTGTAATGGTCTACTTCACGGTGATTCAATTTTTTACTTTTTTTTATGCATTATGCTACATGAAGCACAGGTGCAAAGAGATGTTCCCCCATATGGTTCCCAGCTAACAAATATTAGCATCACCCAGACCAGCTGAATCTGAAGAAGACATTTCACCGATGGAACAGAGAGCCCAGAGATAACCCCTCCATATACCAATAGCCCATTTATGAGGAAAGAACCAAGAACAAAACTGGAGGACAAAAAGTCTCCTCACAAATGGTGCTGGGCAAGTTAAGTTACCAGCAAAAGAATGAAATTAGACCTCTTTTTAACACAAAAGTGAATTAAATACCCAAATCCACAGAATACTTCAAAGAAAAAAATTGGCAAAGCACTCCATGAAACTGGCTCTAGCAAATCAACTCTAAAGCAAACTAAAGCAAAAATATAAAAATAGAAGAGGAAATAAATTACATCAAACTAAAATGTTTCTGTCTACAAAAGACACTATTTCACCAAGACAAAAAGACATTTGATTAACGAGAAAAAAAATTCCCACGTCACACATCTGACAGAGGGGTAAGATCCAAGATTTACAAATCATTCCCAAAACTCAACAACAAATGTCAAAAATAGGGGAAGGAACTGAAGAGACACTTCTCTAAATGACATCTAGACAGGCAATAGGCACATAAAAAATAATAGTATCAGTGATCTTCAGGAAAGCACAAATTGTAATGACAATAAGGTCTCACCTAACATCAGTGACAAAAGCCTATATCAAAAAGGCCAGAAATTCATGGAGAAAGGAACCTCATTCACTATTGGTAAGAATAGCAGTTGGTTCTGCCTCCCTGGGAAACAGTATGGAGATGTCTTAAAAAAAAAAAACCTAAATATCTGACCATCATACCATCATATGATACAGTAATCCCACTCTTTAGTATTTATGCCAAGAACACAAAAATACCAGGTCAAAAAGATATTTGCTTACCTATATTCACTAAAAAACTATTTATAACAGCCGGAATCTGGAAACAACCCAAATAATCCAAAACCCAATGACTGAAAAACTAAGTTGTGATATATATACACAACAGAATACTATTCAGCTATAAGAAAAGATGAAATCTTGCATTCTACTACAACATGGATGGAACTGGAAGGGGGTGAGGGTGGTCACTCATACTAAATGAAACAAGTCCAAAAGAGAAAGATAACTACAAAATGATATCACTCACACCTGTTAAACAAAGACACAAAGCAAGACAATAGACAAATTCAGTGAAAACAAACCCTTAGACTCTGACAACAAAGCTGAGGTTACCAAAGGTGGGGGAGGCCTGCAAGAAAAGGCTCCTAATCAGTGTGCTGAAGAATATTGGCACTTTAGTGGTGGGTATGATGTGAAAACATTGTACCCCAAAGCATACAAACACTTGTACTTTTGTAACCCGACATTACCCCAATAAATAAAATAAACATTGGGGCCAGAGAGAGAATACAGCGATAAGGCACTCAACAGACCCTGGCTTGTCCCTGGCACTTCAAATGATCCACTGAGCACCATCAGGAGTGATCCCTGGGCCCAGAGTCAGGAATAAGCCTTGAGTACATGAGTGTGATCCAAAAACAAAAAATAAGCAAGTCGGTGCAAATAAAATTCAATGGGGTAAAAGTTCAAGAATTTGCATTTCTAATACTCCCTGGGGTGATACTAGTCCCATCATAAACTGCACAGTTTAAAAAGCACTGCTGTAGAGGGCTGGAGCAATAGTATAGCAAGTAGGATGCCGGACTGCACACGGCCAACCCAGGTTCCATCCCCAGCATCCAATATTGCCCCATGCACTGCCAAGAGTTTCTGAGTACAGA
This sequence comes from Sorex araneus, assembly GCF_027595985.1. Classification (NCBI taxonomy): domain Eukaryota; kingdom Metazoa; phylum Chordata; class Mammalia; order Eulipotyphla; family Soricidae; genus Sorex; species Sorex araneus. The sequence continues at coordinate 115,962,551 of NC_073304.1, forward strand.
GCCAAGAGTAACCTCTGGGCATTACCAGGTATGGCCCAAAAAGGGAGAAAAAATAAAAATAATCACTGCTATAGAAATTGTCCTTCATTTTATAATTGCACCTTTATAATATCATCCGCAACACATACCAAGCAGTTCCAACAAACCAGACTGCACTAAACAACCCACCAGCTTCATTGCATGTAATCTCCCAACCAGCATTTCACAGATGAGGAATCTGAGGTAGTTAAACTGCTACCTCTCTGCAGGAATATTAACTTGACTGCCAAATGTAGTCTGCTGAGCCTGGAGTCCCCAGCGTGACATGAGAGGCTCTGGAGAAACCCTGATGCCAGGAGAGCATTTCTTCGGAAACCCAGTACTCATATCACACTAGTTTGGGGAACCCTTAATGCCTTCTCCCATAGAAGCCCATCTCTGATATTTCTTTCACTCTCAAGCACTTCCTTCTCCCATGACATGCTCTGGAAGCTTCTGCAGCTATCCTAATTCTAGAGCCTGTTAAGTTGGTCCCTGCCAAAAGCTTTCGGGGGGGCCCACTCTAGTGAAAGTATCTCACCCAGAGCCTGGCTCCCACTTGTGTGGGAAAACCTCTGGTTTTCTCCCCTCTTGATGTAAACCACTGGTTCATTCCTACTGGATGTACATCCATTGGGAAACCCCTCCTGGGATGCCCCTCCTCTCTTTGGGTACTACTTTGATTTACAATGCAGTCTCCTCTCTCAGAACTTCCTGCCCCTGCAACAGGCTGTCTTCACCAGGGGTCCCTCGGAGGGGAGCGGGTTGAGTTTCCCTCCCCGCCTGAAGCAGAGCACCAGCAGCCGAAAACCTCCAGAACCCAGCCACAGCCATGCTCAAGGCCACTCTCCACATACTCAGATGAGCCACACACATGAAGGAACCAACAGAGGAACCCAGGTATACGGGACCCATGGATGAGATCTCCAAGCCTGCTCAGATTGGGACTGGGCCTCCTCCACCCAGATCCCCCATTTTCCAGTAGCCTGACAGTCACACCCACAAACTGCCCCCTGGTGCCATGTAATCTCATCAACAGCTAAGATCCAGAGACTATAAAACAAAGCTCCTGGAAGAGAGGTACCCAGTTCTTCCTGGAGCCTCCATCCCTCTCAGAGATCCCAGCAAGCTACTGAGAGTATCCCGCCTGCAGGGCAGAGCCTGACAAGCTACCCATGGCATATTCAATATGCCAAAAACAATAACAATAACAGGCCTCACTTTGTGTTCCTGGAGTGAGCAGACGCCATTGGGCTACACTGGTACGCAATAGAGATGAATGGAGGCATTACTGGCACCCGAGCAAATCAATCAACAACAGGGTGACAGTGCTACAGTGCTCCTCTCTCAAAGAAATACTAGTAGCAAGAAGAAAGACCTCTCTAGACCTTCCAAAGCATTCCAGACGGCCAAGTAGTGAAAACAGCTGTGTTTCAGAATCATGGTGAAGGAAGAAAGGGTGAAAACCTTCGAGTCACCGCACAGGTCAAACTCTGCTCTGCATTTGGCACCCAAAGCTAAGGACAACCATACCCCTTAGGTCCTTCAACTCCCAAACTCATACCTTTCCACTCTCAGATATGGCCACATCCCCCCTCGCCCCTACTGTCAGGATCTCAGCAAGAGAGCACAGGAACAGAGACAAGGAACAGATGTGGGGGGTTGCTCTTGCTGGGGCAAAAGCCATCTTCAAGATGCTTTTCCCTCCTCTTCACCTCTTGTCATTGCCTGGCCCTTGCCAAACTACAGAAATCACTGTTTGAAATTGAAAGCACACACCACATGCACAGCTGACTAAGTTTTTCCTCCCTCATTCAGCAGGGCACAGAAGGGATTTTCACCCTCTACAAAGGAAGGAAACTAATCAACATTTCAATTCAACAAGCATTTCCTAAGGGTCTCCTATAAGTCTTGCCCTGCACACTGATCCCTACAGGGAACAGATAGGAAGTTAGAGAAATGGTCCCTGCTACGGGGGGTTCTCCACTAACATAGTTCTCTTCTTGTGCCCTACCTGGGATAACTTGGACCACTCCTCACTATGGAGCCATGTAATAAATCACACCTCCCACTGTTGTTTTGAGTTTTAGAAAGGCAAAAGTGGACGAGTGCCCAGGAACAGGAATGCAAGACTCCTCTCACCTCTTTCCTGATGCAGTTTCCAGAGATAGGTTTTCACAGGCCAGGGTATAATTTGGTGTCAGCCAGAAAGGGTCCAGTTTCAGGCATCACGGGGCAAAAAAAAAAAGCTTTCGGAGACTATAAATGTTGAGTTTAGGTTCTAGAGGTGGGAAGAACTGATTAAAGAAAGACTGGGAATTGGGAAGGCAGGGAACAATCCAGATGAAGAGAATGGATTTGAGATTAGGGAACAAAGTGGGAACACTGCTGAGAGAAGGGGCACCAACCTGGAAAGATGGTTTGGTTTGTGAAAAAAAAGAAAGAAAGAAAGAAAGAAATTGAAGATTTCCGAAAGGCCCAATAAAGAAGTTTGACTTGAGCCAAAAGCCAGTGGCCTACGAACAAGAAGTAAAGACCTCCTCCCATGAGTCTTGAGTGACTGAGGACAACCAAGCTACCCAGAGACCTCACACCTCACAAGCTCCATCTGTGCAGCCAGTTGCTCCTTTTAGGAAATAGCCTGGTGCGGGGGGGGGCACTATGACAGAACTCTCCACTCAATTTCCAACATCAAAGAAATTAGAAATAAACATGCAATATTTCAGGGACTGGCTTACATTAGAGCACATCAGCATGGAGAGCAAAGTCATGTAGTCATTTTTTTAAATTATCATGAATAATATAGAAACACAGAAAAATGCTTTTGACATGCTAAGTGAGAAAGAGCAGAACCTAAAACAACATGCATACCATTATCAAGAGCGCAGTGGGTGCGGCAGCGGGGGCACAGGCTGGGAACAGACAGAACTGAGTTCTAACTGTGACTGCAACTTAAGAGCATAAAACCAATGGCGGGTTTTACCTCTCTTCCCCTAAAGATAATGGGGAGATCATAACAACCACCTTCCTAAAGGTTTTCAAATGCCTGCCAGAGCCCTGAATTTCAACATCCTCTATTCTCTCAATAATAAATTCTCACAATAATAATTCTCACAATAATACAGCCAAGTGAGCCCTCACTCTTTGGGGTTTTATTTTTCTGATTTGAATAAGGGGGAAAAGCAGTTCTTTTATACCCAGGAGGTGAGCTTCCTGAAGGCAGGACTACAGCATCTTGCTTATTTCTGTGTACCCAGAATGAAGAAAGAAGACAGTAAGATAATGGGTGGGTTGTTATTACCACTACCTGCAGTAGTGTAAAAGGTAGTTGGCAAATGCCTCTCGCTAGCAGATACCAAAACTTAACTATGATCAGGCCACCTCACCTCTTATGCCCCCTATAATCAAGCAAGAATCAAGGTAAAGTTCCCAAGAGCCAGCCTCTATGGGTTGAGGAGTACCCCAGCTCACATGGGTTGATGAGTATCCCAGCTCACAAGGGAGATTAACATCATCACAGCAAGCACTGGGCCAGAGCTGGTGATTCAACACAAGAACCCAAAGTGTTGAAGACCTCCCAGGATTGAACTGAACACTTTCCAGCCTAGAGAAAAAGGGCAGGGCCTGTTCCGGGTGGTCAACACTGAAGCCCAAGGATCCAACCATCATCCAGGAAGTGGTTGGCCATTCTCCTAGGGGAGGATTCTCTCCAGGATGCTCCCCAATGCAGCTTCAAGTTGCGTGTAGTTATGAGTGTTCAAGTGGAAAAGCAGTTAGAGGCATTGAGACCGCTCACTCTGAAGAGCCACACCCCATGGAGCTTCTGAAGGAAGATGCTGCACACGACAGACACCACAGCTGGTCCAACCAACTGGCCTCATCTACTCCCACTGGTATCTCCAAAAGACACCAAATCACCCCAACTCCACTACTCCAAAAGCTACTCTGATGCTGAGACTGTTTCAAAGGCATTTCTGTCCTTAACTTTAGGTTTTACCTTTCACTGAAATGCAAATACACGTAAGCTCCTCGTATTGTTTTTTTAGCAGAAGGAAAGAATGAAAACTCTACTGCTATCTTCTTTCCCTCTGCTACCATGAAAAACAGTCTGAAGATGGGATCAGGAGTTCTTTCATATTCAGGTACAGTTTACAGAAGGTAGTAGAGTCTTAGGGGAAAAAGAGAGAGATGCATCAAAGATCTAGGAGAACAGAGTCAGTGAAAGCCAATCTTATGGTCCCCATCATGTGTTGAGATTTGAGAGTGGTACCCTGTGTGTAATGAGCTATACCACGACACACAATAAAGATGAGAAAATTCCCTGGAGATCAACACTAGACTCTGAACCTTGAGACTCAAAGTTACCATGATTCCTTGTCCCAGAAAACTGCATGAACCTTTAGACTTGGTTACTGGATCCTTCACCCCAATGCCAATCTCCAGCTTGTCCCGGTGAATGAGAATGATGACAACTCACATCCCTCAGCAAAAGTGAAGTATTGTTGTGCCACTCCAAGAAAAGCATAAAAATGTCTAGTTCCCCTCACCCCACTATCCTCCTTCATTACTTACCATTTGAACACAAAGAGATACACACACAGAGACACACCCCAGAGAAGCCAGCACAATACCTGCATACCCACTTCATCCAAGAGGAAGCTAAGAACAACATGTCATGCAATCAAATTCAGAAAGGGCTGAAGGAGAAGAACACAGGGAAGCCGAAAGAAAGCACACTCTAAGTTCAGATCAAGCTCAAACTCTCTAAACCCCTTTACAGCAAGGCCCTAAAAGCTGCCGAGGCCTCCAGTTGGGTTGGGGGAGGGAAGAGTTAAGTCAAATAACTAAAGTCATTTCAATTGATGATGCTCCCCCAGTGACTCACTGTTTCTTTATTGCAACATGCTCTCTATAAAAGCCATTTTCCTCTCGCAGGATCTGCTTGGGCAACATGTGATGTCATCATAAATCATCTCTCTCTCTCTTTTTTTCCCCTTTAAAATGTCAGCAGATTTCTCAGAGTTTCTAAAAAGCCAAGAAAGCCAGCACCATCTCCCAGTCTTGGCAGGGAGACCCGTTTTCTTTCCCAAGACGTCTGTCTTCACTTTTCCCCCTTGCTCTCCCGCAGGAGCCCTGCAGAGATAAAGCCTTGAAGAGTACAGAAAGTCACAGAAAGCATTTATGAAGAGTTTTCCTTTCTACCCTTTCCAAATGCAGGCTCTTTCTTTCACTCCCTTTTTTCCCCTCATCCTATTTTGGTGCACTTCCAGAGGAAGTGAATGTATAGCAAGCACTTTTAGGCAGGGTCTAATACAATCCATGCCTCACAGACATGGATGCCATTAATCAGAACGAAGGCTTTGTGTGAGAGAGGCCACAGGCTGGACGGATGCCATGGAGCAATAATGCAGGCAGGCCCCTACCTACCCACCCCTGTCCTCTGTTGGGGCTTGGCATTCATCCTCCCCATCCAGCCTCCTAGCAATCCCTGTGCCCGACATTCTCCCAGTGACCTGCAAAGCCCATTTACCATGGGAGAAAAAAGTTTCCTTTCATTCCAAGTTTTAATAATAATAATAATTATTATTATTATTATAAAAATATTATTATTATTATTATCATCACCTTCACTGCAGAACCTCCAAAGCAAATGAAGAGCCATCAAACTTGGAGGGCCATGGAAGAGGGGAGACATCAGGTGTATGTGTGTATAGTGCCTCTTGAGGCAAATTTACCTTCAGAAAGACCTCCTTACAGGTCTCTGGATAAAGACAATGGCTCTTGAATGTCATAAAAGGATCACAAAATAACAAGGATGACACTAATTCCTGGTGTTCCTTGTACATCCTTGGGCCATAACACACTGTCTATCCCACCCCTGAAACCATTTTATAGAAACCAATGAACTAAAGGGCTGGAATGATAGTACAGTGGGCAGGGATCTTGCTTTGCACATGGCCAATGTAGGTTCAATCCCTGCATCCCATATGGCCCCCAAAACACTGCCAGGAGTAATTTCTGAGTGCACATCTAAGAGTAACACCTGAGTATCACCAGGTGGTTGCCCAAAAAAAAAAAAAGAAAAAAAGAAACCAATTAACTAAAGACATCTGAGAGCAAAAGTGTGTGTGTGTGTGTGTGTGTGTATGTGTTGAAGCAGGAATGGTATCTGGGAGGATGGGAGGAACATTCACCTATTGTGAAGTTCCTTTGAGGCTTTTAGGAGCATCCCCTAGGCACCTACCATCCCTCCCTATAAACAAATTATCATTCCCAATGCTCTACCATTAGTGTGTGATCCATTAGAATTAATCACTGGAAATCTGCATCTACTCCTTGAGGATTTTTATGCAGTTGTCAGGACTTTTATACTGCCATTAACATTTCCAATGTTGATAAGTGGCAGGTGCCTCAGAAGGCAGAGAAGAAGAGAATGGAGGCTATCAGGCAGCAATCAGAGTTAGCCAAGAAGCTCCTCATGTGACAAGATCGCCAGGTTCCCCACACACTTGTGTTAATTCTCATACACAAGCTTAGACATACCAATATTTCGGGAAACCTTCCCCACCTCCTCCAGGATGAATACTCCTCCACATCAATATTACCTCAAGATTTCATCATTTCACTGGGGCATCTTCACCAATTTCTACATGTCTCCTTATGGAGCTGTTTTTTCAGTTTTTTAATACCCACCCCTCCACTGGTAAGCATTTGGCAACTACTGAATACGTTCAACAACAGAAGAAAAAATAATCACCAGTTAAACCTCATTATTAGTTTCAGTTTGTTTGTTTTGCTTTTTCTTTCCATTTCAGGGCCATTTAAAAAAGAAAAAATAAAACTCTAACCCAGTGCTTCCTGGAAAAGCTTCCCAAAAGCTTCCCAAGAGCTAAAATAGGAGCTTCCACCGAATAGGAAATGATTTTGAAGTGGAAGAGATCCATGTCAAATATCAAAATGCCTCCTCTAGCTGGGGGCATTCCCTTGTGTAATTAAGGAACTTTCTGGAATCTATCCATAGGACTGAATTGCAGCATCCAAGATGGAAAACACTGTGGGGGGGGGGGGGGGTAGGGGGAGGGGTCAACCTCATGCAGCCAAGGTAATCCAAGTCCCTCATCTTCAGGAGGGGAAAACACACAGCAATATCACACAGCTGGCCAGGAGAGTCTGAGATGCCTTCAACCGATGAAAAGATTGTGGACGAAATCACATTAATGAGTGCTGACCAGCCAAGGATGGAGCAAAACCACTGCCTGCCATAGCACCCAGATAAAGTGGGGAGGCTATTGTAGAAATTTACCAAGTAACAAGAAAACTGTGCCATCAGGGTTCCCACACTCAGATGCAAGCAAGCCCCCAATCTCCTGGAACTGCCATCACTACAGACTTGGAGCAAAGAGATGAAGGGAGAGAAGTAAAAATCTCTCCCCAAGTAAAGCCAAATGCATAAGGCAACTGCCCACCAAATCCTGCTGTCGAATGCCTTATTACTACCTTTTGCAATTTCCCAGACTCGTTTCTGGAAAGTTTCAAAGTCACCACCAACCACCCTTCCCAATGCACAATGGCATTTAATAATTGCTTATGGTTCTCGCCTGGGAAGCCAGGCAAGCACCCACAATTCATTACACGTGTGACCTTTCAAGCCCTCAGCCCCCAAATGATTTTCACTCACTTTAATCTGACTCCGATTCAAAACAGATCTGCTGTCAGCAGCCTGAGTTTTGCAGCCCCATCGATGGGCAGTGCCTACGGCTAATCTTTTAGTGCCTTAATCATAAAATGCAGCACTTCCCCGGCTGTTTTCACCAAATAGCCAGAACCGGGGGTGAGCAGGGTGTGAAACAAAGATGAATTATGAACTCCAAAGTAGTATTTCATTAAGCAAGATTGGATGCTAAAACTTTAACTGTGCTACCTTGCAATTGAAAGGTCATTTTATATAAACCGAGAGAATTTTGAATCTCTCCAACTCACAGGGGAGCTTCCCATCGGGTGCCAGATTGACAGGGTATGGGGAGAACACGAAAGCAGTGGTCAGCATGTCTTCTCAGCCATGGCCACTTTAGATTTTTGCCACGTGATGCCAAGCACACTCAATGGGGCCTATGAAGGCACTGCCTTCGCCTAAATTTAGTGGGTGTTAATTGAAATCAGAGCTGCAGTCGTTACCACCGACATGTTTCTAAACACTACCCAATAAATTTTTGTCTGTTTCAGATTCTGTGACAGCTGGCAATGAAAAACCAAGTGCGGGTACGTAAATGGTCTTCTTATGGACCGAGGTTCCTGGTGTGCATACAAAAGGATGTCTGTGTGTGGATCTGGCCTACGTCTGCACACACAGGCCTGTGTGGAGATAAACAGAAGATAGAGGTGCACGCTCTGCCTCTTTTCAGAGGCAAACAGGGAAACCTATGCAGGGACACTCACCTACACTCTCCTCAGGAGACAGCCTTCATCCTCAGGCACCTCCACTCAGCGGGATGAGCCTCTCTCTCTCTCTCTCCACAACAAAAACAATTTAGGAGCTTTTTTTCAAATGGGGGGCTGTTTCCGGTCTTTTGTGTCTGGCTTTCCTCATTCCCTTCAGGTAAACCTTGTTTCAATTTTAACAGCAAAATTAAAATTTCCTCCAGAACAGAGCGGCTAAGGGTCAGCCAGGAAAAGGCCTACAGTCCACAGAATTTGAAAGGAATAAGGAAGGGGGAAAGGAAAGAGGCTCAGGTCCACGCCCAGATGAAAGGTCCGAGGGAAGGGAAAAAAAAAGCCTTTGGTTTTCCTTAGTGACTCAAAAAAATGTTTGATCCACTCAATTACTCATTAGTTCATTCTTGGTTTATGTGAAAAGAGGTGGCTTTGCGCTCTGAGTCACGTTTCTAGCTGGAAAAAAAAAGAGGGGCCAAGAGATTGGCCTTGAGGCTCCACATTTTTTGTCCTTCCTTGATCCTCTGATGATAATTTGAGGATTTCCCAGATCCTAACAGTATTGTCTAACTTCGCTGAGGGGGGTGGGGGGTGTCAGTTTCATAGAAAATAAACACTGCAGTCAGCTTCCACCCGGTGGGCAAATATATTCACCAAAGAGTCACCAAAGACTAATGGCAATAAAGGACCATGTTCTAGCTGCAGCTGCAGATCCTCACGCGGCTTCCCCCACATACAGCCAGCAATCAGATTATTCAAATATGCTTCAGATAAGGAGCCCTAGCGGTCCTCCCACAATCTCTCTCCCCCCTTCTCTTTTCCCCCCTCTCTCCTCTCTTTTCCCCCCTCTCTTTTCCCCTCTCTTTTCCCCTCTCTCCTCTCTCCTCTCTCCTCTCTCCTCTCTCCTCTCTCCTCTCTCCTCTCTCCTCTCTCCTCTCTCCTCTCTCCTCTCTCCTCTCTCCTCTCTCCTCTCTCCTCTCTCCTCTCTCCTCTCTCCTCTCTCCTCTCTCCTCTCTCCTCTCTCCTCTCTCCTCTCTCCTCTCTCCTCTCTCCTCTCTCCTCTCTCTCTCTCTCTCTCTCTCTCTCTCTCTCTCTCTCTCTCTCTCTCTCTCTCTCTCTGCATCTCCCCAGTCTGATACATGCCTGTCCCTAAACATGTGATTAGATATAAGGAAAAAATGTTCTCTCAGGCTTGCTATATGCCTATTTCCCAGCAGACCACACAGATGAACAAAAACATGCCTTCTCTGACAATATGCAAGGCTCAGTTCATGTCTTCCCTCAACCACACAACAATGAGCAAGTCTGCACACAGATACACAACACACATGCTAACACCTGAAAATGCGGGATATCATGGACTATGCGAGAGACCTGCCCCCTACCCCTTAAACACACACACACACATACACACACGTATCAAGCAGCAGAAAAGCAAAGTCCCTGCCTCCTCTGAAGGATCTGAAAACATTGGTACAGAAAAAATGATTTCAAGAAGCAGAAATAATCCAGAACAATCTAGTCCAACACAGCACCCAAAGCTCCCACTCCCACTTCAACTGAGAAAAAAAAAAAACCTCCACTGCCCGCTCCTATCATCAGATACCTGTGAAGATGAACTGAACTCCTTTAGACTCAATTCAGGTCCACAGAGCAACCGGCCGCCTCCCGGGGGCATGTGTGGGGTATGCAGCGGCTCGGGTCCAAGCCCAGACTTAGTCAATCAGATAATGCACTTTCACAAGACCCCAGACTCAAGGCTAGCGCCCCTTCAAAGGCATTATCCATGAACCAGTAAATGTTCAGCTGAGATCACCCTCCTGCCCTCATCAGCCCTGTCTGCCTAGGCTCACCCGCTCATGATGGACCGAGAAGTGGGTACAGGAGCATCTCCCTCAGACCACCTTTCATCTTGAGAGGGACTCCCCCTTCTCTCTTTCCAGCAATAGCTTAACAACAGAGCCTCAGGTGTCCAGACTCGCCTGCATCTCTAACCCCCCAGGAGCTCAGTGATACTAACCGTTTTCTCCCACTAATTGTCTCATCACTCCACAACTGCTGCTTTTTATTTCATTATGTTTCTCATCAAGCTCAGATAGGAACATAACCAAAATAGAAATTGGAGGGGAACAATTTCAATATTTCAAAACACATGCAAATCAACGCCCAGAATCCTACCTGGAATGTTTTTATTGAGACAATTCTGTGCTTGTCTGAGACATGACCTTATAATAAATAAATTCAGATCTTGCAAAGGTAGAATTTTCTCCCCACCTGATAAAGCTAATTATACCAACAAAACAGAACATTTTCCTAAAAGCCTGATAACCTCATCCTGTTACTCAGGAAATATTATTTTTAAATAGGTGTGATAGATACAAACTGAAACACTCAGATTTCAATTCCAGCCCCAATTCCCGGATCCCCTCTCTGAGTAATTTAAGGACTTCCTCCAGATAGTTTTTCATATTCTTTTAACTGACATTTTATCTTTATACAGTATCTCACAGAATGAGCACGCACTAAGACAATGACAGCCAAGAAGGCCTGTCATTTCTCATTCCGACAAAGACAGATGTCTTACACTGGCTTATGCCAATAATAGATCCAACAAAAAACAAAAGAGACTACACCTGCCGCTGATGTAAAGGCACCAATTCACATTTGTGACACTCATTTGTCAATTAACAGATTTCTTCCATTGTTGACACACGAGACTTAAAAGATGTGGGCTCGAATGTGATGAATTAAAAAAGACAGATGAGTAAGCTATGAGCTGCAAAGTAATGCTATAATGTGCTTTAGATATGAATATCAACTGACACCCCTGACAGGCCATACAAGGTTTTATTTCATTTTGCACTGTATCCAGGCTTCATACTTTGTCTTCTTTGTTCGCTTTTCATCAAGCTCCTAACATCTCATTCTGACAGCCAGAGACATTTAAGGCACTTTCGTTTCAAATGCAAGTTAGCGTACTTGATTTGTCATTAAAATGCAAAACGATGGCGGTTGCAGGTAAATGTAGGTATGCTTAAAAGGTTGGATCGGCAAAGGAAAAACTGAAAATGGTCTGGGTTCCCTTCAAGACTTTCTACACAAGCCTGGCCACCCAAAGAGACCCGCCCCCATCTCATGTCCCCTGGACAAGAGCCTGCTGTGGTAGGCCTTGGGAGCGGGGAGCCCCTGACATGGCCAGGAACACTGAGGGACAGCCCGGTGGACTCAGGTGGGACAAACCTGAGTGAAGCACAGCTTTTCTCTCCCCGCATGCCCGCAGGCCTCCAAGGGCCATACTAATCTCCCTGCTTATCTGCCTCAGGCCCAGCGTAAGCACACACAGGCAGTTGGCCCATGAAGAGAAGGCGCGGACAGCGGCAGGTGCTCTAAAACCAGGATCTTCAAGCACGACGCAAGGACACAGCTGGTCCACAGATATGGAAATGCTCAAGACAACGGCCTGTCTGGCTCTATAACGGCTCAGCAGTATGTCGGGCAGGGGCTGGTCCACAGGTGTGAAAAGGCTGAAGAATACTGCTCTAGAAAAATCTCTTCCCTCGAGCTTCACCTGATTCTCCCATTTCCCACAAGGACTGAGAAAACTCTTCCCAGATCTCTGCTACAAAAGAGGGACGGAGGGTCAGAGAGGGGCCTTCAGTGTCAGTTTTACTCCTGGAGAAAATTTTGTTTATTTGGGGGCTACACCCAGCTGCATTCAGGGATGACTCCTGGAGGGCTGAGGGGGGCCTGTATGTGGTACAGGGGTCGAACCATGGTTCGAAGAGCATGCAAGGCAAATGCCCTTCCAACTGTACTCTCTCTGGCCCACTCCTAGAGAAATTTTTAGGAAACCATGAAACAACAAATGGCAGGCAAAGATGTTCATAACAGCATTTCTTTTTAGCACCTAAAAGTGGAAACAATGTATGAAATATATGTCAAAGAACAGTTCAGTTATGGTCTGTGAAAAAATGATGTAATCATGGAAAACATATTAACCAAGAAAATGGAATCATATGATGTAATATTAAAAGAAAAATTAATTAGACTTTATATATGGCCTGAACCCAATTCTGTAAAAATATATACATGCTGAATGTTATTCATGGAAAAATAAGTGATTTATTATATACCAGGATGGTCGTGGGTTATTTTTTATTTATCTTTGTATATTTTCTGCATGTCGAAAATTTTCCGGAAATGAATTATTAGCACTTCATAACCAGGAAAAAAAGGGGGAAAAATCTTGAAAAACTACTTTTGAAAAATAAACATTTCTTTGAAATAACTTCCTGTTCCCTGGCACCAATTTACCACTAGAGTTTTCTGGGCTCAACATTCTTTGTTAAAATAAAGTATTAGGGGCTAGAGAGATAGACAGCAGGTAAGACCCTTGCCTAGCACGTGGCTGACCCTAGTTCAATCCATGGCACCACATATGCTCCCCTGTGCACCCTCAGGAGTGATCCCTGAGCAAAGAGCCAGGAGCAAGCCTGGTGTGGCTCAGAAACACTTTTAAAAAAAACCCAAAGTATTAAACCAATGTCTTTCAAACTGTATTCCATGGAATCTTGGGGTGCCACAGGGGGCTTCTGAGTTTCGCTAAATGACTAATTTAAATTTGACTTTTAAATCATGCAAATCATTTAAAAGCAGTCTCAAATATGTTAGATACCACATTTCAACACATCAGAGAACAATGGCATATTGTGCTGCCAAAGTAACTCGTTTGTGCAGCTCTCAAATCAAATATCTCCTTCAAATGGTCTAGCTGAAGAATATCCTAATATTGCAAGGTAAACTGGGGGAGGTGGGGGTGACGTGCTATGAGGAGTTACGGCTACCCAACAGGTGAATTAGCATTTAGGCATTAAACATTGAAAGCTAAATAGAGGAGTATCCTGGGCAATGGAACCAGTATAAAACTGCATTTTGGAACTAACCTCAGAATCAAACTAAGGGTCCATCTGAGTAGTTCCATTGTTTGGTTGACTCAAAGTCAAAAGTAAAGTCCATTGTGAAAGTTTATAACAGCAATCACCTTCACCTCCTGCCCATAAGGTACTCTGTGGATATCCCCTTGGACAAAAGTATTAAGCATCATCGTCAACAATGTCTTCAGAGATCCTTTCCCCCTGACATTCTCAAACATAGGGTCCTGTGAGAAGCCAACATCAAGCTTGAAGAGAGGCACATGACAGCAAGAACAAATGATTTTCCTAGAGCTGCAATTGTACATGTTTTGTTTCAGCCATTAAAAAAAATAAGCAAACCATAAATCAATTAAATATTGAAATCTTTCATTCCCTAGTGACACTTCTATATAAAATTTTGTTTCACGCCGATTCTGTCACTAGAAACTACAAACTACAGGATTGCCTCTGGCTTCAATCACTGTGTGGTTCTCTGAAGTGCAGGGAGCCCTGGCAGACACCAAGTGCAGACCATGGACCAACTTTCACAGGGTTCCTGGGTGACTCTGAGCTTGTGATGTGATCATTCTAAATCACAGCTCCTTTATCCACAAAAAAAGGGGGATTAAAAATCTCAGGAAGGGGAGTGTTTAAAGCAACATTATGGTAAGCACTAAATAACTATTAGCTAGTACTGCACCATCATACTCTGAATACATAGGAGGAAGAAATGTCTAAGTAGTGGATGGCTGGACATGGCACAAACAGTTCTCAGAAGTGACAGACCACAATGCTTTAGTCAAGAACAGAAATTTCTTGGGGCCAGAAAGATAGCACAGTGAGTAAGGTACTTGTTTTGCAGGCACCCAGACACAGGGTCAATCCCCAGTACCACATACAGTCCTGCAAATCCCACCAGGATTGATCCCTAAAGGCAGAGTAAGGAGTAACCCCTGAGTACGTTGGGTGTGGCCCAAAAGACAAGGAAAAAAAAATTAACCAGATTGATTAGTAAAATCTAGAATAGTCTCTCTAGATTCCCTGGCCCAAGTTTATTTGGTTTCTTTCTGTTTGGGTTTTGGGGCTCCAGCCTGGCTGTCCTTTGAAGCTATTCCCACCTGTGCTCAGAAGATCATAGAGGATCATGCAATGCTGAGAACTTAACCCAGAGCTCCAGCATGCAAAGCATTCACTGCTACCCTTTGATCCATTTACTTAATTTCTTCATCATCAAATGACTTGTTCAGATACTCTATATGACAGGCTTCCCTTTATAGTTAACCAATTTCAAATCTCCACATAATATCTAAACACTGCCTATATGTGATTCTTAGAGTTATCCTCTGGGAAGATATTTAAACAAGCTCTTTTTAAAAAGCACTGTAGCACTGTCCTCCCATTGTTCATCAATTTGCTCAAGCGGGCACCAGTAACTCTCCATTGTGAGACTTATTACTGTTTTTGACATATCAAATACACCACGGGTAGCTCGCCAGGCTCTGCTGTGGGTGCAGAATACTCTTGGTAGTTTGCTGGGCTCTCTGAGAGGGATGAAGGAATCGAACCCGGGTGGGCCAGCGAAAAACACAAAATGAAATCATGGTTCAGAGAGATAATTCAAAGAACTGGAGAGTATGTTTTGCATGTAGGAGCCTGAATCCAATCTCTGGCACTACACGGCATTCCTAAAGCAATTGCCAGGAAGGATTCCAGAGCACAGAGCCAGAAGTAGCCCCTGCACATAGGTAGGTATATGAGGAAGGAAAGAAAGAGGGAGAGAGAGAGGAAGGGAGAGAGGAAGGGAGGAAGGGAGGAGGGAGGGAAGAAGGAAGGAAGGAAGGAAGGAAGGAAGGAAGGAAGGAAGGAAGGAAGGAAGGAAGGAAGGAAGGAAGGAAGGAAGGAAGGAAGGAAGGAAGGAAGGAAAGGAGGGAGGGAGGGAGGGAAGGAAGGAAGGAAGGAAGGAAGGAAGGAAGGAAGGGAGGGAGGAAGGGAGGGAAAGAAGGGAGGAAGGAAGGAAGGGAGGAAGGAAGGAAGGAAGGGAGGAAGGAAGGAAGGAAGGAAAGGAGGGAGGGAGGGAGGGAAGGAAGGAAGGAAGGAAGGAAGGAAGGAAGGAAGGAAGGAAGGAAGGAAGGAAGGGAGGGAGGAAGGGAGGGAAAGAAGGGAGGAAGGAAGGAAGGGAGGAAGGAAGGAAGGAAGGGAGGAAGGAAGGGAGGGAGGAAGGGAGGGAAAGAAGGGAGGAAGGAAGGAAGGGAGGAAGGAAGGAAGGAAGGAAGGAAGGAAGGAAGGAAGGAAGGAAGGAAGGAAGGAAGGAAGGAAGGAAGGAAGGAAGGAAGGGAGGGAGGGAGGGAGGGAAGGAGGGAAGGAAGGAAGGAAGGAAGGAAGGAAGGAAGGAAGGAAGGAAGGAAGGAAGGAAGGAAGGAAGGAAGGAAGGGAGGGAGGGAGGGAGGGAGGGAGGGAGGGAGGGAGGAAGGAAGGGAGGGAGGGAGGGAGGATCTTGAGGATAGTTGCTCATCCTTTCCTTTCTCTGTTCTTGCAATGACCAGGGAGGGGGTTGCACTTGACACTGGCTCTGGCACATCTGTTTGTGATGCTCCCTTACTTGGCTGTGGTGGTGACCAAGTGTCACATACCTTTAGTTGCAGTGCTCACACACATGTTTGCCAGAGTCACTCTCTTTGCACATGTATGTTCTGGTTCCGGTGCTCACCAGGGGACACTGTGATACTCACAACTGTACTCACAGGGAATTGTGCTCCTGGTGGTAGTGTGCACACAGTTTATTTGCGGTGCTTGCTGGAGCTACACACTTTAGTTTCAGTGCCGGTACACACCCTCTGTGAACCAGAGAACCAGTTATAGCCCGAGGGATCCCAGACAGCAGAGCAATTGAGACATTGCTCCGTGTATGTAGGGAGCACCAGGGACAAAACTCATGACCTCACACCTGTAAAGCAGGTGCTTTTACCACTGAGACATTACCCCACTCCTAGTCCCACATCTGCTCTTTTTACACCTTGACTACAGGAATAAAATTCTTACACATTTAGTATTTCATCTCATCTCTACAACTCTGATAGGTATCATTATCCCTTGTTTGGAAAATAGCAACACATTAAAAACTCATTATCTCACAAATAATTTGTGATGCCCTGAAAACTAATAGAGACACTATCTCATAATCTCTTTGCTTTTTTTTTTTTTAACCATCAGATAATGCTCCAGCTGGAACTCTACTGGCCTCTTGGTCTCTGACTCTGAACTTAAAACTAACAAGAGTTCTGTTTATTTCAAAAATAATAGCAACAGGTCCAGGGAAAACTCAGCAGTAGAGAGCGTGACCCTAAGCCTGGAATTAGCAGGTAGTGTGTTCAATCTTGGCTTCATTCCACATGCCCCCCCCAAAAAAATAGTGTGTGATGTGTGTGGTCATCAGTGCAGCGCAAACAAGAGTATGTAAGCAGGACACCAAAAGACGACAAAGTACACCAAGTGTGCACCACCCACCTCCCTGGGGCAGCACCACACCCAAGTATATGCAGACCCCAGTCATCACTGGAAAAGGAAATAAAATGGAAGGGAAATAAGTAAAATCACTTTTTTAAAAAAATAATTTATTCTGGGGCTGGAGTGATAGCACAGTGGGTAGGGTGTTTACCTTGCATATGGCTGACCTAGGTTCGATTCCCAGCATCCCATATTGTCCCCTGAGCACCGCCAGGGGTAATTCCTGAGTGCAGAGCCAGTAATAACCCTTGTGCATCGTCAGGTGTGACCCAAAAAGCAAAATAATAATAATAATAATTTATTCTACTATGTGGTACTTAGCAATTTGCACACATATGCATTCAAATAACCTATCATCTGCACAACTCCGAGACACCTAGGAGTAAAGTGGTTCACACTTTCTGTAAGCAATGGGGAAACAGAGACTCATACTTCCTAAAGGCTGGTATAGACTCTGCAGCAGTGGGACTCAAACACGTGTAGAGTATATCCCAAAAGTGAAGGAGAGAGTCAAGCTCCAGACTCCCTTGTAGAGAATGTTGTATTAGCTGCTGCTACAGATCCTCAAGGGCCAAGACAATAAAAACGAACCCAATCTAAATTTCTACCAACCTGTAAAAAAAATTATTTAAGGTCCCACTAACTGCAGTTTTTCTCTCTCCCTAAAGAATGAAGTCAGGGGCTGGAGTGATAGCCGGTAGGGCGCTTGCCTTGCCCACGGGCGACCTGGGTTCGATTCCCAGCATCCCATATGGTCCCCTGAGCACCGCCAGGGGTAATTCCTGAGTGCAGAGCCAGGAGTAACCCCTGTGCATTGCCGGGTGTGACCCAAAAAACAAAAACAAAAACAAAAAAAAGAATGAAGTCAAATGTGTTTAGGAAGAAAATAAAACAGAATGAGCTTTGAAAGGAGGGAAAAGCGTGTTCCCTTTTCACGGGCCTGGAAGACATAATTTCTCTCTTCCTTACAATGTAGTTCCCCAACCTTCACTGGATTACAAATGAAGACTATGCGGATGACAGAAGGGGGAACTCACAGTGGAATACAACACAACACAGGGCTAAGAGTCTGGGCCTTGGGGTTGGTGAAGCTGCCCAGGAGTACAGCTCCTCCAGACCAGCTCTGTGTCCCTGGGGAGTCAGTTTCACTTCCTGTCCTTAAACTCCCACCTACCTAGACATAAAATCTGAGACGGTCATCATAGGAAGCTAATGAATGATCAGTGGTCACCATGCCTACTGCCTGCGAAAGTTGCTATGTTTAAAAAATCCATTTTTGCACATGAGAAACTCCCAGGTTAGAAACTGCTTTCCAATAGAGACAGCACCCACCAAGCCTGAGCACTCCTGAAAGAGAAGCTGGAATCCCATCCTGGAAAAGCTCACATTCCAGTGGGAGACAGGGTCACTGCAAAGGCTCCACAGTATTCATAGAACCAAGAAGTGCAAATTCTCAAGGGGAGAAGAATCCACCCGTAGGTGTCAGCGTGCAGACACACTGTAGCACTGTAGCACTGTCATCCTGTCATTCATCGATTTGCTTGACAGGCACCAGTAACGTCTCCATTGTGAGACTTGTTATTGTTTTTGGCATATCGAATATGCCACGGGTAGCTTGCCAGGCTCTGCCATGCAGGCAAGATAGCACTGTAGCATTAAAAAAAAAAGTAACAAATGCAATTCTAAAAGATGAAATTTTGAGTTTTGGTGCCTCCTCTTCTGAACAAGCCAGCATGCAGGGCCCGGCTGGGTGCGAAGCAGCATAGCACGAACGCAGCAGGAGTCAAGGGAGAACTGCATTAACCATGACCCTCCTAACAGCATAATTGCCATGTATAGATGTCAGGGCCAACTCTCAGGCCTGCTCGGCTGGGAATGGGCTGCCCTCCACCATGAGAGATGACTCGTCTCCCCCGTGCGCCTGTCACTCCAGGGGGAGGTTCTGAGATGTGCCTCTCCTGCATCCCTCCGTGATTTGCTTCATCAAAAAAGCCTGGCTTGCCGCCTCCTCTGTCCCGCAAGCTAACCTGCTCTGCATAGTATGCAGGGCTAATGTCTGTGTGAGTGGCAAGGGGCAGACTCTAGATTCCAATTTCTTATCTCCTAGACTCCCCCCACAAACTCCTGACTCCACACACACACCAGAACTCAATATCTCCTCTCCCGGCAAACCTTGACCCAAATCCCTAATGTTGCACATTCTATTTCCCATATACAGACACCTTTGATTTGGGGGGGAGGGTCTTTCAAAACAGTGCTCAGGGGGCCTGGGGACCTCTCCCAGCAATTCTCAGCCAATTAGGCCAGGAGTTCAACGTGAGAGCCCAAAGAGGAGATGCTGCTCGGGCTCTACAGGGCTAAGGATTATGATGGCCACCCCAAGGTGGTCAGGAGCCACCTGAGTTACATCCAGAAATTCTCAGAGCATCTTACGGTGCCAGGGATTGAAGCAGAGTCAACCACATGCAAGTCAAGAACCTAAATTCCTGTAATGTCTCTCCAACACCCTGCCCAGACATCTTGATGCTGTCATCAGAGTATGGTCCCCACTTCCAATCTCTTCATTAAGTTTCCTTGGAAGAATCCTCCCTCCTAAGACAGTCTCTGGAATGGTAATCAGAGTATGCCCCTGGCATATCACTGGACTGGGCTGCCTCGGGATGTCTTGGGAGACCATCCCAAGACTTACTGGGTCAACTTTCCTGCTCTTCCCAGTCTGGATGCTTCCTTCCATGTGTGGCTCCCCAGGACTGCTCACTGTCTCAGAGTCTAAGTTCTGTAGATGGTGGATGGATAACTGCACCCCCAAATGAGAAAACTACAGAGTTCTTGAAGTCATCTTGTAGAATATGACAGCAGCTCTATATATTCTCTAATAACTTCAACTGTGTTAGTTTAAGCTCCACACTGAGCATGTGTAAGTATGGGGGGCTAGGAACTGCAACACACACTGCATACATATAAGAGAAAGAACAGCTATCCAGTCCCTACAGCTCTGGGAGAACCATACTCTCTTGAAGAGAATCCCCATCCTACTTAGCTGAATGACTAAGTCATGGTTATGGCTGTAGGTATTCACTATTAAAAGTCCTTGAGGGAAGGAGAGAGAGGAAGAGAAGGGGAGAGAGAGAAAGAGAGAGAGAGAGAGAGAGAGAGAGAAGAGAAAAGTGCCTGCCATTGAGGCAGGCTGGGGTGGGGATAGGTAGGGAAGATGGCAGGAGGGAAACTGAGGATACTAGTGGTAAGAAATGTACACTAGTGAAGAGATGGGTATTGGGACATTTGTATGACCAAAATATGAACAACCCTGTAACTGTGCATCTCATGGTGATTCAATTTTTTAAAAATCCTTGAGGATCTCCTACCCAGAGGTGCACCCATGGAGGGATTCAGTTGCAGGTGGCATCTACAAAAATTGTTGTAACCCTATTGGCATCTTCCAAAATACAAGCCACCCCAGGCCCAACTCCTATCAGCTGAAGAGGAAGAAGGTAAGAGAAATGTTAGAGTACAGGGTTGAGGCTGGGAGTGATAATATAGTGGATACGGCACTTCCCTTGCACTAGGCCCCCCAGGTTTGATCTGTGGCATCCCATATGTTCGCCCAAATCTGCCAGGAGTAATCCCTGAGAGCAGAGTCAGGTACTCCTGAGCACCACCAGGTATGGCCTCAAAAAATTAAGTATAGGTTTAAATATGTCCATCCTGTATTTTAGACCAACTTCATGTCACAGACCAGAGCAAACATGGTACCCGAGAGGCAGGAGAGTAGACAGAGCATCCTTTGGGAGTTCTTCTCAGGCTCCACTTTTCTATATCTCAGATCAGACCAATTTTTCCGAACTCTCCATAAATGGAATTCAAAGTGTTAGTTTGTTATTTTCAGTTACAATGGAAAGGATGACGAGTTCTCTGTGATCTTAGTCTGGTTCACACATCTGGAAAAAAATTCACAAGAACTAACCAGGATGGACCTCTCAATGCCACTGTCAGCACAATGAAGACTGCCCTCCTAGGCCGCTTCATCAGGATCCCTGCCATCCACTGCTCCCGGGGGATTTAAATCCTGACGCTCTGAGAACCACACTGACAGCAGGAGACACAGAAGAAACATCCTAAATACTCACTTCCTGGGCTAGGGAGATGCCTCAAAGGATGAGTGGGCAGATAACTGCATGAGGGGGCCCAGATTTGATCCCCAGCTGTGCAGGGTTCCCCCTCACCCCCAAGCACCACCAGAAGCAACTCCTAATCAACATGGCAGGAGTGGTTCTTGAGCAGGACCAGATATGGCCTCCCAAAACAAAACAAAACAAAAAGTCAGCCTAGTCCCTAAAGTAAAATAACTGGCTGTATCCTCCTCAGAGACTGACATTCAAGTGAGTAAATGCCCACTCACTTCTACAAGGCAGGCAGGGAGCAAAAGCTCTTATCTCCATCACCTCTCACCTTCTAATCCACAAATGCATTTAATAGCTTCCACCAACAGAGCTGGTGCGGAATAGATGTAAAAAGAAAAAAAAATCATTAGAATTTCTGAGGAACAAAGCACCTCAAAACTCCCATATTTAAATGTCTAGAGTGGTGTATGTCTCAGAGAAATAAAAGAGTCTTGGAAAAATGGTGCCTTTACAAACAGCATTTTATTTGAAAAGAATACATCTAAATTATCCCTCGTATTCTTATTTCTTTGATGACACAGGGACAAAATAAAGCTAGCTCCAATTAGGGCAACTTTAATTTTAAAAGGCAAAAGAAAAGAAGTGTCCTTTGCTGTAATCCTGTGTTCTCCACTTGTATCTGTTGCTCATCTGAGTGCCATTCAGGAGCAAAGACAAACTATGGCTGAGTGGAGACCACGAAACGATTAC
Source organism: Sorex araneus (assembly GCF_027595985.1). Classification (NCBI taxonomy): domain Eukaryota; kingdom Metazoa; phylum Chordata; class Mammalia; order Eulipotyphla; family Soricidae; genus Sorex; species Sorex araneus. The sequence goes on from NC_073304.1 coordinate 115,984,287, forward strand.
AAATGTCTCATTTTGACAAAGGCCAACAGCAGAAGTTTCTCCTCACCTATATTTACTCATAGTCAACCTTTCAGGGCCAGACAGACAGACAATGCTTAGAGTGATGGCCTTGCACGTGGCCAACTGAGGTTGGATCTCCAGAACCTCATATGGTCCCCTGAGCACCTCCAGGAATGATCCCTTAGCACAGAGCCAGGAGCAGTAAGCCCTGAGCATCACTGGGTATGACCCCAAAACCAAAACAAACATATTCATCTCTCCACTGCCTCTCAAAGGTACTCAGTGCACAACGCCCAGGATGCAGGTATCTAATACCTCAAATTTATCCCCTACATTTTTTTTTTAGTAAACAAAGCTACTACACATACAAATTGGAGATTTTTATGTGTAGTACATACAAATGTGTAGTACATCTTGGACATACATCCAACTGTATCAGGCTGAAGCTCCAGATAACCTTGTTCCTCCTCCACCTATGAAAGGCTTTTCCCCTCAGAAGGTACACACATTTCCTAAAATAATTTGAGACTTCATCAGAAAGGCCATAATGCCAGCAAACTTTAATAATTTAAATAATTCCTTGCCCATAAATATTTCATTTCAGAAATTGATTTCCAAATGAACTGCACATGAAAAATGACTGCACTACACTGTGTCCGAGCACTGCATAGTGTTCTGAAGTTGCATTCGAATGCAACGAGCAAAGTGAATTCCACACAAGCTCATGAATGGCTGGGTACCACCTACATAAAACTGCTGCCTCTAACTCCTTTCCTGTCAGACTAGGAACATATCCAGAGAGATGTTCAGGAAGGAAAACAAAACAAAAGGCTCCGAAATAAAATTCAATTTACTAAACTGAATTTTTCAGGGATTGATGTTGGATGCCTTTTAACTGCCGTGTCCTAAAAGCACTGCATTTTCACCTTGGCTAAGATGAAGGCAAGATTTTAAGGACTTCCAACACTTAAAAGGCTCTGGCCACCGGCCTCCATTCTTGAGTCAAGAGGCAAAGGAAGCGGGGAAAGAGCTGTTGTCTGAAAGTTGTAAAGAAAAGCACAGCTGTGGTGCAAACCCCTAATCTCCAAACATGCACAGGTTCTCTCTGAGCGGCGTGAACAGCATTTACGCTGCAAGAGGTGAACAAAGAATAGAGATACACGCTAAGCACCAGTAACCAGGGCTCCAAGGCAGTGTGGAATAAACCAGCGCGAAACAAATGAGCACTGAGACCCCAACAAAAAAGTTTCTAGGCAGCCTCAGGCCCCGGAGCAGCCGGACCTGTGGCAAAGAAGGGAAAGAAGGCAGGGCTCTGCCCTTTCCGATAACAGCCGCAGCTCTTTTCTCCATCTCTCTCTGAGGTACCACGGGAAGAAGGCAAAACAAGACCATGCAGGGCTGGACTGAGTGAAATATGCCCCCTTCCTTACACCAAGTCAGAGGCACAGAATGAAGCAAATCAGCATGCACAGGCAGTCCCAAATGTCTACCCAGCAGAGCACCACCTCACCGATGGAGACTTCAAACACACAAGCACATACCAACCAATGAAACTTTCTTTTACCAGAGCAAAGCTGAGAGGAAAAATAATCACTGTGAACTCCTCAAGCCTTAGCAAAAGCTACATACTGTCTCACCTTAGCTGCAGCATTCAGTTTGATGCAGATAAATTAACAAAACGTTCCCCTGGCATTTAAATTCTTTTTTTTTTCCTTCCCTTTTTCCTCCCTTGTAAGCAGAATGGGGGATGACGCATAATAAGTCAAAAGACAAAGCAACTTCAAAACAAAATCAGTTATTTGTAAACAATCCTTGCGAGGATTTTTCTCCCCTCCACTCCCCACCTCACCCCAAGAAAATCAGCCCTGCCAGTTGTAAGAGAAAGCCAAGTAAAGATAAATCAATTAGCTTGCTAATTTCTCCCCTCTCATTTATTTAGCTCTGCACTGTATTTGTCGTAATTGACTACAATTATGTTAATTACTAACTCCAGTATAATTACTATATTTATTGTCATTGAGCACGCGATGTACCCACAGCAAAGCTGGCATTTGTCGGGCATCAAGAAAGCAAACTGTCGAGAGGTGATTCTCGGCAAACTGGCGGATGTGGCTTCAGCAAATGAAAGGGCAAGAGAGATTTCATGCAATGTTAGTTTGAAAGCACCGGTTCATTAAGGATATTAATTTTCTGATAACTACACATTTAAGCATGACACACTAGTGCGGTATCTACAGGATTTCGCAATTATTAATGCGTGACAGTTTCAAATGCTAAGTGAATCAATTAAACAGCAGCATTCACAATTTGAGAAGAGATAACTGCTTCATAACTACCTAAGACTACAATTTTCACATGACAAAAAAGAGCCATTGAGGCGCCTTCAAAACCTGACAGGTCAAGAAAGAAGTTTGAAACAAAAGCACCTTACAACCATCATCTCTCCTCTTTACTTGTCAGATCAACTTTGCTAGTGTCTCCCCAGAAACGGCATCACATGCCAGCTGCCACAAGGTGATTTTTCATGTCTTGTCAAAGAAATCTTTTATTCTATTTGCTCTGCATTAACATGTTACATTTATTGATCAAGGGCCTGTTCGCAGCCACAGCAGGGCACTGAGCTCTCCATGCCTACGGGGCTTTGATGTCCCGGTGACATTCGAGCCCGAATAATGCACATACTAAATGGATTTAATGCAGAAATGTGTTTGGGCCTGACAGTTACATTAATAACAGCCCCTCACACTGATAAATATGCAATTGCTACTATTAAGAGTTACCCAATTATGGGGAAAATATTTCTTTACCTTATAAATAAATCCATCAAGAGGGGAAAAAAAGTTTTAACAATGGTACATTTTCTTTTATTTCATTTACTTCTCCGGCTGCAAAAATTGGGCTGTGTAGGGGTTAACACCCCCTCTCCCTACCTCGCCTCCAATTGTTTTTAATAAGTCTTGCTTTGTCTCAAGAATGGTTTGGGAAATTTTTTTAGCCTCTTTGTTGGTCTTCCCTGTTCTACCGTCTCTTATTTCTTCAGAACCAGAGAAAAAGCAGATACCCAGGAGACTGAAAAATTGGGTTCTGTATAAGCTCAGAGAGGAGCTTAAGGGAGGTGGTACAAAGGTGGGGGGCACATGGCTGATCTCCATAATGATGGTTCTGAAGGAGGAGGTGACTTTTTTGCAAACTCCAAAAACCTGAACATGTGCACGTGTGTCTCCCACATTCAAACCGAAGTGACCTTGTGCCGAGATGGGGGTGGAGGCACAAAGGGAAAGAGAAAGCAGCTGGGAGAAAGACCTTATATTAGGAATGCCTTGACCAAAGAAAATTTGCAGTAATTATATCCCTGCAATTAAACAGACACACAGAGAAAAAGCCTAATCACTCCCCCTTTCATCACAGAGAAGCAAGGAACAGCTGAAATCACCCAAACTGCAGTCCCTGCGGAGCCGTGAGGGAAAAAGTCTTTGCAGAGGGTGGGCACTGGGTATGCAAGAGAGAACATATGCAAAGACAGAGGGATGAGGGACAAATGAATGGGACAAACACACCACAAACCACCTCTTCTTTTCCCTCCAGAGTTAGAACTCTCTCTCCCTCCCTCCCTCCCTCCCTCCCTCTTTCTCCCCTTCCCTCCTCCTTCCCTCCCTCCCTCCCTCCTCCCATCTCTCTCTCTCTCAATCTCCTCCAACCCCCTCTAGGCTGGGTGACCTGACAACTGCTGAGCTATTTCTGCCTGTGACAGGGACCTTCTTCTGAGCCACACCTATAAGAGGAGAAAAAGAGAGGATGAATTCTCTGGGACTTTCCCTGCACCCACACCCTCTGTGCCATCCCACGTTTCACGAGGCCCAGGCAACCCAAACTACATCACACTGCAAGTTAGAGGGATCAAGGTCACCTATGCAAAAGCTGAACATCAGGAAAAACCCAATGATTCCTTGGACCACTCTTCACTCACCCACCACTTCGCCAACCCGTCCTGCTGACTTGCTCAATCCCTCACTCTCTCTAGCCAAAGGGTAGAAATCCAGAAAGTCGGAACATTGGTTAGGCAGGAGATAGCATGCACACTGCCCTTACATTGGCATGATACCTGCTCACACAATAATTCTCCTTCCCCACCCTCCCACCACCCCCACCGCACACATGTTTAGCCTGCTTCAAATGGTTCTACAGTCATGAAGGTCACTTCAGAAAATTTCATGAGTAAAGGAAATCAAATCATTTTTCACTTCCCCTTCTGAAAGTATGTTCTATTGTTTGCTGAACACACTAGAAGGGACAATGACATTCTTGGAACAACAAGAGAAAAGAAAACAAACAAACAAACAAAGATTCTTCTCATGGCCTTGCTCAGCTTAAAATGGGAGTTATTTCAGCCTAGCTAGACCCTTGCCTCTTCAGAATCATTCAGGCTTATCAATGCACTCGAAGTATTTTGGAAATTCACTAACACCTAAGATCTCTTTCCTATCATTTTGTCCTCGAGAGTCTTGCTCACACAGCTCTATTGTAACCCCCACCCCAATATCAGAGTGTTCCCAAAGTAAGAAATAAAATTTCATTTGTGTTTTGGAAACAAATATGAGCAAGTACTCTAATGCAAAGAAACATCAAGTTGAAGTACCAATCAATGCCAACTGATAATGCCCTTTGCACGGCTCTCCCGAAAGTCTGGGTCGAGAATTCTCTGGCCTACACTCACTATAATGTGAACCAATGCACACCCCTAGGTGGCATGAGTAATGAGTATAGATGAGATAAAAGCCTGTGAAAATGCCAAAACAGTAGCAAACAAAGATGTTTATAACAGGATAGGCAAGGTTATGCTGCATTAATAAGTACCCTAAAATATAATCATCAGATTGATTTTTCTTTTATTATCTATATTCAATATGAAATCAGCAAGAGCATCTACTTATTTATGATCAAAACCCAAGACTGATAAGCATAACATATAAAAAAGAAAGTGGCAAATTTTACAGTTTCTTTTAGTTTCTGCTCACAGGTCATAGCAAATGGTGCAGAAGTGTACACGTAGAAACCATGGGCTGCAGGAGAGAAAATTCTGAATTTTGGGAGAAATCCCAAGTACTAGGAGAAAATTTAAAGGCCCCTATATAGAAGGGTCAGGACTAGACTTTTAGCAACTCTAGAATGTTGAAGTTTTAGATATCACTGTGTTTACCAAACGCTTACTACAAACACTAGGAAATGTCCTAGGCACATTACACAGAGCTTACACTCTGTGTAACGCAGTTATTCTCTCAACTGTAGAATATCATTGGTTTGTCTTTCTCCCTTGTCACAAAGAGTTTGGGTTTATCTGGTAATAATCTCTAAACATTTTAAGAGAACACTGGTATGTCCTGCTCTCCTTGCCACAAGGAGCTTAGGTATATCGAGTCACACCCATCAAAGTGCTCCCGAGTCACTCCTATTCCTTTGCCTAGCTGTAACCACTTCTCTATGCTCTCTTCCCCAACCAGTTAATCAGCTTTTTCCCCCTAATCAGACTCTGTTAATTTGTAAGGTCAGACCTTTCTAGGACACTGAACTTGTATTGTAAGTTAATATTGCCTTTCTCCTCTCCTTGTGTCTTTTGAATAGTTTACTTTAAAGCAATGTCCTTTTTGTATGAATAAAGAAAGACAGTTGTTAATATGCTCTGTAACATGGGATTTAATTGGCTTCGAATATTATTCACTCGCAGGCATCTGTTTTCTTGACTTAAGCCTCAGCTGCCCTTACTTCCTAGCACCCCCAAAAGCAGGGTCCCGACGAGGGACAGGACGGATCCAGGGCAAGCGGTGAGTTATGTGCTACCCTGGCATCGAGATGGGCTTGGACAAAGTGCCTAATGTTAAGAGCTTGGTCATGGACAAATGCTGTCATGATCCAAAATTAACAATGAGACTAGGGCCCTGCTAGGAATAGGAAAGACTAATCTGGCCTGAGCACTGTAGTCTGAGATCGAGATGACTCCAGGAGAGCAATTCTATAAGTTTAATGCATCTCTTGCTGTGTCCATACAAATTGACTGATGTTATGAATGCCTATGTTAGTTGGACAAGGAGAGGAGAAACATACCCATGGGATTCTGCTCTTGGGTGGGTCGTCCTACTGAAAGAGATTCTGTCCTAGAAGCAGCATCCCCTGAGGAAAAGAACTTTACCCCTATTGATTGTGACCACACCTGTGTGTAAGCCCCAACCCCTCATGCTTGGGGATTTAACTATGCTGAAAGAGTGGACTAGGGGCCAGTCCCAGTGCCAGATCTGGAGAAGCTAGATCTAGATCCAGATCCAGAGGAGGAGAATGAAGTAGCATGGGGGAAGAAGAAGCAGGAAGAGAATCAGAGGACAATGGAGATGAGAATGGAATAAACTGCAACTGAGACCAACCAGCCTGGCCCTCGTTCCTTCCTCTGCCTGCCTGGTCATCGCCATCAACCTCCCGGGGGTGGGGGAAGCGGCTGGAGACTACCGAATGCAGGTGGCGGGAGAGACAGTGCCACTGCCCTGTGCCCGTTGTCCCCTTCTTTTTTGTGTGTTTACACACTCAACATTTTGACAATGAGCCTAGGTGCAGTTAAATAATTGACACGTGATCAAAGCAGAATTTCTAACCAGGATGGTGTGACCCCAAAGTCTTGATTCTCTTCACTATATGCCCTTTCCCCAACTGAGCAGCAAATTCACAGACCCGGTTTCATCTTCCAGTTCAAAACACAGTAACAGTAGAGTGCGTTCAAAGCTCTGGGGGCACACTAGGTGTCTGTTCACAACTCACTGTGGAATGAAGAATGGCAGGTGGGGAGGAAAAAGTCACTGTTTGTTTACTGGGGCAGCCCAAAGTCCACTTCCCTTTCCTCCTGGTCCAAGCCAAGAAAGCAATAAGCAAGCTCCCATGGAGGGAATCTTCTCCTAAGCAATTCCTCCATCCAGAGCATTTATCAGAGTGATGCTAAATAAGATAAGACTGAGAATAATTTAATTTTTTAAAATGTAAGCTTCCTGTTGCCATAGATCAATTAAATGGTCTCCATTTTTATTGCCATATTGACACGGGCATATTTATCACTGTTTGCCAGGGGAGCCCTGCTCTGCCAGCTGTGTTCAACAAGCTCAGTAGGCGACACACTCATACCACACAGGGCCCTTTGGGGGAGGGAATGGGCCACCAGGAAGGATAGTGCCCTTTCTCAATCAAAGGAGAAGGTAAATGGCATTACTGAGCCATTTGCCTTGAGCATACCAAAGAATATCACTGGCTAAGGCAATATTTCATAACGTTTTTCTGAACTTCTGACCTTACATCCTTCCTAGGGATCCCTGCCCTACCAGTTAGCCCCTGAGTCTCTCTCATGCAATTGCCCCCCCCATCCCCATTTATGTGATTTTTGACCTGTGGCCTCCTTGGAACCTCAGAGGAACCACAGGACCGTCAGTTGAGAAATTAAGGCTAAGGTATGGGATTCTCTCTACTGAACAGCAAAGTAAAATAGGGAAGCCTCAAACATAAACTCAAGAAAGACTTCGGGACAAAGAATATTCAGATATTCTTGATAGTAGAAATTAGTATGGCCTAGTTAGGGCAATCTGATGTCTATACAAAAGCCCTCTGACAATTCTGTGTCTAGGAATTTGTCCTAATCATAAATGTATTAATCAACAAGTATTACAAGGATAGTTATAATACAGATTTTATACACACACATATACATAACAGTAAAAATCTAGAAACAATATAAAAGTCTGATACTGAGAAATAAATTTAGGAAACAGGGGCTGGAGAGATAGTACAAGGGCTAAGACACTTGCCTTTCATATAGCCTACCCACGGTTTAATCTCTGGTACCACATATGGTCTCCCAAACCCTTTCAGGAGCGATCCATAAGCACAGATTCATATCTGAACACACCTATATATGGCCTAAACAACCAAAAATTTAAAAAAGCAAAAAAGAAACTATTAAGAAACATAATGCAGTATTTACTGAAATAGGAAACTGTTTCCAACACAATAGAAACAACCACAGTCTTTAAATATCTGACACTATAAAAGACCTGAAGACTATGTTAATAGTGATTTCTATGGGGGCCAGGAGATAGGTGCACGCCTGGCATGCATTCCAGCCTGGGTTTGAGTTCCAGGACCACACAGTTCACACACACACACACACACACACACACACACACAGAGACACACACACACTCTACCAGGTGTGGCCCCTGAGAATGATGGAGTGGCCCAAGGAATCCCAAGCACTGTAGGGTCCCAAGTAGCATCACATTCTCTGGCTCTTGGTCTGAACCAACAATCGGCTTGGCCAAGAATCACCAGTGGGGCCCTGGACCTCTTGATCATTGCTTAGGAGCACCTCCTTCACTGCCCCCCCAAAAAATAGTGATTTCTGGGTAGTAAGTAACTTATGGCAGATGTTTTGTTCATATCTTCCTGAGTTTTCCAAGGTTTCTCTAAACCATTAGTTTTTAAAGAAAAAAATTTCTTCAAAAAATAAAATCTAAAGTACCATTTCATGTAAACAGATGTAAATATTCAGTTTATGATACATTCAAATTCTAGAGGCAAAACTTTACTCCTCTTTTCACCTAATTAGCTCCCTATGCCCCATTTCCCTCTTGCAGGGCAGACTGCAGGGCCCCGCTCCAGGAATTGTGTCCTGGGAGCCAATTCAGTCACTGTAGCCCACCTGGTTGCACCTAATTCTGAAGGAGGAGTGATATCTGGACTAGAAGGGCATGCAGAGGAATGTTTGAGGCTTTAAAAAGATTCTGAAATTTTATTCTGCCCTACTGTATCTTGCTTCCCCCTCTAACTTCCAACCTGACAACTCGGCTCTGACAATTTTCATTTCAACAGAGTCAGAAACATCAAGGCCTGAATATGCATAACCAGAGCTTTATGTGACGTGGAAAGAAAACTGTCTATTGGACGAGACTGAGGCAGAGGTAGATTCACCACTGTTCATGCAGGAGAGAGGACTCCAGGGCATTTACTAAAAACTGTCAAACAAGATTTTAGGTAGAATCTGTAGCTTCTACACGGGCTAAGGTGTCTGCCTTGAACATAAGTGACCCTTGTGTAGTCCCAGGATGCCATATGGTCCCCAAGCACTGCTAGGCATGATCCACCAGCATAAGGGATCACTCCCTCAGAAGCCAGCCCAGAGCACAAGCTAGATGTAGCCCGAATCCCCCACCTACCCCCCCATTCAAAAACAGACTGTAAGTGATTTTATTAAATAGTCACATTGAGAACTCCAGGTTGGATAACTTGAACCCAAGGACAGTTCTGGGATTGCTGGAAAAATTTCTGAAGTGTCCCTTGTACAGGAGACAGAAAGTAACAGGAAATGTCTTAGGAATTTTAAAACAGTAACTGCTGGACAATATATCTGCTGACTTGGTGCTATCTATGCACTGAGCAAACAAATAGGGCTCTTTTATTTTTCCCCAATTTTATTTTTACAAAGTTGTTCATAGTAATTTATTACGTTCAATATAACCTAGTTCTCCCTCTCCGAGAACCAAGCAAAGTACCGAGAACATCCTGCCCGCACAGCAGAGCCTGGCAAGCTCTCCATGGCATATTCAATATGCCAAATACAGTAACAATGATGGGTCTCATTCCCCTTACTCTGAAAGAGCCTCCAACGTAGCACCGCTGGGAAGAACAAGTAAAGAGAGGCTGCTAAAATCTCAGGGCTAGGATGAATGGAGACATTACTGACGCCCGTTTGAGCAAATCGATGATCAACGGGATGACAGTGATACAGTGACACAGTGATTCAAACACCAATAACACCACCATTACACCTTCCCACCACCATTATTTTGAATTTTCCCATCATCACCGAAGCTTGCGCCAAAAGCAGGTCCTAAATAATTTATATGTATTGCTTGTTATGAATAATCCATTAAAAGTGATCCAAAAAAGGTTCCTTAGAGGAAAATATGTGAAGATTGTTGTATCTCACCCTGGTACCATTAAGCCCTTATATAAGAGATTATTAACATGTTGTTATATGTTGAGCTTAGTGTGCTATTATTTATTTATTTTTGATCAAGATCGGCTTACTTTTACCTTACCTCAAATGTGATGTGCTACTCTTGGTACATCAGTGGAATAGTGTACGAAATCTCCCATGGCAGCAAATGCGGCCATGTACTCCAGGACTTCTAAAATTTTAAATAGGGGTGATACAACTCGAGATGACTCTGGGGTCAGAAGCATCTCTGCAGCTTGCTGCTCTCTTCCAAGAGTTATTTGTGAGTCTCTGGATCATGTCCATTTATGTGCCTCTATGAGGCAGTTTGTGGGCGTGGTGCCAGGCTCTCGGGAAGACAGGGGATAGGGGGAGGTCGCCCATTCCCAACCCTGTGAGAGTAGGGCTCTTTTACTTTAATTTGCTCCTTCCATCACTCTTCTAGAACCTAAGGTTTTGGATCTCATAGCATGGTGGTTCCTCTGAACGAAGATACGAGCCAGACATGGTCTGGTGCGGGCCGGGCCTAAAGACATGATGCCCTGCTCCTTCAGAAAGCCAGCAGGGGTGCCAGTGGAGGGTTGTTATTTTTGTTTGTTTTTTGGATTTTATTCTGTTGTGTTTTGGTTTGGGCTATAACCAGCTGTGCTCAGGGTTTACTCCTGGCTCTGTGCTCACTGACCATATGTATGATACCAAACTGGGGTCAGCCACATGCAAGGCGAGCTCCTTAACCCCAGCACTACCTCTCTGGCCCAGCTGGCAAGGTTGAGTATGGCCTATTCATAGAACCAGATCAGCTGCATCTGACTCTTAATATTAGAATATTAATATCTACTAATTCGTTTGGTGCAGACCTTTATAAGTCTTAACAGTAGTAACTAAACAAAAAGCTCAGAGATAATAAATTTATAATCACCTGTCCTTCCAGCATAAACTGGTGGATACAGGGAGCATCAAGGGCACCATCACTCTTAAAAATGAGATTAACTGTGAAGTTGGCATGTGGTGATGAATAAAGGTAGGACAATGGAGAAGGATGCTCTCAACATGTGTGATTAATTGAAGCCTGATGTCTTCCTTCATTTTAATGAGCAAAATATAATATAAATATAATATATATGAAAATAGTATGTTCATTATGCACAAAATATCTCTGAAGACTACAAAAAAGGTGACTAACAATAACACTAAAATGTGTGCCATGTGTATAAATTAACTACTCAAAACTGAATTAACAGAGTGCCTTGCCTAAAAACAAACTGTAGCCTCAGACACAGACTGCAGCTGATTTTGTAACATATGGAAGTAGCAAAGCTTATATTGGGGGTAATGCATACTGCTCTATCTGATATGACTGTTCAGGTGTGAAAAGGAAGCCAGAGTTATCTTAAAAAGAAAAAAAGGAGGAGGTTTAGCAATGTGAAGAAAATACTGTTTTTGAAGGCAGCTCTAGAAAAAGGGCAAGTGACGTGGAAAAAAGAGAAGAGGGGCTTGGAGAGAAAGGGACCCAGTCACTCACAGGAGACTTGATTCAGGAGAAAGTTTCCCCAAAGATTTCCAGGAACAATGCTTCCCCAAACTTGTCTAAGGCTTTGTGCCACAATTACCACCCTCCTCCCTCCCTCCAGTATATCATGAACTGCAGTAAAAATCTATGGCATTTGGGATTGGAGCGATAGTACAGTAGGTAGGGTGTTTGCCTTGCACGCAGACAACCCGGGTTCGGTTCCCAGCATCCTGGCTGGTCCCCTCAGCACTGCCAGGAGTAATTCCTGAGTGTAAAGCCAGGAGTAACCCTTGTGCATCGCTAGGTGTGAACCAAAAAGGAAAAATAAATACACACTATAGCACATAATAATATGTGGATGGATGGTTCTGGAAAAATGAAGGGGGTGTCCCAGTGGGCAGAGAGAGACTGCTGAGATGGAACCACAGCAACAACCACCAAGGGGAGTAGGTGAAGCAGGTGCTGTGATGGATCCAGGTGATAGATAAATTGCCCAGGAGAAAGGCCCCCCTCAAGTCCAGGGAAACAGCGAAGAGAAACTAGGAAGAAACTTGACACAAAACATGGGGTGGGCTTCACATGATTTCACATGGCTATAATGATTCCTACAGCCCAATGGGCTTGGGTCCTCTGCTCCACAGACAGAGCTGGACGGCATATTTATGAACAGGTTTCTCTTCCCCTCTCCCTCTTATCTCCCTTTCTTCGCATATTTTAACAGAAATCTGATACACATCTAAAACATCTGTAGCTTTGCTCCAGCTGAAGGCAAAGACAGAAACTAGTGCTTAAGTAATGCAGAACCTTCCTCTGACACCCCAGAGAAATGGCAGTGCAACCTCCCATCACCACCACCCCCCTCCACGTAGATCTCTAAGACAGTCATCAAGACCAGCCAACCCCTGACATCTCGCATTAAGGATCCTTTTACTCCATTCAACTCAAACTCCTTCCAGCTTAACTGGGTCCTAAAGTAAAAACCTCCCAAACCTTTGACCTCACCTCATCACTCATCCCCAACCTGACACAATTACATTCCCTCATGCAGGTCCTACACTGGCCGTGACTGACAAGAACAGGTTCCTGACCAGAGGTGACAACTCCCAGGACTCAGCACAGAGAAGTCTCTTTCCTCTCAACCTTTAACCTCCAAAGCATTGACCAAAGTTCATCTCATGAAGCTTTCCTACCTCTAGGACCCATCTTTTCTGATAAATCTATAGATTTATAGATTTATAGATAAATCTATAAATCCAGCCCCTCAAAGCCCATCACATCTTTCACTGACTTTGCTCACCCACACATAGCTGTCAGGGTCCAACCCCTTCCCAGTCATATGCAGACAGCATATATGAACCTACATCCCCCAGGTGTAACAAAGATGGCTCTGTGTCCGCAGACTGGCTGCCAGCCTCCTGACCTGTGCTAACACACTGCCTCTCAGGACTCAGCCCCTCAGACCTAGGTGTGGACTCCCACCAGCAAGGCACACAGTCTGAGCCACAGTGACCAACTCCTGGAGCTGATCACAGAGGGGAGACTTCCTCCAATGCCCACAGGAACCCCGCCTGTTCTGAGGAGTTAGTGAAGGGATAATGCACACATCTCAGCATGGTCCAGTCCAGGCTATAGAACCTGTCCTCCAGGGGGACTGGGAACAAAAGCTATCTTAACTTTCTTAGAATTCATGCTGATTTGTTTCCATTTTCTCGTCACAATATAGCTTTTGGACTTTTCTGTTCCACATTTCCACCAGCCATACACAAACATGAGAATTAGGGAAGAATGTGCACAGCGCCTACAACGCATCACCCTCTGGTCATCCCTTCTCCTCGGACACCTCCCAGCATGGCCGTATATGCTTAGTCCAGGCTGCTCTGTTGAATGAGCATTTACCTCAAGTCCTAACTGCTGGTGCCTGCATGCCCTACTGTGCCTACCTTCTCTAGATCATCGAGAGAGAGAGAGAGAGAAAGAGAGAGAGAGAGAGAGAGAGAGAGAGAGAAGCCAGAAGAACAGAGACTGAGCAAACCGGCTCTTCACCTCACCTACATCCCGAAGCAGTTTGTTTCATTCAGAAGAGAGCACAGTCTGGGCGAGCAGTTTAAGTAAAGCACGTTCCTTGCATATGCAAGGCCCTGCATTGGATCCGCAGACCACATGCCCCACCCAGCACAACTACAAGTGGCCCCGGGCCCCAAACACTTTTGGGTGTGACAATCCATAACCCATAACTAGCTCAAAAGCCTGGAGACAGCATGGCTCAGGGGGAACTTAGGGGGAAAGTCCTGCAGGGAATCAGTTAGGAAGAGCAGCAGAGCCAGGGGTGAGTCCTGAGCACCAACTGGTGTGGCCCTGGAAAGGAAGAAAGAACAGTCTATTGGCCTTGTTCCAGAGACTCATAAATAAATCCCAAAAGAGATCAACGACCCACAAAAATTTCTTGGAACTCTGTTCTCTGCTGAGACATCCAGGAGGATCTCTGGAGGCAGGCAGTCCAGCTCCCTCCCTATTGAAACCCTGACAGCCGCTTCCATACCTCAAAAGCTACCACAGCGTCTCTGGCCAGACTCCACCACCTCAGGAACTTAGCTCCACAAAGAGCTTAGGGACAGGTTTTTTGTTGTTGTTGTTGTTGGGGATTTTTTGGGGTTTTTTTTTCCAGTTTAAGTCTTTTTTTTTTTAATTTTTAAAATTTTATTGAATCATCATGAGATAGTTACATGCTTTCATGTTTGGGTTACAATCTCACAATGATCAAACACCCATCCCTCCACCAATGCACATTCCCCACCACCAATATCCCGGGTATACCCCCCTTTCCCACCCTCCCCATGCCTCTAAGGCAGACAATATTCCCCATACTCTCTCTCTACTTTTGGGCTTGCAACACAGACACTGAGAGGTCATCATTTTTGGTCCATTATCTACTTTCGGCATGCATCTCTTATCCCAACTGGTTCCTCTAGCCATCATTTTTTTAGTGATCCCTTCTCTATTCCATCTTCCTTCTCCCCTTCGCTCATGAAGCAGGCTTCCAGCTATGGGGCAGTCCCCCTGGCCCTTGTATCTACGGTCCTTGGGTATCAGCTCATGTGATGCTATTCTATACTCCACAAATGAGTGCAGTCCCTCTATTTCTATTTCTGACTCATTTCACTTAGCATGATACTCTCCATGTTTATCCATTTATAAGCAAATTTCATGACTTCATCTCTCCTAACAGCTGCATAGTATTCCATTGTGTAGACGTACCAAGGTTTCTTTAACCAGTCATCTGTTTTTTCCGGGTTGTTTCCATATTTTGACTATTGTGAACAGTGCTGCAATGAATAAAGACCTCAATACCAGACATGAATCTATAAGGTTCATAGAAGAAAATGTACGCAGAACTCTCCATGACATTGAAGCTAAAAGCATCTTTAAGGATGAAACAGCACTGACCATGCAAGTGGAAACAAACAAACAAATGGGACTACATCAAACTAAGAAGCTTCTGCACTTCAAAAGAAACAGTGACCAAAATACAGAAAGAGCCCATAGAATGGGAAAGAATATTTACCCAATACCCATCTGATAAGGGATTAATATCCAGGATATACAAGATACTTGTAGAATTGTATAAGAAAAAAAAAACCCCAACCCCATCAAAAAATGGGGAGAAGAAATGAACAGAAGTTTCCTCAAAAAAGAAAAACAAATGGCCCAAACGCACATGAAAAAAATGCTCCACATCACTAGTCATCAGGGAGATGCAAATCAAAACAACAATGAGATATCATCTCACACCACAGAGACTGGCACATATTCAAAAGAACAAAAGCAACCAGTGCTGGCGTGGATGTGGGGGAAAAGGGACGCTCCTTCACTGTTGATGGGAATGTCAATTGGTCCAGCCTTTCTGGAAAACAATATGGACAGTCCTTCGAAAACTAGAAATTGAGCTTCTATATGACCCCACAATACCACTTCTGGGAATATATCCCAAGGATGCTAAAGAGCACAGGAGAAATGACATCTGTACCTATATATTCACTGCAGCACTGTTCACAATAGGGACAGGTTTTTTGGCTGAAAACTCCAGGCCTTCTGGGAGTCAGGATGGGTAACCATCCCCATCTCCATCTCCCCAGTAGCCATGCCCACGTCCCACCACTGCCACCATGTACACTCATCTTTAGGTCTTGTTCCAGAGACTCAAATAAATCTCGAAAGAGAGGGGAAAAAATAGGAAGGAAGGAAGAGTCAGAGAGATAGTACAGTAGGTTAGGTAAGGAGATCACATTGCACACAGCTGACCCAGGCTCAATCCCCGATGTCCCATATGGTCACCCAAATACCTCCAGGAATGATCCCTGAGCACAAACCTGAAGTAAGCCCTGAACACCACTGGGTGTAGCCTACAAATCAAAGAAGGAAAAAAAAAAAAGCAAATTCCTTGTTTATTTATCCAACCAATGACACCAACTTTTCAAGTTCCTAGGAGCCTCCTATTTCCCTCGCACAAGTTCCCAAACCAGCCACAATTTAGCCACAGTTTAGGAAGAAAAAAATAACTGTTCTCCATTTGGAGTAATATAAGATCACACTTACCTTTTGCCAAGAGTGGAACAGTTGGTGGAGAGTTTCCATATACACTACCCACCCCATTCCAAAGTGTTCTAATGATTTTGAAATACCATCTGGGAGAAACCATCATTGCAAATATTTAAGGTTCCAGTTTATAAAAAGGCAAAAAAAGAAAACACACAAACATCCCATACCTGTGACTTGGCAGTGGTCTTTTTTTTTGAGGGTGGGGGATGGCATATACAGTTATCTAGAGTGGCATGCCTAACTACCACCACCCCCAAAAACATTCTGGCCAGTTCCACTCTAATACTTCCTCAAGAGGGGTTCTAACTTGTCCACATGGGTATTGTGGAGAAAGGAAAGAATGACGTGAAGCTACAACACCCTCATCATTCATAAAAGATGGCTGATACCAAAATGCTCATTTGTTTTTCATGGCTCAGAAGAGGCTAGCCACAGAATCATCGAAGGCAGAGTCAAAACTTTGGGGTGCAATTACACGCATCTCAGACTCCTACACAAGGTGCAGAGCTAAAACATTTGACTTTCATCTGCAGGCTATTAAATTATCAGGGGGGTGTTGAGTCTCCCAGACCTGGTCTGCATCTCGTGAAGGTTACATACCTCAGAAGGTTAAAGCTCAGATCCAGCCTCTTTGCAAAATGTCCACAGTCCCTGCCAAGGTGCTCTGGAATTTCTCTGCAGTCCTGGCCTATGTAGGACACCTGGAAATTAAATGGAACAGAAACAATGTGGCAAACGGAAATCACCCAGCTGCACACAACCCTGTGTCATTGATCTGATGATTGCTTCCGCAACTTTAAATGCACACCCCTCACCCACACAAAGGCCACATTGGGGGCTATTTTCTTGATCAAATCAGCCTTGGGGGCTTCAGGGACGCTGCCAACAGCTCCCCTTTCCTGGTACATTTAGCATAATGAAGACTCATCCCAGCACAATGAAACTGAAACAAAATTGGCCCGATTCAGGTGTCCAAAAAAACCCCAATGTCAGAGCATGCTGATATAATTGCAGCAATCAGCCTCTTGCTGAGGGGCCTCTCCAACAGCTGCCCCTCTGGCTCTCCTTCTCCCTCTCTCCACTGCCCCCCACGTACCCTGTTATGCACGTTAAAGGGCATAGCAGATGCATACGCCAGTACTCAGCCTGCAGGGTGCTGGAACAGAAAGGGCTGGTTGGACAAGAAAACCTCCTCAGACCGCCAATCCCATCCTATTACCACAGTGTAGAAACTGTCCTCCACACTCAGAACAAAACTGATCTGAAGGCGACAGGGCAATGACAGGTGGCCAGAGCTTCCGTGTCTCCTGCTCCAGGGAAGGCGTCATTTGCATTCAGCCCACTCTGTTCACAGCGCCGCTTCTTCCTTTGGCATTCTTTTAATGATAACTGCTGGTATTATTTGTCTGACAGGTGCCTAAACATTAAGAAGTGGGACTGAAATTTGACCCCCAAACTTCTGGCAATAACAAGGTCCAAAGGGCTCTCTACTCCTCTGTCCACTCGTGATTTACAGGTAGCACCCTGCAGGGAGCACCCGGACCTCCAAACTCTGTCAAACAAACCTGCCAGTCAGAATTGCCTGGTCAGTGCCAACACATACTCCTGAAAGGACTCCAGCGCTATCCATCACATGGCTCAATCTTGATCCCTCCCCCTTTACAAATGCACACACTTCTACATATACAGAGAAGAATTTTTGGACTAACTGGAAGATTCTCACAAGTTATATTACCTAAGGGGGGTAAAAATAGGAAGCTGGTGACCATCTCACATCTTAATGATAATTCAACCATATGAATTACTAACAATTATTTAGACTCGTTTTTATAAACAGAATTTTACATGACTCAACCTAACACAATCACACTGCTCCCTAGTACCCTCCATCTTTCAAATTACTTCTCAACCTTTTTCTATCCAGTGGGGATAAAGTGCTAATGATACAGTGTCCCATATTCACTC
Source organism: Sorex araneus (assembly GCF_027595985.1). Classification (NCBI taxonomy): domain Eukaryota; kingdom Metazoa; phylum Chordata; class Mammalia; order Eulipotyphla; family Soricidae; genus Sorex; species Sorex araneus. The sequence continues at coordinate 116,002,379 of NC_073304.1, forward strand.
TCCTTAAGCAACTTTATTCCTGCAGCAGAGAATGTAGGGAGAAGGGCAGGAAGGAAGGCTAACTCCATTAAGATAATTTTGACACAAGAAGATACAAGCTAAAACATAAAGAACACTAAAGTCAGCAGAGCTATCTCTCCTCTTTACACAGGACCTTTATTTTCTCAGAGTCCCTTGTACAATAAAGCTGTACTTCCAAATCTGGATCGAAATCATACTCCAAAGGGAGATAAGGAGTAGACGGCCCAATCAATCTAGGGACTTCTATTTTCTCAAGACATCTACTCAACCAGAAGTTTGATTAGAAGCTCACAATGAGCTGCAGAGATGCCTCCAGACTTTGCAATAGGTCGACTGCACTGGACTATTCCAGACGGGAGCAGGTGCTGTCCCTCCGCCTGACCCCTAGGAATCCTAGCTGCTGCCATCTTGCAGAACTCAATGAGAAGCCCAGATACACAGGAGCAATGACAGGAAATGCCAGGTTTCACGGGATGGGCCAGTCCTTCTCATTCCTCTGCCCGGATGGGACCTTGAGGTGATACCCACCAACTGCTTCTAACTACTAGTTAAGCTCCTTAATGGCCATGATCCAGAGACACAAAAAAGAATCCCAGAACCGAGCAGCTTGCTGCAGAGATCTCTCCAGGCCCTAATTATCTAAAATTTTAAAATTCCAGGAGCACACAGCCACTCTCATGGCACCACAACATCTTATGATATTCATAACAAGCAATACTAAATAAATTATCTAGCATGGCTTTTTTGGCAGGTTTGAGTGCTGGTGGGAAAATTCCAAATAATAATGGTGGGACTGGTGTCGAAATATTGAATGTAACCAAAATAGAGAGTACTATGGAAACTGTCTGCCACACAGGTAGAGGGAGGGTTGGGATGGAGGGGAACACTGGGGATTTTGGTGGTGGAAAATATGCACTGGTGAAGGGATGGGTGTTTGGTCATCGTATGACCGAAACTCAAAAATGAAAGCATTGTAACTGTATCTCACAGTGATTCAATTGAAAAAAATGGAAGAAGCAGCTCACATTGATGCCCAGGCTCATGGTGCTCACCAGAAAATCTATCTCTTTCCCCCAAATATGAACTACCATTTTGCTCACATCATCAACACTCACAATCTCTGACATATGTGGCAGAAAGGCTGAGATTTAGATGTGGAAACTGAGTTCGTTCTTCAGAGGCTCACCAAGAGAAGAATCTTGCAGGAACCTTGTTTGTCATGTTTTATGCACAGAAAAACTCCAGAGCTCAGAGTAACAAAGATTCCTCTTGACAGAGCCAGAACCATGTCCTGCACCAGGAATTCTGGCATCCCATTTGGAAACTGAGAAGTTCTTACAAATCCACACATAGATGCGGAATTTCTTCATCAACAAGTGTCAATGGCATATGTAACATTATATTTTGACTTCAAAGTGTCTCTTCTTAGCTGAAAGCATGAGAACTACCTTATGAGACCATGTTGTCAGCTCCAGAAGGGTATCAGAGCCTGAACAAAGAGGAAAATTTGCCCTTTTTTTCCGCTATAGAACTCTCCATCTCAAAGGAAACAGTAGCACCATGAAGAGTTATCATGGTCACTCACAACAGGTCTAAAGAGACTTTTATCATCATATTTTATGATATGGTCTTAGCACAATAGCCCAAGAAAATATAGCAAAGCATTATTTCTTTCCCCTTCCACAGAAATAATTATCAAGTCTCAAATTTAGAATTTGGTAAGTCAATTTATTAAGCCATCTGCGAACTTGGGCTACCTCTGTGGTCAACAGAGAGCTTTCAGAAATATGGACGAAACTGACCACAATGATGTAGTTTATATTGGTTAGAATAAGCTCAAAAGCAGCAGCGTCCACTGACAGATACTGCAAGCAACACTCGTTTAAAAAACGCTGCTTAGAATTATAGGCGTGAAATCATTACCAGTATTGTCTATCACGATGCCTCAATAAAAAATGTGGTGGGGGGGAACTGTTCAAGATCTTAGATCACTTGCAAAAGAAAAAAAACCCTAGAGAGAAAATTAAAAATAAGAAGAAGAACAAGTTAACACTAGACTTGCTTAACTTTTCTTCCTTTCTTTTTCTTTTCTTTTTTTTAATTTGGCTTTTTGGGTCACACCCCGTGGTGCACAGGGGTTACTCCTGGCTCATACACTCAAGAATTAACTCCTGGTGGTGCTCAGGGGACCATATGGGATGCTAGGAATCTAACCCGGGTCAGCCTCATGCAAGGCAAACACCCTACCCACTGTGCTATCGCACCAGCCCCAACTTTTCTTCCTTTCTTAATGGAAATATTTTGTATGTATAAAGATAATGTATAATATATATGTAAAATTAAAGCACATAATAAAGTTTGTTACTGAAATCTCCAGGCTCTCACAGAGTCGGGAATGGGCAAACTTCCCCTGTTTCCCTGTCTTCCAGGAGCCTGACAGTCATGCCCACCAACTGCCTCTGACCCCATATAAGCTCATTAACGGCCATGATCCAGAGACTCACAAATATATTTCAGAAGAGAGCAACAAGCTGCAGCAATGTCTCCAGACCCCAAAGTCACCATCCAGTTAAAATTTAATTCCAGCTCTATCACCCTATTTAAAGTTTTAGAATTCCTGGAGCACGTGGCAGAATTCACGTTCCAAGCCACAGGACATCTCATACTTTATGCTACTGAAGTATCAAGAGTAGCACACCACATGTGATGGGATATAAAATAGAAGGCAACTGATTTTGATCAAATATATATATATACACACACACATATATATATGGACTGGAGCTATAGCACAGTGGGTAGGGCATTTGCCTTGCATGCAGCTGACCTGGGTTTGATTCCTCCATCCCTCTTGGAGAGCCCAGCAAGCTACTGAGAGTATCCCGCCCACATGTCAAAGCCTGGCAAGCTACCCATGGTATATTCGATATGCCAAAAACAGTAACAACAAGTCTCACAATGGAGACATTACTGGTGCCCACTCGAGCAAATTGATGAACAATGGGATAACTATTGATAGGCTGATATGTGTGTATGTATATTAGCACACAAGGCTCAACCTATAACAACATGTTGTATAATCTCTTATACAAGTGCTTAATGGCTCCAAGGTGAGATACAACAATTTTCACACACTTTCCTCTAAGGAAATATCTTGATCATTTTTAGAAAATTATTCATAACAAATAATACAAAATAAAATATTTAGGATCTGCTTTGGGGGCAGGCTTGGGTGGTGGTGGGAAAATTCAAATAACGGTGGCAGAAATGTGTAATAGTGGTGGGATTGGTGTTGAACTATTGAATGTATTAGATAACTGAACAACTTTAAAAAAATTAATTTTTAAATAAAATTAAAAATAGATAAAGTCAAGATCTTGGTTGTTATCATTCAGCTTAAGAATAGAGAAAATCTGGTCCACAGGGATAATATAGCCAGAAAGGCATTTGTATGTGGTTGACTTGGGTTTGACCCATCTGGTCCTCAGAGCATCACCAGGAGCAATTCCTAAGTGCAGAGCTGGGAATAATCCCTAAGAATTGCCAGGCATGGTCCCAAAACCAAAAAATAATTTTTAATAGTGAATCATTCTGAACATACTAATTTTTAAAGCATTTGAAAGCATATACAGTCATTTGCAAAGTAGATGTCAAACTGGAATTAGAGTACATGGACAATGGAGAAAATGGAATTAGAGTCTCCCTTAAACTTAGGTATGGTCATTAATAGAGGACACTATTAAGAAAGATAATTTGGAGCTGGATAGTGCATTACATGCATCCAGCTCTGGTTTGATCCCTGTCACCCTAAGTGGTATACCAAGCTCCAGCAGGAGTGGTTCCTGAGCACAGAGGCAGGAGTAAGCTCTGAGCACGGCCAGGTGTGGCACCCCCAAAGACAAAAAAATTAAAGATCATAAAAATAAGGTGGATTATAAATGGTTAAGAATAGGGTTGGAGGGGCTGGAGGGATAGCACAGCGGGTAAGGCATTTGCCTTGTACACAGCCAACCCAAGTTCGATTTCCAGCATCCTATATGGTCCCTCAATCACTGCCAGGAGGAATTCCTGAATGTAGAGCCAGGAGTAACCCCTGAACATTGCCGGGTGTAACCCAAAAAAGCTAAAAAAAAAAGAATAGGGTTGGAGGGAGGGTTGGAAAGGGGGGTATTCTGGGGACATTGATAGTAGAGAATGTGCACTGGTGGAAGGATGGATGTTTGATCATTGTATGATTGAAACTCAAATAAGAAAGCTTGTAACTGTATCTCACAGTGATTCAATAATAATTTTTTAAAAGAATAGGGCTGGAAAACCACAACACCCAAAAGGAGAGAGAGAGAACAAAAAGGAATTCCCTGTCACAGAGGCGGAGTGGTGTGGGGGGAGTGGGAGGGACCCTGGGGCCTTCGGTGGAGAATGGGCACTGGTGGAGGGGTGGGTACTCAAGTAATGTATGACTGTAACACAAGCACAAAACTCTGTAACTGTACCCTCATGGTGACTCATTAATAGAAAATAAATAAAATTTTTATAAAAGAAGAGGGCTGAAGAAATTATAGAGCAGGTAGAACACTTGCCTTGCACATTGCCAACCCAGGTTCAAATCCCTAGCACCACATGTATTCCCAGAACTCACCAGGAGTGATCCCTGAGCACAGAGCCAGGAGTAAGACCTGAGTACCACTGGGTGTGCACCCCTCAAAAGAGAGTATACACCGCTGTTTGCATTTACATAGAAAATAATAGTAGCTTCACTATTAATGAAATGACCAAGAATCCTTTTTAAGTGCAGTAAGGACGTTTAGGCATGAATACCTAAGGACAAAGTTTATAATATTTGATTACATTTAATATTCAAACACCAATCCCACCACCATTACATCTTCCCACTGCCATATTTGGGATGTTTCTATCCCAAGCCCAAAGCCCTGTAAGGACAATTTTTCAAGTTGCCTTCTGAGCACTGTCACCTTAAAACAGTCCCCAAGGATTGAAGAGATAGCCCAAACATGTGGGAGGCCCAAGTTCGATTCCCAGCACTACATGGTCTCCCATGCATTTACAAGAGAAGCCCCCAAGCATGGAGCCAGGATTAGGCCCTAAGCACTGGTAAGAAGGAACCAAATCCTCAAGAAGAAAACAAATAACATAGTCCATAAGGGTCCAAAATGCTACCCACACACCAGTAAGTGTCCTTAGGCTCAGTAAAGAGGAAGAAGGCTCAATAGAGAGGAAGAAAACATCCTTCCAAAAGTTTTGGGGAAAGGCACATTCTCCGTTCTAGAGATTCATGTACCTATCAGCCTGAGATGTGTAGCTCCTTTCTTTCACTTTAGGGTGCATTCTCCATCTTGGGACCACCCACACCGCACCCGAAATATGTACTCTTGACTCCTTCACTCTGCAGAATCCTTACCTGGTCCATGCGCTCTCGCTCGCTCTCTCCCTCTCTCTCTCTCTCTCTCCCTCGTGGACTCCTCACATTTCTCTAAATTTAAGTATTTTACTTTTTTCTTTTGCTTTTTGGATCACACCGAGCAATGCACAGGGGTTACTCCTGGCTCTGCACTCAGGAATTACTCCTGGCAGAGCTCGGGGGACCATATGGGATGCTGCGAATCGAACTTGGGTCGGCCGTGTGCAAGGCAAACAACCCTACCCACTGTGCTATCGCTCCAGCCCCAGTATTTTACTTTTTTTAAATGGAGGAAGAGAAGAGATAAAGGAGCCAGGGGAAAGTTCCCATGGAAAGTGCTCCATGAACTCAGAAGAGGCTGGCCTGAAACAGAAGCTGGGAGTGTGGCGAAAGGTGCAGTCCCAGGCAGAGACAACTCTCCAGCCGCTCTAGATGACCATCTTAACTGCCAGCAGCAGCTTTTCCCTGCTAAGATCCACACTTTCTTTTTCATACTGTCCAGTGCTCAGAGGGGCTCAGTGGGGCCAGTCCCCCGGTGCCATTCTGTGCTACTGGCTCTTGGGGCCCAGGGGTGATCCAGGACCACCAGGGCCACATAGGCAATGCTCAGAGGCGTGTGTTGTCAGTGATCAGCCTCCAGATCTAACATGTAACTAGGCATGTGCTCTGCCCCTTTAAGCAATATTGTTTTGAGGAGGTGGGCACCCTAGGGTGCCCAGGGGTTACTCCTTGCTCTGCCACTCAGGAATCACTCCTGGCAGTGCTTAGGGAACCATATGGGATGTCAGAAATTGAACCCAGGTCGGATATGTGAAAGGCCCTACTCACTGTACAATCACTCCAGGCGCCCCCTTTAAGGGATATTCCTGGCCCAACACCACACCCATCCTTTTTTTTTGGGGGGGGGCACATCTGGTGATGCTCAGGGGTTATTCCTGGCTCTGCACTCAGGAATTCCTCCTGGTGGTGCTCAAAAGTCCTGGGGAACGAACCCAGGTCAGCCCCATGACAAGCAAGCATCTTACCCTCTGTGCCCCCACAGCCAATTTTTTTAACCTCTCCTGTAGACTACTGCCCCACTGGTCTGTCCACTTCTGAATTAAGAAGAGTGAGACATGCCTTTTAGGCCCAAGGCTTCTCCAATTATAACTGCCAGGCTCTGTCTGCCTTAGGCAATCCAATGAGAACACTTCAAAAACTCAGTTCCATTTCTCTGGGTGCTCAGGGAAAGGTGGGGTACTGGAAGGTTGGTTTAATTAGAGACTGAAAAGACTGCAGCTTCTTCAGCAGGTAAGAGTTCCCCTTCCCTGGGGCTGCAGTCATGGTACAGCAGGTAGGGAGTATTCCTTTGCATGCTGGGGACTCAGATTGGATCCCCAGCACCCATATGGTCCCTGAAGCCTGCCAGGAGTGATCCCTGTGCAGAGCCAGGAGTCAGCACTGAGCACCACTTGGTGTGACCCAAAGACAAACAAAAAGGTCCTACATCCTCCCCTCCCCCTCCTTCCAAAGTGGCTGACTTGACTAAACACACCTGAGCCTTGCTTCAGCAAATGAAGCTGAATGTTTATCACCCAGGTTGAAACGGGAAGGCCACATCCCAGACACCTGTTCAAGAAACCAGGTGCCCAATCAAGCTGAAGCGTCCACCTCATTAGAATAAGGCACCAACACCGCTAAGCAGTGGAGCCCCCAGCCCCAGGCCTGCAGGGAGGCTGAAAGTTCTCTGGCCCCTTTGGAAGGCCAGAAGACACCCGAATCTGCCTGGGCTCCTTCCTCCACGGAAAACTCAAAATCCTAAATTTATATTTTCTAACTGCATTGGCATAAAGACGAACATACATACTAACGTTCTATATATCAACATGTTATGTTGGACCGAAACCACCCTACCCCCGCCCCTTGCTTTGGATTAGAAAATAAACTGTTTTGCTGTTTGGGGGCCACACCCAGTAGGGCTAAGGGGCTACTCCTGTATCTGCACTCAGGGATCACTGAACTATACCTATGAACTATCTGTCTTATTTTCGCCAGTTGAAAACCACTGATTTAAAGATCTACTCCAAACCTCACTTTCACCTTTGTCTTCCCACCTGTCCCTTCTAAATTAAAAATTAAAAAAAAAAAAGTTGTTTCATTCGCACCTGGCGAAGCTCCGGGGACCATATGGGATGCCAGGGATTGAACCCCAGTCAGTTGCGTGCAAAGCAAAGGCCTTACCCACTATGCTATCTCTCCAGCCCCAGAAACTTAAAACTTTTTTGTGGGTCCCGGAAAGGACGGTGGGCGGCAGGCAAAGCCCAGCCTGCCGCATAGAGAAATCGCCAGGCTGGGCCTCGTCAGGAAGCCAGGGGAGAGAAGTGGAGGGGGACGCGGTGACCTGGGTACGGCAGGCCAGAAAGTGGGCAGTGTCCTCCCAGCGGCAGGTGCAGCCTGGGTGGAGCTGGCACCCCCTTGGGGAGAAGGGGCGGGAGGAGGGGCCCCAGCGCTCTCGGGGACCCCTCGGCCCAGGCTCCCGCCCCGACCCGCGGTGTCCAGGGCGGGGAAGGCGCTCGCCCGGACGGACTTACTTGAGTGCCACTGACCACGAGCCCAGCCATCGCGACGGGGCGGACGCGGCGCCGAGCCCGGGGCCGGGGCCAAGCAGGGGCGCGCAGGCAGCGGCCGGCCGGGTGCGCAGTTCCGCACTGGCGGTCAGCTGACCCGGCGGAAGCCCGGAGCGGCCCGGCCGCCCCACGGCCGCCCCGCGCGCCCCCCGCCCGGGCTCGCGGCCCTGACGGCGCAGGGGAGGGCGCAGGTGGCCCTCGGCATCGCGTCCCGGCCCAGCGCCTGACCGCCCCCCCCCCCCCACTGCCCCTTGCCCCTGAGTCCCCGGGAACCCTGTCGCCCCCCAGGGAGTCAGGGCATGAGGATTAACGGGCTCCAAACGCCAAAGCCAGAGACAAAAAAGGCAGGGGGCGGGGGAGGGGAGGGGGAGAGTGGAAGGCGACGGGTTGTGGGAGCGCAAAGCACGGGGCCTTTCCTAGATTTCACAACCCATGTTACACAATCGTCCTCAAGGGCCGGGAGCAGGGGGCACCCCCCCAACTTTGAAGGGAAAGGGGAAGTCTCAGACACTGGGAGCGGGGAGGGTTATTACTTACACAGGCAAGGGGCAACTGAATTTCCCTCCAAGTGCTGGCTCAGTTGACAGAGGATCAGGGCTAACTAGTGAAGGAGTGATGGGCCCAAATTTCAGGCGTGCCTTAGTCTCTCCCTCCTCTCTCTGGAAAGGTATCTGTGAGGCCGTCATCGGTGGTCAGCCACCACCATCCCTCCCTCTACCCTCCCCCACACACACTCTGCCCTTGCTTCTAGTGAGGGGAGCAGAGTTGCTGCCTCCTGTCTGGATGACTGCCTACCCAGTGGGCAGGGAACTGGAAATTCATGTCTGGCCTCAAATGAAAAGATCCAGGTTTTTCCCCCAGCCTATTTGACCTTCCCACCTCTATCCCCCTGACACACAAAGCTATTACAAGGTACTAATTCATTGTCGTATTATCATCTGCCCCCGTCACAGCTAAGGCCCAACCTAGCCTTAACTAGCCTCTCCACCCTGCTCTCTTTATACTAGTGGATACAGGCGCCATCCAAAGAGAGCAGGGAAGAGCCAAGGACGTGGATCCAGAGAGCATGCCTTCCTTACACAATGCCATGGATTCAGTCTCTGTGGCTCCCAAGCACTTCTAAGCACTGACAGCAGTGGCCACTTCCCCGCCCCCCCACCCCGCCAAAAAAAAAAATGCATTGGGAGCTTTGAGAGATTTGATGACAAAGCATCTGCCTTGCAAACCTGAGGCAGTTCAAACCTGAGTACAGTCCTGGGTACCATTGCACCACTGAACAGACATTCCAGAAGCAGGACAACCCTTAGTAGTGAGCACTACAAAATACACACGAGCAACGCAACTAAAGAGAGCAACCCAGGATGGGAGAGACCTCATGGGGGCAGGGGGCATGCTTTGCCTGCTCTAGGCTCCAAGAGGGCCCAACACCACAGGGCCTGAGCAGCACTGCCTTGCCAGGTCCTAATATCGAACCATCCAATGTGGCTGGTCACATATATCCAGAGAGGCCCATGGAGCCACTGAATACTGCTTGGGAAACACACACACATACACACACACACCCATACTACCCGCCATGAATACACAGGAGAGCACCACAATCAAGTGTGCATGACACCCAATCCTCCCAAGAACAACAGAAGAGAAGGAAAGGGGAATTAATAAATTAAAATTTAAGAATAGCAAAAGTTTAACCTCTTTGAAGAAGTGTATGAACACTTCTCAAAAACTAAGGATTGAGCTTCCAGCAAATTCTATGTCTTGCATCTATTCCAAAGGCCCCAAAACTCAGTTTTGAAATGACATTTGTGGTCATATGTCCATTGCAGCATGATTCATAATAGTCAAAAATCAGGAAACAACCCAAGTGTACAAAAAAGACCAGATAAAGAAAGTGTGATATATGCACAATGGAATACTTCTCAGCTAGAGGTAAATATTAAATTACATTATGCAGTTTGCCACAACGTAGAAGGATCTGGAGAGTATCATGCTGAATAGAATTAGAAGGAGAGAGGTAGATACAGAATGATCTCTCTCATATAAAAATAGTATAGTCATCGCAAATGGCCAAAGGCAACAGAACCTGAGAAATGGATAGAGCTGAGCCTACCAAGTGGAGGGAGAATTGTGGATTGTGGTCAAGAAAGGGGTTGGGGGTGGGAACCACTGAAATGCTGGTAAAGGAAGTGGAACACTAAGATGGAGGGTGTGATATTGGAATGCTGTTTGCTTGAAATACTAACAATACTGTAAATCATGGTGCCTCAAATAAAATTTTTTTTGAAAAAAAAGACTAGAGATGAGGAAATTGTCCTGTCAGATTGCAGGTGCCACATGAACGCATTTCAGGCACCTCAAATCATGGGCCTGCTGACAATTTCAATACCTGACCTCAGTTTTCATAGAGCTTTAGTTTTTACTGCTTATTGTGTCTAAACAGCACTTTGAAACCTCTAGTTGTTTAGCTGATGGTTATGATTATGATTCTGGCTAAGCATTTTGTGGCTAACATCATTGTCTCTCGGCCCCGTGCCAACACATTGTAATGTGGGCCCTTATTGTCAGCATTCTGATGAGGGTGCTGACCTCTGAGGGTTGACCCTCCTGCCCCTCTCTCTACTGGGAGGAGCAAACACAGCAGACTGGAGCTGTAAAAATACAAGCTTGGCTGTGTTTACTTTGGGGGCTTCCAGGAAATGCTGCAACAAAAGATCCCAAAAAAGAAAGCTTGCCCTCCAGAGATAAGGGGGATCAAAGAAAACTTTCCAAGGCCTACTGCCTCACAGAACAGCTCGTCTGGCTCCGCCCTCTGAAAGCCCCTCTGGTCCACTGCTCACTTTTGTCTGTTTTTCCTGCCTGAAAGGAGAAAGTAGGTTGAAGCCCTGTGGGTTATGATGCGCTACCCTCTGCAGGCACCTTTCACCTTGGACTTCCTGGAAGGATTCTGAGCAGTAGGAGAGGACACAAGCTTGACCCTCTTAAAGATGAAATTGTAGAGCCACACTCCCTCACTGTGCTAGGAGGGCAGTGTTCCAGGTCATCTCATCCATGCCCCCTCTTCCCTGTCTTATAAAGCAGACTGTCCTGCAGGTAATATCAACCTGTAATGCCAAATAGGCAGGAATATTATCCCATTTCCACACCTCCTCACGGCTGATCCTTTCTCTCATAGCCCGAGGATCATTATCCCAAAAGCTCAATTTGATCTTACTTAAAATATTTCAGTAGCTCCTGACCTACTCTGCACACAATCCGACATCTCTAGCATATCCCTCAAGTTCCAGTGCGAACCCATCCTGCCTCCTGTCCCACTCCTCTCTGCCTACAAAGCCTCTCCACACACTCCTCCCCACTAAGTGTAGTCTGTAGGAGAGAGAAAATGGGGTGGGGGAGGGGGGGGCAGGGGGGGCAGGAATCTCCCCAAAATTAAATTCAGGATAGTTCAGAGTGAGGGAGGCTTTAATGTTTGAAATGTAAAGAGGAGCTATTGGAAGTCCTAGAAAATAGTTGTCAAATGTATTACAGAGAGAGTTCCTCTAGAAACAGACTGCATTTACCTTCCTCCCTAAGCTCTGGTAGTTTTCAGAACAGAAGACAAGGAGGAGGGTGGGGGCAGGGCATGAAGAAGGGCAAAGAGGGTGTGTTTATAGTGGAGAGAACAAAAAGAAAATGTGTATCTCTAGAGTCAGGAATGCGTCTAGTAGTGACAACACATGACTTTCACATGTTCAGTGGAGAAGAGAAATAAAGAGAGAACAGAAAGAAAGAAAGAAAGAAAGAAAGAAAGAAAGAAAGAAAGAAAGAAAGAAAGAAAGAAAGAAAGAAAGAAAGAAAGAAAGAAAGAAAGAAGAAAGAAGAGAGAGAGAAAGAAGGAAAGAGAAATAGAGAAAGAAAGAAAGAAAGAAAGAAAGAAAGAAAGAAAGAAAGAAAGAAAGAAAGAAAGAAAGAAAGAAAGAAAGAAAGAAAGAAAGAAAGAAAGAAAGAAAGGAAGAAAGAAAGGAAGGAAGGAAGGAAGGAAGGAAGGAAGGAAGGAAGGAAGGAAGGAAGGAAGGAAGGAAGGAAGGAAGAGAGAAAGAGGAAGAGAGAAAGAAAGAAAGAAAGAGAAAGAAAGAAAGAAAGAAAGAAAGAAAGAAAGAAAGAAAGAAAGAAAGAAAGAAAGAAAGAAAGAAAGAAAGAAAGAAAGAAAGAAAGAAAGAATGGAAGAGAGAAAGAAAGAAAGGATGGAAGAGAGAAAGAAAGATCTGTATTGATTCCCAGCATCACATATGGTCCCCAGAGCACCACTGGGAGTAATTCCTGAGTGCAGAGCCAGGAGTAACCCCTGTACAGTGCTGGGTGTGACCCGAAAAGCAAAAAAAGAAAGAAAGAAAGAAAGAAAGAAAGAAAGAAAGAAAGAAAGAAAGAAAGAAAGAAAGAAAGAAAGAAAGAAAGAAAGAAAGAAAGAAAGAAAGAAAGAAAGAAAGAAAGATTGGAAGAGGGGAACAAGGAATATTCTTCTACCTCCTCATATCGCTCTTGAGGAAAAAATGAAGATTAAATAAAAATAGAAAGGTAATAGAGATAACAATGGCAAGATTTTTCAGGTAATGCAGGCCTCCCTTTGGAAGAGGAGAGAGTATATCTATGGGAGGTGGACAAATGATTTCTTTGAAATACAAGGAGTTTACAAGAATGAACAGAGGCAACAAGCCTTTTTGGGGTTTCTTTGAACTATTCAGCTTTTCCGACCCCTGACCAGAATGACTAGGTACTGGTGACAGGGAAGGTTGTGCAGTCATTCAGGTTCTTCCTCAGTCCCCTCACCCCATTCCCACCCCATTTCATGGACAACTGAATGTGTTGATCACCCTCTGCCAGCCACCCCCTGCCTGACCCCATTTTGTTCCCTCATTCCCTTTGCTCCAGCTTCCAGGGACCAAGGCAGTATGGTACATTCGTGGCTAAGACATATCCTTCAAAATAGATCTTAGACATTTGCAATACCATCATCACAGGGTGTGCTGTAACCAATGGTCCTCTTATCTGTACCCAAACTGTAACAAGTAGCCCGATTTTTACAGTGTAGTAACAGGCACCACAGAACAGAAAGTTCAAATCAGAACTGAGCCTATGAATTCTGGAGCTATACTACAGGCATGCCAAGAGCGAGAAGGTTCAACACATACAACTGGACATTTCCTCATTGTCCTTGATGAAGAGGGCAATATTTTATTCCTACTGTCATCTTTGATTGTTATTCTTTGGCAGAAGAGGCCCTTTCCCTTAGAGTTCTTCCTCCATCGCATTCCTGGGGACAAAAAGGAAGATCCTGTTTATTTCCAATCAAGGGAGTTGATTCTGGGGTCGGCCAGAACTAGTGAAACAGGAACTGATTTTTTTAATCTTCCAATCCTATTCATCAACAGCTAAAAGAGGGACAGGGCCACTAAACTAAGTTTTATCACACTTCTTTAAGTACACTGCTACCTGTATTTGCCCAAATTTCTGTTTCGCCTGGACTGTTTTCATTCATTTAAGATGGGCAGGTGAAGATTGTCATCATAACTAATCTTACTTTAGGATCCTAATTCAGAATCATCATAATCAGAGTTCAATTTTTTAAAAAAACAAGTTCTGATTATCTTCCTACAAATTCTGAAGTAGCCTCCTTCCACCTAAAGAAGGGAGTTTGTAGAAAAAGAAGTTTCCAAGCACCCATTCTGCAGTATTTGCACATACATGAGCACTGAGGATGATTTATGATCCAAAACACTTTCCCAATTCCCCAACCAGGACAAATTAAATTTTAAAATACATATATGAAATGTAGTCATAATATCTGACATGAGTATCATTGCACAAATGTTAGTGTTGTTATTTACTATGCTAATAATAATAATTATTCTCTGGCTTCTCTCTCTTTGGAGCTTTGAATACTCTCTGAAAACACATACAGGAGAGAGAAAGGAGTAAGTAGGAAAGAGGCTTCTTTCTTCTTTGCAATCCAAATCTTCTGTGTTTTTTTTGCAACAGGCATCTAATACTACTTTGCACCATGTACTAACAGGCACTGTTAATCATCAAGAACTAGAAGGGCGGAGCCAGGAAGATGGCTCAATGGGATGAGCACATGCTTTGTGTGCAGGAGATCGGAGTTAGATTACTGGGCAAGGTCCTCCAAGAACTGCTGGGACTGCTGGGAGTAACCCCCAAGCTTGACTGGTTGTTCCCCCTCCCCCAAAAATGAGCAAGAAGGAATGCGCTCACTGTGGCAGTTTTCTAGCTGTGTCCTCTCAACCCATAAAAATGAATGTTTGCGGGGCTGGAGTGATAGCACAGAGGGTAGGGCGTTTGATTTGCACTCGGCCAACCCGGGTTCGAATCCCAGCATCCCATATGGTCCCTGAGCACAGCCAGGAGTAATTCCTGAGTGTATGAGCCAGGAGTGACCCCTGTGCATCGCTGGGTGTGCCCAAAAAGCAAAAAAAAAAAAAAAAAAAAGAATGTTTGCTCCAAGTTCTCTAGCTCCACATCCGCATCTGATCAGGCACCACTTCCGGCTGCAGAGTAGATCCCACTGTCTGTGGTGGTGCTGACACTTGCTGTGCTGCCACGTCCCTGTGCTCACTGGTTCCTAGCCACAGCCTCCCAGCCAGGACCCTTTCAAGAGACAGAGGTACAGCAGCCAAGTTCACTGCAGCTGGGGCTGTCAAGGGGCTGTAGCTGCCTCTGAGACTGGAACGTGGTGGGAAACTTTGTCACTGGTGATGCCAGGAACCTTTCTCTGAACCCAACAGCACCTATCCCAGGCCGAGCTCTGCCCTCTCAGAAGTCATGGGGCTCTTTTGCCTGACTGTGGCCTCTTCAGCATGGGAAGGAGCAATCTCAACTGCCCAAGGTTATTTGTCCTATGTCTCATCTGCCCTGTGTGTTCCTATTTCTGAGTTTCCCAGGCAGCCTGGGGAAGATGGCTAGCCAGGGTTTGACAGATGGAAGATAAATAAATACAGTGTTGATAATAAGGAGGGGAAAGAATGAGAAGGAAAGAGATTGGGGTAGAATGGAAGGGGCTATAAAACTTTTTGTAAATAAAATAAATATCTGCTAATCTCTTGATAAACCCTGAAAAGAGCAATGAGAAACAAATCTGTTCTCCAGGCTCCCAGGAGCATATGAGACTCTCCACGTTTTCACCTTAGCTCAGGATGAAGTTTCTCTCATTGGGAAAAGGAGCTCATATTAGACTTGAATGAGAAAAATGAAATATTGACCAGAAGAGAGTGGCTATACACACACACACACACACACACACACACACACACACACACACCACCCCTCACTATTCCGTAATGCCAATAGGCTTGGGGAGATTCTTCCATTTAGACGTTAAGGAAACTACCAGCCCCACAACACCACAATTAAAGTATATGGAACTTGGGGGTAAAAGAGATCCTTATTTACCCACAGGTGGTACCTTAGCATATGTATTTCTCCTAAATAGGCCCAAAGAATTTCAATTCATGATCTTCAAACTCACGTCTTGAGAAATCATCTATTCCAACTATTGATTGAGGAAACTGAGGCCTAAAAGAGTGAAATGGACTTACCCAGTTGCAAGCAACTATCTCAGACAAGACGCTGATTCTCTGAAGAAAAGAAAAAAGGGTTTCTCCTCACCCCAGTAACAACAGGATGAAGTGCCTGGGGAGGAGTGCCAGAAAATGCCATTTCCCATCTAATCACTTCTTGTCACGTTGTAACCATTTTCCTCATATGGAGCCCCACGCTGATGGATCAGAAATAACATTTCCAAAGTTATATCTGCAAGGAAATAGCTATTAATGCTCTTCCTCTCCTTTTTGAGCACAGAAGAATACATATTAATTTTCTCTCTACTTATATTGCCTATTTGCAAATTGTATTCACTACCCAGTGTTCCAATTTGTTCTACCCCTGAAGAGATTATGATGAATAAATGTGTTCCTGGAAATAAAATAAAATAAAAAATTTGTCACTGAGATTTATTTTTATAATTATTTACAGGGATTATTTTAGAATATATAGGGGGCAATAATAATAATGCGCACACGAGGGTTCTGGCGTGATTTACCAATATTAATTCAAAGTCGTACCACTTCTCTGAAAGAGCCCCAGCTCTCTCTGTAGCTGTGAGCTAGGGGCAAAGCAAACGCCAGCGGCACTGAATGCAGTCAGTGCCTGAGGGCTGAGGGTCAGGAAGAGCCGTGCAAAGCTCATCAGGGTGGCCAGTCCCCTGGCCCAGGAGTATCAGGTTCAAGACTAGATTAGTTACTAACTGGCTGAGTGCCTGTGGATGGATCCTTTTACTCTTAAAGTCCTCTGTTTTCTTAAGTGTAAATTCACTGATGTAAGGTAAAACAAAAATACCATAAAATATGTGCCTCTTCTGCCCAAACAAAGGGAGTGAATTTGTTAAGCACTGGGGGCAGGGGCAATAAGGAAGAAGACACAAAGCTTATGTTTTGGTGGGAAAATACAGGTGAGACAAAAATAAAAGATCTTTCAAGGTTGTGAGTACATACTTTCAAATAGCACTGACAGGGGCTTAGGATGAGAAGAGCCAAGAGTGTGTGAAATCCTTGATGAGTAGAGCACAGATAGGGCTTCTGCCCCACATACAATGCTTTTGAGCTGCACAAACTACACAGCCGCAGACAGCTGGGGACTGTTCTGGGAAACCTTCTCTGAAAGGAACATTTGGCCTAAAGTCTAAATAAGAAGGGGGCAGCCGTGAGAAGACCTGGGCAAGACCACGGGCAGGGAACAGCAAATGCAAAATCTACCAGTGTTCTAAGTCTGCTGTTGCCACTTTGCTTATGTTTGAGGGATGAACTTGAACTCAAGTGCTCCCAAGGTCAAGTGTGACACCAGCCAGGCAGAAGAATGTACCATGTACAGCTGCACCAGGCATTGGGTAGCTCCTGATAGAGCCCAGGCTTTGCTATGCAGACGCTGGAAAGAAGCATTCCTGCGAACAGCAGGATTGCCAGCCCTTACACTGAGGCTCCACAAACACAGCCTCTTGCAGTTACCTGAAAGCAAACAGACATGCATGCATGTTCACAGACACGTGCCAAGAGGAGATTCATAGGTTCCGTCTCATGACTACCATCCAAACCCTGAACCCCAATCGAGTGCACTGCTGCAGGCAGTTGGGAGGCATGGTAACACATATTGGGGGAAAATAGCATCTGAAACCCCAGCCAGCACCAAGGCATGGCAGCTTTTGACACAAAGGACCCATCTCAGGAGCCAGGAAAGTCACTGGGATACAAAGTTCCAAGTGGGATATGTGAGGAGGCTTCCTGAGCAGTGGCTGAGCCCCCTAGGAAGAGCGACTCTACCACTGGAACAGAGCCCAGGTGATGAAAATCAAAGGACCCTCAACTGCTCCCAGCTCTCCCCCTTGGCAGCCAACCTAGCAGACTATTAGTGGAGGAGCAGTCTGGGAAAAGGTACATAAAGGTACATAAACTAAGTTGGCAACAGGAAGAGGCATGTGCCCGTGCCACGTGTCCTTTGCACATGGTGCCATGCACAGGCCGCTGGCACCTCCCCTCTAGAAGTAGACTTTGATACTTTAATGTTGGGCTGCATGCTGGAAAAGCATATTCTCTCTTGGTCTTAATTTACCTCTCCTTACCTCCCTTTACTTCCTTGATAATCTTGTTGGGCTTCAATGTTTGTCTCCTCTCGAAATTCTTTCTTGTGAGGCAAAAGGCAACCAATCCACAAGCCCTGGGTAAGATCAGGGCTGACTTTCCTTTGCTACAAAGAGCAATTCCTCACTCCAGCCTGAGTTCACAGCTCTCCCAAAAATAGGGGGACCCACACACACCGTGAAGATCAAGTGGGTGTCAGGCACAGCTTGATGTCGGCCCCGTGGGGCTGCGGGATGTGAATGTCCATGCCCCGTGGCATAGCAAACTTTCATCAGTCCTACCTCTCCCAACTGCTTCCGTGGGAGACAGAGGTGGAGAGAGAAAAGTGGTAGATTTGTTTCTGGAGGCTACTGCCTTTCTCCTCCCCACTTTATGTCAGCCACTCAGGGAACCTCAACCAGCAACACCACCTAATCTCCCACCTATATCAAGAGCCTTCAGAGGACCGTGAAGACATCTGAGAGTGTCAGTACTTTCTGCAAACCCAGAGGTGTTATGGCTTATGTTGAAGTACTGGAAATTCATTCACTTAGTTTGTTTATTTAACAAATATTTATTGTAGGGCCAGAAAAATAGCCCATGGATCAGAGTTCATGCTATGCACAGGAAGGAGCCCCAGGTTCAAGCCCTGGTACTGTCGCGCGCCGCTTCGACCAGCGAAAAAACACGCAACTCGGAGATCCTTCTTGCCACGATTTATTCAGGGACTTTCCATGAAACGGGAAAAACGGGAATGAGCAGAAACGAGGACAAGGAGGAGAGAGGGACAAACGAGGGGGAACCACCTAGCTAGGCAGCTTCCCCTCTTATATACCTCTCACTACTTATTTACGCCCAAGTGTCTGCAGCTGATAGGCTAGTTACACCTTGTGGGCGTGGCAGGACATCCTGTTTCCTTATTAGGAGTTGTATTAGAAGCACGGTGCAATTAACAAGAAACAGGTGTTGTTTACGAAGCAGGGGTCCGTGGAGGCTCTCCACATGGTACCACATAGCTGCCCAAGCACTGCCAGGTGGAGTAGCCCTGGAGGCCCTCTGACATCACAGTCCTGAGTAGTATGGTACCCTGCGGCCCTGATGTTGAACTGCCTGGCCTAGTTGGCCAAATATTACCAAGAATACCTCTCTCACCCGATCCCTTGAGTACTGCTTGCGAGTTCCCAGCAAAAATAAAGAATATATATATATATACATATATATATATATATATCAGGTAGGGCATTTGCCTTGCATATGGCTGACCCGGGTTTGAATCCTTCATCCCTCTCGGAGAGCCCAGCAAGCTACCAAGAGTATCCCACCCACACAGCAGAGCCTGTCAAGCTACCGGTGGAGTGTGGCGTATTCAATATGCCAAAAACAGTAACAAGTCTCACGATGGAGACGTTACTGGTGCCCACTCGAGCAAATTCATGAACAGGACAATAGTGCTACAGTGCATGTGCGTGTGTGTGTGTGTGTGTGTGTGTGTGTAATAGAGCTCTTGCCTTGTATATATAAAGCTCTGGGTATGATCCTTAGCACCACAAAAACAAAACAAAGAAAACAGGGGGGGGGGAGGAGAGAGAGAGAGAGCATGCTGTTTACCTGACACTAATATAAACTCCGGAGACAGAGCAGTAAATAAAAGACTTTTATATTCCTATGAAGCTTCCTTTCAGTAAGGGAATCAATAATAAACAAGAAACTACAGGGCCAGGGAGATGGCTCAAAGGTTCTGAAGCACATGCTTAACATGAACATGTGCTTTGACCCTCGGCACCAAATGAACTCCTGAGCACCACTGGGTATAGGCCTAGTGGTCCCCAGCCTAGGGAGGTTCCCCAGAAACAAAACAAACCAAAAAGTGACTATAGAGAATGAGAGACAGCAAGTAGTGCTATGAAGAACAAAACAGCTGGGAAGAAATATGGTTAGAAAACAGGGGTTCAGAGGGTGCTTAGGAAAGACCTCACTAAGAAAGTGATGTTTAAGCCAAGACCTGCAGGAATCCAGGGAGAGCATTCCAGGAATCCTGGAAAGAGCAAAGATAGGCCCAGTGGCGGGAAATTTGCAAAACATCAAGGGGTTTCAAAGGGCTAGAATAGAGTGATCAAGAAAAAGTAACAGTAAATGAAGTCAAGGGGCAGGTAATAGAATAGGGATGAGGGACAGATCGATCATCCATGGGCTAGTAAACCAAGTTTAAGACTTGGACTTGTCTCTCAGTATCTATATTGCAAACCATAATACCCAAAGGGAGAGAGAGAGAGTATGGGGAAAATTGTCTGAGGCAGGGGGAGGGCAGGAGGGGGGGTTAATACTGGGGACATTGGTGATGGAGAATGTGCACTGGTGGAGGGATGGGTGTTTGATCATTGTATGACTGAAACTCAAACATGAAAGTTTTGTAAAACTATTTCACAGTGATTCAATAAAAAAAATAGACTTGGGCTCATGCTCCAAGTGAGATGGTGGGTTGTGAAGGAGGACTTACATTTTCTAAAGACTGTCCTGGCTGCTGTATTGAGACTGGACAATAGTCAGGGAAGGGCAGGAGCAGTAAGATCATCCAGCAGATTATTACAGAAATCCTGGAAACAGTAAATAGCCCCTGGATATATTCAGAAAATGATCTAACAGAGTTTTCTTATGGATTTGACCTGGAGAGCAGGAGAAACAAAGAAGTCAAGGGTAACTCTAAGATTTTGACCTGAAGAACTAGAAAGATGGAATGGTCATACTAGAATGAATAAGCTATTAGGGGATGGGCTAACCAGGTGTGACTACTAGATCTGAGAATTTAGAGGTGGTTTTGAGACATACAAACAGAAATGTCAAAGTGATGTTTGCTTACATGAGTATTGAAAGGAAGGCAATCGGAAACAGTGTTGAAAGCGTAGGGGTTTTTTTTTAAGCTTTTAGATGACACTTAAAACCATGAGACATAATGTAAAATATTAGGTCCTAGAGGACTGACTGTTGGATGTCAAGGAGAAGAGGAGACATTGAGAGACAATGAGAATGAGTAGCTGAGAAAGTAAGAAAGTAAGATCCCACAGCCAAGGAGAGAGAACAGCCACTGATGCTGACCGTGCTCCGTGTCCTGTGGGACCCACTGGGTACCGGCTGCAGACAGCAAGCTGCCTCCTCAGAAGTGTCCACCGCCTGTAGGAGCTGTAGTAGAGGACCTTGGAGATAGTCCTTTGCCATGAATGTTCCTATCTTCTCTCACACTGGCCCCAATCCAAGGCTCCAGACAGATATGTGGGGGCCTTTGGAAAGCCCCAGAGCACAGTGGCCCAGGTCCACATTGGCCATTATGTCCATCTGCACAAAACTGCAGAACAAGAAGCGTGTGATTAAGGCTCTGCGCCAGACCAAGTTCAAGTTTTCTGGTTGCCAGAAGATCCACATCTCTAAGAAGTAGGGCTTTACCAAGGTTAATGCGGATGATTTGAAGACACGCTGGCTGAGAAGCAGCTCGTCCCAGATGGCTGTGGGGTCAAATACACCCCAAATTGTGGGCCTCTGGACAAAGAGCAGGCATTGAACTCCTGAGAGCTTTGGAGATGCCCCCTACAGTCCCTGCTCCACAGCCCAGTACTCAACCACCCCATTCCACCCACCACAGTAAACCCTACTTCTTAGAGAGAGACAGAGAGAGAAAGAGAGAGACAGAGAGAGAGAGTGCTAAAAAATGATGGTGTTCCAGGGTAATGACAGATTCCGCCATGGATTATCCAAAGATGTTGAAAGCATAGGGTAAAAAGGAAATTCATCCCACAGATTACCAAATAAATTGCCTGGGGGAAATGTACCTTTACCCTGGGAAGACCTGGTGGTCATAGCCCTACCCAAAGGCAAGATAATGCAACAGTGTGGTCTCTTATCTAGACAATATTCTTGCCAAGATGTTTGACCAGAATCTACTCATGCAAAATGGTACATTCTTTCACTGTTGTTGTTTTCTGGGTCATACCCGACAATGCTCAAGCCTTACTACTGGCTCTGGCTTTCAAAGACCTCTCCGGGTGGTGCTCAGGGGACCATATAGGGTGCCAGGGATTGAACCCAGACCTGCTACATGCAAGGCAAGCATCCTACCCGCTGTACTATCTCTCCTCAGGAAAAATAAGAAGGTACAGTCTTCAGGGCAACTGGAACAAATCATCCAAAACTACCAGTATCATGAAAGGGGTGGGAAGCAGGAAGCAATAAAAACTGACTGGAGAGACATGACAACAAAGTGCAGTGCATAATCTGTTTATCTTATACTGAAAATGGGGTAGGGCTGAGAGAACAGCTAAAGGCACTTAAATTTTAACAATTTTACATAGGTAATTATCCTAAATCAATAGTACTTTTCTTCAGTATCCTAATTGTACTATAGTTTCATAAATAAATTTCTTTTCCTTAGGAGATACAAGCAGAAGGAACTTCAAGATGGATACAGCTTTCTACTGATTCTAGGGGGTGGAAAACTACACGTGTGTCTAAGAGAGTATGTCAGCCTGATAACACATTAACAGCTGGTGAGTCTAAGAATTGGACACTCACTCCTGTGTCTTTTACATTTTTTCATAATTGAAATTTTTCATAAATAAAGTGTTAAGGAATAAAGGAAAGAGGGAATCATCAGCTGTCCAGTGCTACTAAGGTCAAGTTCATTGACAACAGAGAATGAACCCTTGGATTTAACTACATATAGGACACTAGTGAACTTGAAGATGGGCTAGGGAGCACAAGAGTCACCAGAGACCAGAGCATAGTCAAGCTACCATGGCCTTGATGAGAGTACCTGAGAGTAACATGGTGACATTTGTGTTTTAGAGCAGTTGGTCTGAGAGTTGTAGGGAAATGGATAGGAGAAAAGGGAAGGGTCAGGGAAATGTCCTGAAAGTGCATACCCAACTCATGAGGAGTGATGAGGGCCTAAAAAAAGACTGCAGGGGCTGGAGTAATAGCACAGCAGATAGGGCGTTTGCCTTGTACTCGGCCAACCCGGCATCTCATATGGTCCCCTGAGCACTGCCAGGAGTAATTCCTGAGTGCATAAACCAGGAATAACCCTTGTGCATCGCTGGATGTGACCCAAAAAGCAAAAGGGAAAAAAAAGACTATAAAGAGACAGTAATCCTGATGCCCCAGCTCGGTATCTGGGAGTTGAGGTTGGAGAAGTCAGGGTAGTTCCACTCACCAAAGTACAGATGGAGTTGGGGGGAGAACTGAGGCATTTTAGGAAAAGTTTTGGGGCTTGGGAGATTGTGCCACACCCTGCAGTACTCAGAGGCTATTCTTGGCAGTGCAATGGGGATCATAGGTGGTGCTGGGGATCACAGTTGGCCACATGGAAGAACATACCCTTAAGCCCTGTACTATCTATCTCTCTGACCCAAGACCTGAGGCATTTTCAAAAGTCTATAAGCATAGAGATCAGCTCTGGGGATTTAGCAAATGTGGCCTTCTAGGACTCTAAGCAATATGTGACAATGTCAAGGGGACCCTTACAAGTCATTCTGGCAAGGAACTCAGAGTTAGCCATGTAAGCTATGCCTACTTGACTTTGGGGTGACAGTGACTTGGCAAGGCTTTTGGGTAAAGTCTCCTCACCCTCAGCATTGCTCTCCCCACAATCCTTCCTAAGAGACACTTGCCCTTGTGGACAAAGAGGTCCATGTTCCCAGCCCTCAGAGACTGCTCTGTGGTGATCATTGTGAATACCTTCCTGTGTGCCTGCTGTGTCACTTGTATCACTTGTATCACTTGTTGTCCTGTTGCTCAGCGATTTGCTCAAGCGGGCACCAGTAACATCTCCATTCATCCCTGTCATGTGTTAGTGTAGCCCAATGGTGTCTGTTCATTCCAGAAACACAAAGAGCCTCAAACTGTTCATTCAGGGTCTTGAACAAAGAAGTCAGACCATCTCGTTGGTGGGCGGCCAGGTGTTCTTTTGACGTCCTGTGGAATCTAGTCGGTAACAGCTCTAATCCAGTGGTCATCTCCAAATTGCATTACATGTCCGACCCATCTGATTTTTGACACCTTGGCAAACAAGACAGTGTCCCTGATTCTCAATCGTCAACAGAGGTCAGAACTCCAGATTCCTTCTTTCACTTGAGTGAAATGTGATACTCCAAGTATAGCTCTTTTGATTCCTCTTTGGGAGACCCGAATAGCATTCTCATCATGTGTTCATAGGGCCCAGGTCTCTGAGGCATATGTTAGTACAGGAAGAAAGAGTCAAAAAGATATGCCTCCAAAGAGCTGGAGGTTCTTTGTCCTCTTAACAACTTCTTTGATGCTCTTGAAGGTGTTCCATGCCGCTCTCTTCCTGCACAGTTCTGGCGCCAAGTCATTCCTCATGTTGAATCCTTGACCTAGGTACACATAGCTGCTGCATTTGGAGATGTTTGTTCTGTTGAGAGCAAGTGGAATGTCAGGAACTAGTCCGTTTCTCATGAACATTGTCTTCGTGAGATTCAGCTGCAGTTCAACCTTTCCACACTCACGGTCGAAGTCAGCCAGCATTCATACCTCTTGGCTAATGTTTGGTGTTATTAGAATGTTGTCATCAGTGAAGCAAAGGCGGTATAGTTGCTGACCAACTATCTTCACTCCCATTCCTTTCCCGTTCCAGTCGTCGCATGATGTTTTTGAGGGTGGCACTGAAGAGTTTTGGTGAAATGATATCAATGTGCTGAACCCCTCTCTTTATGTCGATAATCACTTTCTTGTAGAATCGTGAGATCCTGGTCGTGAATCTGTAATACAGCTCATGGAGGATCCTGATGTACTGGGTTTGAGCGCCCTTTTTGATAGGGCTTCAATGACTGCTTCAGTCTCAACAGAATTGAAGGCCTTCTTTAAATCAATGAACATTAGACAGAGCAGCATCTTGAACTCTCAGGAAATCTCAATGAGCTTGGTCGCCATGTGGATATGGTCAATCGTGCTGAATCTTTCTCAGAGCCCAGCTTGCTTACATGGTTGTCCTTCATCTAGTGTTCTGTCAATCCTATTCAGGATGACTCGAGTGAACAACTTGCAGACAATGGACAACAGGCAGATCAGGGATAGTTGCTGATGTTGTGGATGTCTCCCTTCTTGTACAACAGAACAGTCCTGCTGGTTTTCCACTGGGATGGAACCTTGCATTCAGACAGGTAGCATGTGAAGAGCCAAGCCAGTGTATTGATGAGTACTGGCAGCAGATTCTTCAGGTGTTTGGGTCTGACCTTGTCTGGACTGGGTGCTGTATGCTTCTTTACTAACAAAATGGTGTGTCAGATTTTGGAAAAGAGAACTCTGGGAACAACATGTCAATCCTACAGAATTTGGTATGTGGGCAGGTGGATGTGGCTATCGAAAAGATCTAAGTAGAAGTCGTGGATAACCTTTTCATTGCCCTTCTGGAAGATGTGATAGATCCATCAGGACATCGGAGGCCAGTCATATTGGTCTTATAGTTGGTGAAGGACAGAAGGGCATTACGAATACTTTTCCCGGCTTCTGCCGCATCGTCCAACACTGCTGCTCTTCTCTCTTTGAGGTCTTCCTTTATCCCTTCTCTGCAAAGCTTTGCGAGCTCGGACATTAGTTTATGATTGCCTGAGGCTCATGCCAAACCACGTTGGCAAATGAGCTCGAGAGTTTCTGAAGACAAGCGTCTTTTTGTGGCTTTCTCACTCTCAGCGTTCCTGGCATAGTCATGGAGGTACTGAACCAGTCAATCATATTCCTCATCGATGTTGTCAATGGCAGCATCTTCCCATACTGCCACAATTGTGCCAAAGAGCTCCCAGTTGGTGGTCGTTCTGGGAGTTCTCTTCTTAAACTTTGCAACCCTTTCTCTCTACTCTGTGAAGTAGAATTTTGCACAAAGAAAATGGTGGTCTGATCCCACTTGGAATTTTGGGACAACAGCGACATCGGCCAGGCAAAATAAGCAATTGAATATGATGTGGTCAATTTCATTGTGGAACTGTCCACTGGGAGACTCCCATGTCCAACATTTAGATTCGGCCTTCTGGAACAGCGAGTTACCATGGATGGTCTTGGTCAACATGATGTACTCAGACAGTCTCTCACCCTGTTCATTCCATTCTAGGCTGTGGGTCCCAATGTGGAGTTCTTCAGGCAACCTTCTCGGTCCTATCTTGGCATTAAAATCACTGACAATGACCTTGTAGAAGGTGTAATCCTCTTTATAGAACTTCTCCAGCCCTATGTAGAACTTCTCAATTTCTTCTTCATCGTAGTTGGATGTTGGTGCATAGATGATAAAGATAGAAACTGCCAGCAATGAGCCACATCTATTCAAATGTAAGCATCCCATCCATGTTATTAGGCATTCAAACGAATCAATGCTCATGGCCAAGTTCATGTTGACAAGGTCACCGATACCACCGACGCCTCTGCTGTCACATGTTCTGAGGAACGTTTCTTCTCCAGTGTTGAAAGCGGCATGATGTGATCAATGCCTTCTCATTTTAGTCAATCTAATGACGTCGTACTTGATCTTCTATGCTTGCACCATCAGGTCCTTTCACGATGCCAGTGTACATGCGTTAAAAGTGCAGGCAGTCATTTTAGTTCTTTCTTTCGGCAGCCTAGTTTGACCCCGAGATTTGAGCAGCCTCTCCTTGCTCGTCCTTCTCAATGCTGCCGTATTGGGGGCTCTTCCAGGGTCAAGGAAATGAGGCCCATTATTGTTATTGCTTATGGCATATCAAATATACCACAGGTAGCTTGCCAGGCTCTGCCTTAGGGTGGCATACTCTCAGTAGCTCACTGGGCTCTCTGAGAGAGACGAAGGCTTTTGAGGCAGACTCTAATCTCCTTTACAGATGCTCCCAGTTCTACCGATTGCAAGTTTTCAGTCAACTGGCATGTTGTAACAATCTGTACTCTGACAAACACAACACACACCTTGTGCATGGATGTGCTGCTCACATCCAGTACAGAAAGTACTGGCCAGATCAACACAGTCGATGCAAGGAGTCCAGCCCTGCACCTGCCTGCATCTCTGGGCAGCACCTGTTGGTTCACTCTTCGCCGGTTGGCACTGTTGCCACCCCCTTGCCACAATGAGGTGGTGAACCATCGGTGAACACCCCCCCACACACCCCATGTCACGGTGGCAAATATATTTATACCCGTCACAAACTTCCGAACATGGCAGTGGACTTCTTGAATAGAGAAAACCCAGTTTACCTCAAAGCATCCCAGTCTTACCTTAGAATGGGTCATCTATAAATCTATAAACTGCAAATAGGGAGGCAGGGGTAGGAGGGCAGTTTGCAACCAATGAGGACCACTCTTCACTTCTAAGTGTGGGGATGCAATCATTTAGAGGCTGTGGCTGGTATCCCCAACACACACACACACACACACACACACACACAAACACACACACACACACACACACACACACACACACACACACAGCCTCAAATTCCCAAGTTAGTATCCCTGGTAGGAAGCTTCACTAAAGCAACCCTGGGTGCTTTCTTCCAAAGCTGTTTGCAGTAAGTGACTCACCCAATTAAGAGCATCTACATAACAAAGCCTCACCGGGCTGCAGAGGTCACAGAGACTGTGAAGTGTGTCTTTAGTGTGTTCTGTGGAGAAGGTTCACTAATTACCAGTCATTTCCACCCCTCAAGAGCCTGTCAGCCTTTGAGATGCAGAGGAAAAAAAGAATCCCTAAATCCCCACCCATACCAATCACTTCTGCCTCCCCAGCCCTCCCCTGCATTTCAAACCTGTGACTAATAAATGGCGGGGATGGGCCTCTGCCCACCTGGCTCAGCGCCTGGAGGAAGGAAGAAAAGAGAGGAAAGAAGGGGCCTCTACTGGGAGCTTTTTTTAGTGAAGGAAATGGGGAGGGGCCAGAAATGGAGGCACTGCATCTTCTCTGTGATAGGGACTCAAAAACCTCTGGTCGCTTTTTCTCTAGGTATAAAGGCAGGAACTGCGGTGGGAAGTAGACGTATAAGAAAGCTGAAATCACGCACAATCCTACACTCTGAGAGGACCAGTTTCTGGCTATATGCACCTTTGCAGGCTATTTCCTAGATGTTGTGTATGAACTGTGAGCATATGTGCAGCCTTGTGCTCTCAGAATTAGCTGTCTTCATATGATGATGGGCACACGCCAAACTGGGTTAGTAGAGAAGGTGTTCTTGGGCCTTACAAGACAAAGGACGCATTGCACAAATTTATGGAAAGAGGTTGTGGTGAAGCTAAAAAATAAATAAGAACCTTTAGAACCTGGGCAAGTGATTCCTCTCTATGAACCTCAGTATACTCATCTGTAAAATGGCAGTAACAGTGAACCTGAAAGATAGTACAATGTGCAGGGTACTTGTTTTGTGAATCCCAGCACCACATATCACTTCCCACCCACCCCCCAGCACTAACAGGAGTCATTTCTGAGCAAAGAGCCAAAAGTTAGCCCTGAGTATATCCAGGTATGACCCAAATCACCCCACCCCCACCCCAAAAAGGTTCATAACAGAACATGCCTTATAGGATCGCTGTGCAAATTGAAAAGTTATGTTTGTGATAGGACTATACTGGCTTTGTTTTATTACTCATTTTAATAAATGTTCTTTTTTTCTTTTTCTTTTTGGGTCACACCCGGCGATGCACAGGGGTTACTCCTGGCTCTGCACTAAGGAATTACTCCTGGTGGTGCTCAGGGGACCATATGGGATGCTGGGATTTGAACCCGGGTCGGCCGAGTGCCAGGCAAACACCCTACCCGCTATGCTATCACTCCAGCCCCAATAAATGTTCTTTTGTGGCTATATTTTTACTTAGTTCTTCTTTAGTTTGTAGGGCAAATATAAATAAAACATATAGTTCAGGTCTAAAAAGCTTGTAATTTTGGGGTCAGAGAGAGTACAGTGACTAGGGCACTTGTCTTACATGCAGTTGATTGGGGTTTGATCCCCAGCACCACAGATGATCCCCTGTGTACTGCCAGGATTGATCCCTGAACAAAGAGGCAGATAGAAGAAGCCCTGAGTACTGGCCCAAAAATAAAACCAAAAAATTTTAGAATCTAACTGAGAAGTTGAACGTACACACAAAGTTAAACAATACACATTTAAAAGATAGCATCAGGGGCCGGAGCGATAGCACAGCGGGTAGGGTGTTTGCCTTGCACGCGGCCTACCCGGGTTCGATCCCCGGCATCCCATATGGTCCCCCAAGCACCGCCAGGAGTAATTCCTGAGTGCAAAGCCAGGAGTAACCCCTGAGCATCACTGGGTGTGACCCCAAAAGCAAAAAAAAAAAAAGATAGCATCAAATAATAGATGATCTGAATGTCAGACAGCACTCGAAAGGTTCAGAGAGAAAAAGGCATGGAAGATAATGATGATATATTACTATAATATAAATTATTATAAGAAGGAGAAGGAGAGAAGAGTAAAGAAGAGAAGAAAAAGAAAAGGAGGGAAGGATGAGAAAAAGAAGGAGAAGAAAGAGAAGGAAGGAAGGAAGGAAGGAAGGAAGGAAGGAAGGAAGGAAGGAAGGAAGGAAGGAAGGAAGGAAGGAAGGAAGGAAGGAAGGAAGGAAGGAAGGAAGGAAGGAAGGAGGAAATCAAGCTCTGAGAGTGAAAGGACTAAAGTGTCTAAAATTTTTTTTCCAGTGGTGGACAAAGAACCAGATTTCATGTATGTGAGGCATGCACTTTCCTTGGAGCATATGTGCAACAACAGAAGAGCTACAGACTGACCCACAATGCTTTATTTTGTTCTGCTTTTGGACCACACCCAGAGTACTGAGGGGCTACTCACCCTATAGTACCCTGGAAAACAGAAAGTGCCAGAGATCAAATCTGGGACACCTGCATTTGAAACATGCATTCTAACTCTTTCAGCCATAGTATATGAAACATTTCTTAGCAGACAATGTGGTTCCTGTGAGAGTTAGAAATAATGCAGGGTACAATCAAAACAGTATTTTGGGAAGCAAAGCTAAGAATGGACATTTTAGGAGGCCTTTAGATAGAGGTAAGGAAGATCCTTGAGTCAATGCATGGGTGGGGGGGGGGGGAGGGGGGGGCTGGCCATCATTGTTTCCCCCCCGAAGTTCTTACTTCGCTACTTTTTAGCTATGTGTATTTTGGTCCAATCTACATTTGGCTCCATGAACCTCCAGCATCAGGTTAGCATGTTTGTAACCCCTCTTAGGCTGTTGACTCTGCAGGAAGTGGCTCATTCATTTATTCATTCCATAAGTGTGTGTGGAGCATCCTGTCAAGAGATTAAAGTTACACAATCTGAGGCTAATTATCCTTAAAGGGCAAGAAGGGTGAAGAAGAAGCTGCTGCACTGACAATGTGGATCCTTACATATTCCCCCAAGTTCTCCACTCTCCTAATTGATCAGACCCATCTTCCCAACTGCTTCAGCTTCTTATCTCCACACCCACTCATTGCTGCTGAAGAGTCTGGTTTCCTACTAGTAGGTGATGGAAAATCCCCCTTTAACATCTAAAGAATAGGATAAGGGAGATTTAAGGACATGGCAAGGGAAACTGTAAAATAAAATATGGCACAAGGACAGTGAGGTAGAAAGATTCCCTGATTGAACATAAGGTTCAGCTGCAATGGTGGACACTGAGAAGAAAAATTATTTGAAAACATGCTCACATAGCTGCTTCTTACTGAATATCATTTATTTACATGGTAGCCTCTGCAAGGAAGAAAAGAGAGATAGTACAGTGGAAAAGTTACTGCTGTGCACTTGGCTGTCCCGGGTTTGATCCCTGGCATCCCCTGTGATCCCCTAAGTACCGGCAGGAGTAATTCCTGAGTGCAGAACCAGAAATAACCCTTGAGCATCTCTGGGTGTAGCCCAAGATCCTCACCATCACAAAGCAAAGGGGACCCTTAATGCTTTGGGAAAGTGGACAGAGAAAAAGAAAACATAGCAATAGAGACAGGAAAAAGAATAATGAGTGCAGGGCTGGAGCGATAGCACAGCGGGTAGGGCATTTGCCTTGCACACGGTCGACCCGGGTTCGATTCCCAGCATCCCATATGGTCCCCTGAGCCCCGCCAGGAGTGATTCCTGAGTGCATGAGCCAGGAGTAACCCCTGTGCATCGCCAGCTGTGACCCAAAAACCAAAAAAAAAAAAAAAAAGAATAATGAGTGCAGGGACATGGAGTCTCTTGGCCAGTGTCAAGTTAGAGCCAGCAAAGTGAGTGCATAGGGGAAACTTTCCACACTCATTTTAGTTTGGGAGCCATATCTGGCTGTGCTCAGGGCTTAACCCTGTCTCTGTGCCCCAGAGAGGGCTCAAACTCGGATCAGCTGCTTACCAGGCAAGTGCCTTACCTTCCTTTTCCCCTTCATTGTTGTTGATATTGTGTCAATGACTAGGGGTTTTCTACTCAACTAATTGTGGTAGTCACCAGGGTTTATACATCAGGTTGTGATGCTCTCATACTCAGTCACAACGCACACAAAGATTTGCACTCTCTTAGTTGGTGGACTTCCACACATGCTTATTGGGATCCATGTATACCCCCTTACTCATACTCAAGACTTCAAATGTTTCTGGCCACCCCCTCTCAGAAAAATGTGGCCTAGAGGTTCAAACATTTGGTGAACACTTTTTTTTAATAACAGGGACTTAAGTTCTTTTTTTATTATTATTAGTGAATCATCACGAGGTACAGTTACAAACTTACACACTTACGTGCTTGCATTTTGGTCATACAATGGTCAAGAATCCATCCCTCCATTTTCCACCACCAATGGTCCAAAGCATCCCTCCCACTATCCCCACCCCCCTCCCCCTCCCCCCCACCCCGCCTCTGTGGCACGGCATTCCCTTTTGCTCTCTCTCTCCTTTTGGGTGTTGTGGGTTGCAGTAGAGGTATTAAGTGGCCATCATGTTCGGTCTATAGTCTGTTTTCAGGGTGTGTCTCCCATCCCGAGTGGATCCTTTTAACACCATTTACTTGGTGATCCCTTCTCTACTGCACTGCCTTTTCCCCCAGTATGTGAGGCCAGCTTCTAAGCTGTCGAGTAATCCTCCAGTACTTATCTTTAACAATCTTGGGTGTCAGTCTCCCATTCTGTTACTTTATATTCCACAAGTGAGTGCAATCCTTCTGTCGGTCCCTCTCTTTCTGACTCATTTCACTTAACATGATACTTTCCATGTAGATCCATATATATGCAAATTTCATGACTTCATCTTTTCTAACAGCTTCATAGTATTCCATTGTGTAGATGTACCAGAGTTTCTTTAGCCAGTCTACTGTTTTCGGGCACTCGGGCTTTTTCCAGATTCTGGCTATTGCAAACAGTGCTGCAATGAACATACAAGTGCAGATGTCATTTCTACTATACTTTTTTGCGTCTCCGGGATATATTCCCAGAAGTAGTATTGCTGGGTAAAATGGGAGCTCAATTTCTAACCTTTTGAAAATCATCCATATTGTTTTCCAAAATGGCTGAATCACTCAGCATTCCCACCAGCAGTGAAGGACAGCAGGGACTTAGGTTCTTAAACTTGCTAAGAGTCAGAGTTGATTATCATCTGAGGTAGTTGATATTGACAATATTCTTTGAAGCAACAGAATACTTACTAAGACATGGGGAGTATCATAAAGGCACAGGAAAGAAAACCTAAAAAGTAACAGAAGAAATATTCTGAACATTCTTGAACCAGATGGGGAAAATGATTCTTCCTCACTAGGCTTTGGTATGTAAAATTCCTTAAAATAAAGTCTAAAATAGTGTTGTCATTCAATAAAATCATCCGAATATTTAGTATGTTCTCTCACTCATTTGTGGTTATCTCTACTGAATTGACTGCAGTAATTAAAAAAAAACTAGGTTGGAGGTAATTAGCCAAGGAGTTTGGTGTCTGTGTTCCCACAGACCCATGATAAGAGCCCATTGGCACAACAAAGTAGTAATCAGCATGCATCACATCTGTTTGGAAGCCATCTAAAGAGCCAGGCTAAGTTAAATCAATTGATATTTTACTTGTGACAGGAACTGGTCTTATCTAAGCAGATTCCTTTATGGGAAAGAGATTGGAAAGCAGAGTGAACCAGCAAGAACTTTAGAGACCCAGAGTTGGAAATGTACAGGAACCAAAAGTAGTTAGGAATTAGAAGACATGGTGGACATGTGACTGCAGTTAGACACTTCCTGAGAGGCTGCAGTGTCACACTGGCCTTTCCACCACCTCCCTTAAACAGCAGGTGCCTTTTCACTGGGCTCAAAGCTGCTACCAGCTATCAAAGTTTTTCAGCTGGTGAGAAGAGTTTTCAACCTACCCCAATCCTCTTTTCACCCCCTTGAAAGCCAAAGATTCTATTGGAGATGCCTCAACCATCAACTATCAGAACAGGGAGAAGGAGTTGGTCCCTCAAGTTCTATTGTTTCAAGGTCCTATATTTTACTAAAAGAAAAATGATTCAAATGGTAGGCAGACAAAAGAAGTAAAATACACTGTCTGTCCACTATTAAATAATTTAATAACACTAAGAATTAACAGTATGATCAGATTTTTTATAAGATTCTAAAAATACCAGAGATTTCCATCAAGAATGTTTATTTGATTCTAGGGTTATTTCAAAAATTCCATTTGAAGGCAATTCTAGTAGGTTTCAAAACTTTTTGGGGGGCGGACAAAAAGTCAGTATTATAATGGAAGTAAGATTTAATAACCCCATTGGAAATGAGAGTTGCTTAAGAGGTCAACTAAAAGATATATATATATTAGTCTTCATATATAAACACTCCCAGTTTCCCTGATTTAAGCAGAGGGTGTTTAATTTTTCTAATATAAGAAAAGTTTTGGTGGTGGATGACTGTTGGAGGTAACTTGGTGTCCCCGTGATGTCTTAATGAAGTATCTGGAAATAAAGAGATAGTACAGCAGGTAAGGCACTTGCATTGCATGCAGTCAACCAAGGTTAATCCCTGGTATCCTATATGGTCCCCCAAGTCTCACCAGGACTGATCCCTGAGGCTAGAGGCAGAAGTAAGCCTTGAACACTGTCAGGTGTGACCCTGAACTAAAAATGATGATGATGATGATGATGATGATGATGATGATGATGATGATGAGAGTGTCTGCTGGTCTCTTATATTCATGTTCATAGGTAGCTACTAAAGCTCTGTGTAGTCTACCCAAGCTTATAGAAGGAAGAAGAGAGAAGAGGGAAAAGGAAGAGATCAAAATACTGCTCTCATCTCTTTTGATATAGAAAACTAGAGATTTTCTCAGTGCTGTCCACTCCTTCATTGCTGTACCCTTGCTCACGCTTCACTTATCAAAATGTGCATTACTATTGCTAACAGCAAAGATGATTGTGAAAGAGGAAAACAGAATTCTTATGGTTGGCCTACATAAATTGTAAAACCTTTCCTGTGCTTGGGAAGGAAGTAGATATTAAACAACTAAATTATAGTACTAATTTGGGTACTGCACAACGCAAGTATGGGGTGGGATGCAGGGCTATATGGGAAGGAAAGAGAGGAAGTATAACAGTAAGAGGGTCACTGAAAAGTTCTGAGCAAAGGGGGGTGCCAGAGCGATAGCATAGCGAGTAGGGCGTTTGCCTTGCATGCGGCCAACCTGGGTTCGATCCCCGCCATCCCTTATAGACCCCCAAGCACTGCCAGGAGTAACCCCTGAGCATCACTGGGTTGATGCTCCCCAAAAAAAAGTTCTGAGCAAGGGAATAATGTAATCAAGAAATTTTATATGGGGGCTGAAGAGATAGTACAGTGTGTAGGGCATTTGCTTTGCACATGGCCAACCCTGGCATTCCATGTGATTCCCTAAGCTCACCAGGAGTGATTCCTGACAGGAGCAAGCCCTGAGGACCTCCAGATGTGGCCCCAAAACAAACAAAAAAAATTAAAATTTTGAATGTCAGGAAAGTGTACAATGAGTTAGAATCAAGAGAGGATGGTGGTGGGTAGAACAGTAAGATCTTGTAGCAGGAATTACATCATCAGCTAATACTGAACTCTAACCAATAAGTGAAATGAGACAGAGGAGCATAGTCTCAAACTTGGGACATACATGATTGGGGTCATGGTACTTTCCACTCAATTGCACAAAAAGGATATCTTGCATTTTGATTGTACTTTGAATGAAAGGTTGAACATATATAGGTGTCTATTCTCTAGCATTCCCTGATTTGACATTTACCCTAGACTCAAAATAATCATTTCCTCAATGAGGTTTGGATTAACTATTTTTAAATAGAAAAAAATCTTAGGAACTGAGATCACAGGAACATTTACTAGTTCCCCACCCCCCGCCAAAAAAGTGCACACCAAACTTATCATTTACTTATACTGCACAGATAGAAGTAAAAAAAAAAACATAAGTGTTTTTCCCCCTTCACTCCTTAAAGGACTCTCACAAGTCTCTGTTCCCTTGAAGTTATCTTCCGGTGAAAGGAATAGACCCTTAACAGTGAGTACCCAATGTGGTTCAGGCCCTAAAACAGGATTACTTGGGGGCCCTAATCCAGTAGCAATCCAGTAGCAAGAAGAAGATGCAGAAGAAGAGTGTGTAAGCTGAAACATGAAGGAAGAGAGCAGTGAGCACGTGAACAGAAGAACAGAAGGTCATGCTAGAAGGAAAAGCCTTAAGGCCCCCAGGTTGGACAGTGTCTTGGCACATACACAAGTAACCCAAAGGTGCCGTTTGATAGAAACAGATGCAGCGGTAAGGGTTTGGAGTGGAGTTTAGGGGTAAAGGGAGTGAGGGCAGTGGGAGAGACACAAAGGCAAAGACCATTTGCCCCCTATGAGCTCAACTTGAAATAAAAAACCCAAGGGCTTTAACCCAGGGAAACATGGACTGATTTGCTTCTTTTTTAATAACAACAACAACAACAAGTAGGGGCCAGAGAAACAAAACAGCGGAGAAAGCGCTTGCCTTGCACGTGGAAGACCAGGGTTCGATCCCTGGCACCCCATCTGGTGGTCCCTGAGCACCTCCAGGAATGATCCCTGAGTGCAGGACCAGGAGAGAGCCCTGAGCACCGCCGGGTGTGCCCCAACAAAACAAAGCAAATACATAAATATATCAAAGCCTCGCTCTGGCTTCTCAGGAATTAAGGGACCAAGTCCCACGGCCACACGGGCCTGCTTCCGCGGAGGCTGACGGGAGCGCGCGCCCCGGGCCCCGGCGCGGCCAGGCGCGGGCTGTGGCTGTGGCCGCTCTGGGCAGGTGCCGCCCGAGCTGGGCCGCGGGTCCGAGCGAGGCTGGGCCGAGGCGGGAGCTGCTGGGTCAGACAGCACCGAACCTGCGAGCGGGTCTGAGGATTGGGTTCCCGCCTACCTCCTAGGGAGCACCTGAGCGCGCGCAGCCTGAGCGCTTGCTCCTCGGGAGGCAAGTGGGGGCCGGCGCGTGTCCCCCACTGCCCGAGGGGTTACTGGCCGGACCCCCGAGGATGCTTCCGAGCGCCCGGGTCCGTGGGGCTCAGGACTCCCGAAAGCCCCGTCTCACCGACAAGCGTGAGAGTTTGAGCCGACGTTGCAAATGCTCATATGCTTGAGTTTCTGAGGTTTAACGAGAAACCTAAGACAGACCCCCAAGGTGGGCAAAACGGAGGAGCCCACCGGTCACGCACGAGACCCGGACAGGGAGTCACTGACGGCGGGAACTGAGGCGTGAGATCCGCAGCCCCCGGCGGGGGCGGAGCCTGGAGCACTGAGGGCGGGGCCGTCACGGCGGGGGCGGGGCCTGTCGCGGTGGGACGGCGCGTCGGAGGGGCGGGGCCAGCGCCGCGCGCCCGAGCCCCGCCCCCAGCGGAAGTGCAGCCGGGCCCGCCCAGAGCTTTGCAGGCCGGTTCCCTTGGCTCTTCCCCGCGCAATTCGGCTCCTCGAGTGAGTTCGGCCAGGGCCCCAACGCTAGGTCCGAAGAGGAGGCCCTGGGTGTCCGCAGCAGGCCAACCGGAGCGGTGCTTTCGGTCCCTCCTACTGCCCCACCCTCTTCTGTGCTTCGATTACGGCGCGGCTGCGGGCTTCGCGGGGAGCCGCACAGGTAATAGACTCGGCTAGTGAGGGCGCAGGTATGGGAGCTCCCGGGCCCGAGCGGGAGTGGCAGCGCTGATGGCAGGTGCCCGGCCTTTTTACAAAGCGATCGTGTTGACAGTGGTGTTCCGGAGGGCTAGTGCGCGCCCTAAGAGCGCTGCAGGCGCTGCAGGCGAGGAGGCAGGGGGCGGGACTGAAGCCCCCCTGAGCTTGGGGGCCGGGTTATTTGTGTCCCCACGTCTCGCGCAAGCTCCGTGGTGCCGGGAGGTGGTGAGCTGGTTAGGTGGGGGTGCATCCCAGCTAAGGGACTCGAGAGTTATCCCCCCATCTGGTCCCCAACAGACCCCCCTCTGCGAGTCGGGTCTCACAGTCTCTCAGCCCGGGCGTGCACAGTCGCGGGTTTGCAGAATGAAAATCAATAAAATCGATGCAATGCAAAGAACACGAAACACGTTGGGTTGTGATTATTTGCGTTTGTTAAATTCTTTTTATTTGTATTCTCTTTTACTTCCTCCTCGAAAAAGGTGGCTTCGGCTGTGATCGGGATATCCTCAGAGAGGGAAACAAAGTGCCCCCCTCGTTTCTCAACAGCGGGCAGGGACCTGTCCTCCGTCCCAAGTCTCGCAAACTTCCTAGGGCGGCTTTCGGGGTGAGGCGGCGGGAGGGTGCGCTAGGCTTTGGGGTATAGCTTGCTTTCGCGTCTCATTGTCCGTGCCTTAGGGACATGCCCACCCCCACACCCCGAGTCCACCTTTGGTGCTTCCCCGGATTCACCATTCCCCACCCCTGTCCTGGGAGCTGCGCCCCCTCCTCCCCTCCCAGCTCTCCCTGGTGCTTTAAATAATGATATTTGCATGCAGGGAGCGATTCATAAATATGTCAGGGCCGGTGAAATATAGGCAACATTTCAAACTTTCTATTTAAAAAACATGAATTATGGCCGCGGAAAATGTGTTCCCATTTAAAGGCGATACGAAGTATTTGGTGTCTCGTCCCCGGGCCCATCCATCACGCAGACAATAAAGAGAGTTTTTCGCCCTGACACCCGCGATTTATGGGCGCCCTTCTCTGCCCTCATCACTCACCCGCCGCGGCCGGCCCCGGCGACAGGCCCCTCGGAGAGACCCCGCGGCTGCGCTTCCCCCTCCCGCCCCTGCCCCGCGCACGCACTTTGCGCAGCAGGACCCCCCAAGACTGCGGCTCCCTGGGGCTGGCTCCCTGGAGTGCGGAGCCTGGCGGTGAAGGGCTGGGCAGCCGGTGGGAACCTGAGGAGCCACACTAGTCGTCTCACCTCCATCCCAGCCTCTTGTTTGCGGCCAGTCCCGACCTCGCCCGCCGAGCGGGACGCCACCCGGGGAAGTTTTCAGGGCCTGCGGCCGGTGCTTACTGAATGTGCTGGTTCGAGGCGAGCGGGGAGGAATGCGTAATAGGCTCCCCCTGCCAATAGGCTCCCCGGGCCGATTTCTGGCAATTTGGGTCCGGGAGAGGCGAATGGGTCCCAGGCTTTCTTGAGCCTCTTTGGGCGGACGTTTCTAGGCACAGCTTTCTGCAACTTTTACAAAGCCGCCGCCTCCCTGGTGCGATCCCCGCGCGCCTGTCCCGGTCCTCCGAAGCCCCTGGAAAACTGTCTTTACGGCCAGGGACCGAGAAGTTGCCAAGCATTAGAAAGGGCAGGCCCCTTCCCTAGTGAGTCCTGGGTCAGACCCTGCCCACCAGATGCCCTCTTCCCGCCTCGCCCACCTCGTGAGCGCGCACACACACACCAGCGCGCTTCTCTCCCCCACGCCACCTCCGAATCTACGTGGCAAACTTGCATGGAAGAAAGTTCGGGCTTCGTCTGCTGCGAAATGTGCTTTCAGTTTTCGCTGTGGGCGGACTCAGGCGGGCGGGTCCCGGCTCACCGGCGGAGTGGGTCTGTCGGTGGCAGCGAAGCAAGGGGCCTGTTGGCGGTGGACGCTGAATCCAGCCTCCCGCAGAGGTCCGACCAGCCGCGGCGCGAGCGCCAGGAGCCACCTCGCGTCGCGCGCTGAGCCCGTGTGTCTGCTGGCGGGAATCAGGAGCCGTTCCCTGCCGAATGACTTGGAGCTAGATTTATTCTGATACTCACTGGGGGGTGTGGGGGAAACCAGCCAGAGAAATCCCATCGATTCTAAAAATGACAAGAATGAATTTATTAGATCGAGATTCATGTGTTAATGCAGGGAGACTAAAATTATACCAACTCCTCCACGCCCAGTGTGAACAGAAAATCCCTTCCGACTTCAAGAGCATGCAATATTTTGGTCTGAACATTTAGGTCTATAGAGGGGTAGGAAATGTTTTTAAATCCTCGTGCACCTAGAGCTAATTTGGAAAAATTCTAGATTAAGTGTCTTCACGTTCCCTGCTTGAGTATAATCTGGGGTTTTAGGGCTGAATAACCACAGGATGCCTCACTCCTATGGCCAGAATGAATGTGACATTGTTTAGGGGTGAGCTATATCCACCTTTTAAAAAATAGTCACTGCGTGGCAAAGAAAAATAAGTCCATTTAAGAAAAGCAAGTGTACTGATATCCGAGTTGTTGCATCCATGCAATATTTCCGGGTGTGGAAAAATTCCTAATACATCAGCTATGGAAAATATACAAGAATAGGGAGGTTTTCAGGAAGCCGGCATGTGGGGGCCCGGTCCTGAAGCTCAAGGCACAGAGCACACTGAGGCTGGTTCTCCCCGGTCCACAAGCACAGCCTCGGGTCCGGCTTGTCTGCTGAGAGAGTCCATATTGCAGTGCCCTGGGGGTGCTCCCTATACACTTGAGGGGGCTTCCAAGCGCTAAAGCAGGCTATAAGGCACAGTTCTTCTACACCCCTCCCTCCACACCCCCCCTTAAATCATCCCTCAATTCTAACTGCACTAGTCTGGCAGCAGTCTTTGGGGCCTATGGATTTGGGATAGGAGCACAGGAAAAGGCAGATCATGCTTGGTTCCGAAACAACCCAAAGCGGGAAGCCGAAGGCCACCAGGAAGAAGACCACAATTTCGCGCTGGCCCAGAATTCAGGCCCCACTTGGCCCTCCCCAGAGCCTTTGAGGACCAGAGCAGTAACCTGGGTGTCCTTACTTATCAACTGTTAGGCAGGCACCTCTTCACCCTCTCAGCACAGGGGCCCTCTTTCCTGGGGGTCTCATCCGAATATTTGCAGAGCTCTGGCAATGCCATCAGCGAGGTCAGCCATGGAGAAGCTGCGAAATTCCAACACCAAATACAAATTCCAGAAAGGGCGCTCACAGTTGTGGACTCATCTTGCGGCCAGGCTCCCTATTTTTTTCTCACCTCTTCCAAACCTGACAACCTAGTACACAGGTACAAAGTTTCTGAGAACCCCTGTTGGGGGGTGGGGGTGGAATGAGCAAGGGCTCTGTTCTGAGTTCCAGGGAATTATGCACTCCTGAGGCTGCCGTGCCTCAGAGACCTTCCCCAGGCCCTGAGAATGCTCTGTTTCAGAGGGACTGTGTGGACTTCTTGGTATATATGGGAGACTTAGAAACGGGGAATGAAAATATTCACTGCATGTGGAAAGAGGAGAGAAAAGGAGAGAGGGTGAGAAAGAAAGAAAGAAAGAAAGAAAGAAAGAAAGAAAGAAAGAAAGAAAGAAAGAAAGAAAGAAAGAGAAAAGAAAGAAAGAAAGAAAGAAAGAAAGAAAGAGAGAGAGAGAGAGAAAGAAAGAAAGAAAGAACAAGGGAAGCAAGCCCAGAGAGGTCCCGGAACAAGGTCACGCCATGGCTCCAGCAAGCCGAGTGCTCTGAGCCTAAAAGCTGCCCAGGACGGTGCTCCCCTAGGCCGGCAAATCTGGGCCTGCCTCCCTGTCCGGAGGGGCGGGCCTCGGTCCCGCGGCCTCAGAGCGCCCTTTCTGCTGGCCCTCCCAGGGGACCAGGAGGCGGGGCGGGACACGGTGGGGAGGCCCCCAGGGGCGAGCGCCAGTCCCAGGCTGTTTGGGCGCTCTGGGCCAGGCTTTCCAGCTCGCCGGGCCTGACCTGTCAGGCGGATTATCTTCGAGGGAGATTAATAGGGGAGGCGGGCTGCAATAATAATCGTTTTGTTTGATGTGACAACTCTGATAGGCGTTGATTTACTTACAAACTGATAGGCTTTTAATTGAGCGCCTCCGCCGAGCCCGAGATGAAAGGGAAGCGGCGGTGAAAGGCGGCCCGCCTGCCCTCCGGCCTCAATACTGATTAGCCATCTCGACAGTGAATAGTTCAAGGCATTTTCAAACTTTTTTCCCTCAGCCTTCTCCTCTTCCTTCTCCCACCCCCTCCTCAAATATCGCCCACGTCTCCTCTCTCTCTCCTCTCTCTCTCTCTCTCTCTCTCTCTCTCTCTCTCTCTCTCTCTCTCTCTCTCTCTCTCTCTCTCTCTCTCTCTCTCAAACAAATCATTTCCATTGTGTGCAAATAAAATCCCCAGGACGTCCACGCTAACCGCGGCTGGGGGTTGGCGACATCAGGCCCAGCGCGGGCTAATTAACAACTGCCACACACCCCCAGCCCACGTCCCGAGCGGCCTGCGGGGACTTGGCCTCTCCCCCAGGAGGTGCTCAGGCTCAGCTGCGGGAACCTAGCGAAAGTCCGGGGCGCGCGGGGCCCCAGGCGCCCCCGTGCGCTCGGACCTTCGGAGTTGGCTATTGCGAAGAGCTAAGGCGCGCCGACCACCGCCCGCGCGCGCACCCACGCACAGGCCCCGCAGGGGGGCGCGGGGACCATTCTCGGGTGCTGGGGGCTGCCTACCCTCAGCCGTCCCAAGTGAAAAAGAAAGCTGGTACAATTCCAGGAAAGGAGCGATCCTAGTCTGGTGACCTCGGGGAGGGGTGGAGGTGGAGAAGCGCCCGCGGTCACCGGAGCACGGCTCGCCACCCCGGGTTTTTAGAGTCGGACCCTCGTAGGAGGCCGCGGGACACACACAGCCCACTGCTGGGCTCTCGGAGCTGGGCGCCGGCACCTCGACAGCGCACACCCCGAGACACACGGACGCGCAGCAGCAGCCCGGCGGCCTCGCCGACGCGCCACCCTGGTGGGACCTGGGACTCGCCCCCCCGAAGACCACTGTGAAAGCCTCCCGCCCCCCGCGTGGCCTCGCCACCGGCTCGCCCATTCACCTGGCTCAGCAGTCGCACAGACACTCAAGCCCATTTGGACGTCCGTCCGTGTGTTCTTATACCTTCACCCACAAACAGACCGCCTCTGTCTCCTGTCCCTTCTTCAAATTTCCTTTAGTCAAATTACCGTCTCTTGAAGTTCATCAACCTAAGGAATCAACGGATATGATTTAAAGGCAGAAAGTAATGCCTATGAGAGAATTCTAAAACTCACCCCCAGAAAGTTCTCAGAAGCTGTGCGCAGTGGGAGCGACACACAAAAAAGGGGGGAGAAGGGTGTTTCGGAGAGGGGAATGAGATGGCCAGCGAAGAGAGGGTGGACTTGCCAGAGGCTGGTTCCACACTGGACCCGGCGCTTACCCGGCTCTGCGCGGGCCCCCGCCCTCCACGCGGGTACAGACTGGTTCCTGGCTCCGCAAACTCTCTGCCCCCACCATTTATCAAACGGATCTGACAACAAAAGAAGAGCTGGGGAGGAAAAGTGGGGGAAGGGAGATTCCAGGTCTCCCTTATTTCCCGGAGGAAGAAGAGGTGCCCTTCTCTCGCCCCATTGCAGTTTCTGCGAGTTTCTTGATACGCCCCCCCACACCCAAGACGCTCCAAACGCTACCCAAGCCCCGAGAACTCACACACCTGCACACTTGTGCACCGACCCAGGTACACGGAGCACACAGCGCCTCCCCTCTTCCTTGCAGACAGCCCTAGTGACGGTGCAAATCAAGGGGAACGCGGCGGTCCTGCCCCGCTTCCCTGCCAAAGCCGCGTTCCCACCAGCGGCCGCCCCTCCCTCTCCCAGTTCCTTCCCTCTCTTCTCCCTGCACAGGGCCTGTCCCAGCCCGGCGCGCAAACAAACTCGAACGGAGCAGCCCGGAGTCACCCCAGCTATTCCGGCTGACAGCGCGGGTGGGAGAGACTAAGCCCGGGACTGCATATTCCACCCCCGCTCCCAGACAGCGACGCTCAGGCCTCGCCGACGCGGGCCTTTGCACTTTACTGCGATCCGAGAGGGGGCAAAGAACCCGAGAAGAGGGGGATGCGCCCCTCACCGCCCCCCAAGACTCAGGGTTACACTGGCGTGGGCTCCGAGAACTGTTTGAGTCTGGAGACACTACGGAGAGTGGGGTCCGCGACAGGGCAGTGGTCTTCTGTCCACATGCTGCACGCCCCCAGGGACTCCCGGGAGGGAGAAAGGGGTGGGGGCGCATCTCCCGGGTTAGACGTCATCGCCGCCCTCTAAGCGACCCCTCTGAACTCCGTGGCCCCCATGGACCAAAGTCCCCGGGGGTGGAAGCGGGTATCACTTTCTCAGACACAGGTCGGGCGAGGCGCACACCCTGGGCCTGCTGGGGCGCACCTGCGCACTTTCCTCTCACTATTCCTTTTTCTGGCACGGAGCCCCTCTTTCCCTTCCTCCGTAGATCCCACCCCTTCCCCACAGCCGCCTTCCGTCCCGTCCCGGGAGGCTGCTTCTCTTTCCCCCTCCTCAGGTTCTCCCTCGGTCTCTTCCTCTCTATCTCTCTCCCTCTCTCCTTTTCCCTTCAAGTCGCACCCGCCTTGTAATCAGCAACAAAAGCTGACATAAATCACGGGCGGATTGACAAGAGCTGACAAATAACTGATTGATTGCGGTCGAGGAACATTGACAATTGATGGAGGGGTGGAGGTGCCCAAAGAAATGGGGGGGGGGGGTGGAGGAGAGAAGAAGAGAGAGAGGGTGGCAAGAGAGAGTAAGGAAGGGGGGCGAGAGTGTGAAACAGAGGAAACATGTGAC
Organism: Sorex araneus; assembly: GCF_027595985.1. Lineage (NCBI taxonomy): Eukaryota > Metazoa > Chordata > Mammalia > Eulipotyphla > Soricidae > Sorex > Sorex araneus. The sequence goes on from NC_073304.1 coordinate 116,046,038, forward strand.
CCCGGCTCCTGCCCCAATCTGCTCCTTCGCGAGCGTCACGTGAGCGGCAAGGGCGGGGTGCCCGGTGCTCGGCTCCGAGGAGCGTCGCCGCCGCCTCCGCTGCCCACCTAGCTTCTGGTTTCTCCGCCACGGATTCTTGGGAAATCCAGGCGGGCGGGCGGACTTTCAGCATCCGCTCCCCACTTTTCCTTACCCCGGCGGCCGTACCGCGAGCAATTTTAATCACCAAATAGGAGAGAATATTTGAAGTGCGGAGACCCCCGCCCCGCATTCCGTGCGCCCCTGCAGTTGACTGTCGGGCAGTTGTCCAGACTCCCGCGGTTCTGGACACCCCCTTCCATCTCTTCCTCATACGCTCTCTCCTGCGCAAGGTTTCAATTTATTTTCGATCCGGGGTGGGGGGGGGAAATGACGCCCAGGAGGAAAAACAGAGGGAGGCGGCAGATAACAACCGTAGAATAAATGTCCAGCTCGTCCTCGAAACGAAGTCTAGGGAGGGGACACGCGAGCCGGGGGCGGGGGAGGGGGGGCGGCGGCGAAGAGCGAGCTGCCCATTAAAACCTGCGCTGAGAGTCCTGGCGGCGGCGGCGGCGGCGGCGCGGGACGCGTCACATCCCCTTGACCCTCCAATCACCTCGGGCTCCCATTTGATTGGAAGGCGGCAAAGGCTTTAATCTCCCCCTCGGTGCAGCTGCTTTTGAAGTGAGTTTCCTCGCCAGAGCCCCGGCTGGACAGGCAGCAGCTCACATCGCAGAGCGCAGCGGCGGCGCGGGGCCGCGAGTGCGCAACGCAGGGGCTCAGCCCGAGGCGGACCCCGCCAGCCCCCCGGCGCTCCCGCAGTCCGGCCGGCTCCTCCCGCCCGGCCCCGGCTTCTCCGCCCGCCACCCAGGATTATTCGCTTCGGGATCCCGGCGCCGCCTGGGCGCTGGTGGCCGCCGCGCCAGCTCCTCCTCCTGCTGCTGCTGTTGCTGCCGCTCCTGCTCCCCGGGCGAGCGCGCAGCCCCGAGCCCGCCCCGCACCCGGAGCCCTCCCCCCCGCCGCTGCTCCCATGCGCGCGGGTGGGTCATGAGCACAGCGCCCTCGCTTTCTGCCCTACGAAGCAGTAAGCACAGCGGCGGCGGCGGCGGCGGCGGCGGCGGCGGCGGCGCGGACCCTGCCTGGACCAGCGCACTCTCTGGAAATTGCTCCCGCCCCGGCCCCGGCTCGTCCCCGGCCGGCAGCACCAAGCCTTTTGTGCACGCCGTGCCCCCCTCTGACCCACTCCGCCAGGCGAACCGCCTGCCCATCAAGGTGCTGAAGATGCTGACTGCAAGGACTGGCCACATTTTGCACCCCGAGTACCTGCAGCCCCTGCCTTCTACTCCCGTCAGCCCGATCGAGGTAAGGACCCTCTCCAAAGACGGAACGAGGCCCCTGACCCTGAGACTGCCGCCCCACGGAATTTCTTTCTCCGAGTGTGGGAATGGGAGTTGGGGTGTGGGGGGAGGTCTCAGTGATTCAGCTCCACGATGGCGGTGGCAGGAGGTAGGGTGGGGGGGGAGCCAGAGGGTGTTCCGCACCTTAAAACTAGGGTTGAAAGAAGGAAGGAGGTAGAGCGAGGTGTGAAAGCTAGGGGGCAAGGTAGCTCAAACTTGTTTGTCCCTCTGGTATTAAAGCCCCCCACCTGGGACCCCCTCAGTCTCGTCTGCTGAGAGTCGGAATTACGGTTCCCAAACTCGCAGTTCTTGGGGCGAGCGAAGCTGGTATTTGTGCACAGCCTTGCAGGCGCCAGCGCCCAAGCCCTTACTCGGGCGGTGGGGTGGGGTGGGGTGGGGAAGTGCAGGGTAGAGTTCTAGGTCTGGGGACCAGAAACCAAAATATTTTGTATTTTTAAAATCCGATTAGAGTTCAACACAGGAAAGATATGATGGGGAGGGCATGTCTGCGTCCTTTCTCCAAGGGGGTGGGGTGGGGTGTGTGTGTGTGTGTGTGTGTGTGTGTGTGTGTGTGTGTGTGTGTGTGTGTGTAGGAAGTGTCGCGTAGAAACGCACCCGGGCTTAGAGGGGCGTTTGAGCAGAAATCAGGACTCTAAAAGGTTTCCCCTTCTTTCTTTTTGTGCCCCCCTCCCAGCTTGATGCCAAGAAGAGTCCGCTGGCACTGTTGGCGCAAACATGCTCGCAGATCGGGAAGCCAGACCCTTCGCCCTCCTCCAAACTCTCCTCGGTCGCTTCCAATGGGGGCGGCGCGGGCGGCGCCGGCGGCGGCGCCGGGGGCGATAAGGACGCCAAGTCGGGGCCCCTCAAGTTGAGCGACATCGGCGTGGAGGACAAGTCGAGTTTCAAGCCGTACTCCAAACCCGGCTCGGATAAGAAGGAGCCGGGAGGCGGCGGCGGCGGCGGCGGTGGTGGCGGCGGCGGCGGCGGCGGCGGCGGCGGGGGGGTTTCGGCAGAGAAGTCCGGATTCCGGGTACCGAGCGCCACCTGCCAGCCATTCACGCCCAGGACAGGCAGCCCCAGCTCCAGCGCGTCGGCCTGCTCGCCTGGAGGCATGCTGCCCTCGGCCGGGGGCGGCCCAGAGGGCAAGGACGACAAGAAGGACCCCGACGCGGGCAGCGGCGGCGGCGGCAAGGGCTCCGGGGGCGCGGCTGCTGAAGGGGGCCCCGCGGGGCTGGCGCACGGCCGGATTAGCTGCGGCGGCGGCATCAATGTGGATGTGAACCAGCACCCAGATGGGGGCCCAGGGGGTAAGGCGCTGGGCTCGGACTGCGGCGGCTCCTCGGGCTCCAGCTCGGCCTCCGGCCCCAGCGCGCCCACCTCGTCCTCGGTGCTGGGCTCTGGGCTGGTGGCTCCCGTGTCGCCCTACAAACCGGGTCAGACAGTGTTTCCTCTGCCTCCCGCGGGCATGACCTACCCCGGCAGCCTGGCGGGCGCCTATGCCGGCTACCCGCCCCAGTTCTTGCCCCACGGCGTGGCCCTGGACCCCACCAAGCCCGGCAGCCTGGTGGGGGCGCAGCTGGCGGCGGCCGCGGCGGGTTCCCTGGGCTGCAGTAAGCCGGCCGGCTCCAGCCCCCTGGCCGGGGCGTCGCCGCCGTCGGTGATGACGGCCAGTTTGTGCCGGGACCCGTACTGTCTCAGCTACCACTGCGCCAGCCACCTGGCCGGGGCGGCGGCCGCCAGCGCCTCCTGCGCGCACGACCCTGCGGCGGCGGCCGCGGCGCTCAAGTCCGGATACCCGCTGGTGTACCCCACGCACCCGCTGCACGGCGTGCACTCCTCGCTCACGGCGGCCGCGGCGGCCGGCGCCACCCCGCCCTCCCTGGCCGGCCACCCGCTCTACCCGTACGGCTTCATGCTCCCAAACGACCCGCTGCCCCACATCTGCAACTGGGTGTCGGCCAACGGGCCGTGCGACAAGCGCTTCGCCACGTCCGAAGAGTTGCTGAGCCACTTGCGGACCCACACGGCCTTCCCCGGGACAGACAAACTGCTGTCGGGCTACCCCAGCTCGTCCTCTCTGGCCAGCGCCGCCGCGGCCGCCATGGCTTGCCACATGCACATCCCCACGTCGGGCGCTCCGGGCAGCCCCGGGACGCTGGCGCTGCGCAGCCCCCACCACGCGCTGGGACTCAGCAGCCGCTACCATCCCTACTCCAAGAGCCCGCTCCCCACCCCCGGCGCCCCCGTGCCGGTGCCCGCCGCCACCGGACCCTACTACTCCCCCTACGCCCTGTACGGACAGAGACTAACCACAGCCTCGGCGCTGGGCTATCAGTGAAGGCGGCCAGGGTCGAACCGGGGAGCCCGAGCGCGGGCTGAGGGGAGGGGCCGCGGGAGGGGCGGGAGCAGGGCAGCGGCGACGGTCACCCGTGCGCGGGGGGAAGGCCAGGGCCAGCGAAGGAGAACGTTCTATGCCGTATCTATCCCCCTACAGCACGACTGAGAGCCGGTGGGAAACACCACTCCCCCCACCCCACCCACCTCACACCTCCCCACCCAAACTTTCTAAAAGTTGGAAAAATATCATTTGACTTTTTATAGAAAAAAAAAGAAGGAAAAATAATTGAAGTGTTCATCTAAGGACTGCATCGATGGGCACCGGTATTTATTTATGTTAGCTCCAAGCGGACCCGTGGTTCAGAAGTGCATTATTTAGTTTGAGCTCTGTAGGTAAAAAGGAGGAGGGGGGATTAAAACTCGAGGGTAAAAAAAATGTGGAAAACAAACCCTCCCATCCCTTGTAGATTATAAATAAACACAAAACCGCCACAGAACTAGAGGTCTTCTCTTTAATGTTACTTTAAAATTGCTATGATTGTATTGTACGTTCATTATTTAATGTCTGATCGAAACACAAATTTACATGCATGTTTGTTACCAAAAAAAAAAGAAAAAAAACAAGTCACAATTTGTTCAGCTCTGATTTCAAATTGCAATTATTTTTAAGGTGTATACCATCGAAAGAGAATGGGTATTTTTTTGTATGTATTCTGGAAGAAAACAAAAAAAAGGAAAAACAATTCTATTCCAAAACCTCATTTGCCTTATTTTGTTCTTTAAAAGGAACACTTAACTATTTTTAATTTTTAAGTCCACCCGCTGAGAAGGGGACAAGTAAGGTTTACGTCATGTACTAAAATAATAGACAATGTATCGCTTTAAAGATTAAAATTCCGTATATTTGATGTATTAAAAGGTTTTACTTCTTCTTCTTATCTTTTTATTTTTGGGGTTAAAGGAGAAAGAAGAGCACGGCCGCCTCAGCCGCAGTGGGCGCCCCGGGGCCCTGGCACCCGCTCCGCGGGACGCAGGCCGCTTTGGAGACGGTTTTGTTGTGACTTTTGGGAACCCGCAGTGGCGGGGCCGGGCTGCCCGTGGGCTTGGCCTCGGGGAGGGCATTTTTAAGGAGGGGGCTTCACCATTGAAAAAGTGTCCCGAGCTGCCGCTCATTTTGTTTTTAACGTTTCTCCCAGCAGACGGTTTGTTTAAAGTGCAGAATAAAGGAAGGAGGGGTGGCGGTTGCTCAGGCGCTCTGGGGGAGTTTGGGTTTCGTTTTGTGCGGGGCGGGGCGCCGCCGTGCCTAGCGGCCTCCCGCGACGTCCACCCCGGCTCTGCCGCGCGCGTCCCGAAAGGGTGGACGCGGGTCGGGGCGCGGGGGGCTCTTGGGCCCCTTTTTCCACGCTTAGGGGAGCGCTCTGAGACCCTCTTGTCCCTGGGGAGGAGGCGAGTTTGTTCCCATTTTCTTCGGATTGCCGAGGGCCAGAGGTGGCCGCGGGCCGACCCCTCCTCCGGCCCCGGATGCGGGCGGCGTCCTCGGCCGAGCCGGGCCCCCGCAGCAGGCGGGTGCGGCTGCCGCGTTTCCGCGTTCCGGCCGCTGCGCACCGCGCGCCTCGGTTCCGTCTGCGCGGCGGGAGAGCGCGCCGGGGCCTGGAAGCCCCTTCCACGCGGCTCCTCCGGGGATCCGGCGCCCCTCGCCGCCTCGCGGGGGCAACCAGGTGCGCCCCGAGGGCCGATCTGGGCTGCTGGCTCGGCTCGGCAGAGGCCCGGCGGGACGCTCCGCCGGGACGGGAGTCCCCGCGCCGGTGCACAGCTCTCATCTTTCCAACCTGAGCCGCTGGAAAGGCGGTGGAGCCACGCTGAGATGATCCCTAATCGCTGCGGAGGGTGGGGTAGGGTGAGACTGCGCAGGGTTCCTTCCCACTCCCGTAAACATATTCAGATCGTCCAGGCCTGGACGTGACCCGATTCCCACCCTTTCCCCCCACCCCCCCGCCCCACCCCGGGTCTCCAGATGGGCGCTCGTCCTTCCGAGTCCAAGGGGGCTCAGGGCCCAGAGCGCACTTTCCCTGGGATCCCCGCGTCGCGGCCCTGAGGCGCACCCAGACCGCACCCCGCTCCGGGAGTCAGGCTGCTCTGGGTTCCGGGAGCCCGCGGCCTCCCGGCACCAAACTCCCCCTGCTGCTGCGTCTGCAAGGGATTCACGGCCGCGCAGATTCGCGCTCAGTCTCCGGAGACCCAGTGCGTGGCCCCTGCCTTTACTCGGACCTTGGGGGAGCTTTGGGATTTTCCACCATCGTGCTGGACGCTAGCGCTTGGTTAGAACCTCCCGGTTCCTGGGCAGTTCTCAGGTCCCCAAAGCAGCCGCGCGACCTCCAGTAACGCGCCGCAGGGGAGCGTTCAGGCTGACTTAGGCTCCCCGTCTTCTCCTTGGAGAGGCGCAGCCTCCCGCGCGGCCGAAAGTCTTACTCTGACTCCCCGAGTGCGGGAACTGAAAAGGGCGACTGGAATGGGCCCGGGCTGGCGCTGTCTGGGTTGCTGCAGTCCTGCTCCCACTTTGGTCCGACTAAGAAGCTGGACTGGGCCTGGCTGAGCCTGGCTCCTTGAGATCCCCAGACGATGGGAGGTCTGTCACCCGAAGACTCCGTGGGAAGCAGCCCCCACTCCGTGGCAAGGGAGCACGTTGGAGGAGGTGCTGAGACTCGAACCCCAACAGACTCCAGTGTCCAGGGTTTGGGACCTAAAGCCAGGCCCCGCCGAACTCGTCCCCATACTAGGCCCGGCCCGAGCCTCCTTAACTGTGCGTCTTGGGACCCGGGTCCTGGGACCACCATGCCACGTGCTCTGGGACCCGCTTTTCCTTGGGATGCCCGTTAAGGACCTCGAAATTCCCCCACCGGGGGACCAACCGGGAGACGACCTGGGGCAGCCTTGTATATTCACGCCCCTCTCTTAGAATTTTATTGACAAAATCAAAAGCCAGATGCCTTGACATTTCACTGAGACACCAGCCCCCAGCCCGCCGCCTTTCCCGGAGAAGCTACTCGGGAGGAACAAAATGCTGGAGCTTCAGGGCTGGGGGTTGCGGGGAGAGGGTTCCCCGACGTGTGGAGCTGAGTCACCCAACACGGGGGCAGTGACGAGACGATGTGAGTAGGTGCTGAGGGTGCAGACAGATGCTCGAGCCCCTTCCCGGACTCACGCCCCACCCCGCGGCCTGCCCCGCTCGCTCCCGCCTCTCGCTCTTTCTCCCGAGCCGCGGCATCTCGGGCGCGCTGGCCAGCGGCCACCGAAGCCCGAGCGGAGCGCGCCGTGCCCGCCAGGCGGCGCTGCGGAACCCGGCTGGGCGGGAAGACGTCCCGAACCGCGGTGGGCGCTCGCAGGCCTTCCGCTGGGGGTCTCCGGAGACCCCTCTTCCACCCTCTCGTTACTTTGGGGGACGGCGTCCTAGTGTCCGATTCCTGCCACTTCTCGCTTCTCTCCTGCTCTGCACGTCCACACCTGCCCTAGCTTCTGTTACCGCGTCTGTTCCCCCAGCTTTCTTTTCTTATAGCAGGCAGATGCATGCGAGGCCCGTCGCTGACCTTTCCCCAGCCCGGGAGCAGCCCCGGGCACCCTCGGGCTCCCACAGGTCACTATGTCTGTCCACTGTCGCACCCCACACACTCATGAATTCATTCACTCCCTCACCAGCCCCTGCCAGGAGCTGTCCATCTCTGTCGCAGATGGAGAAACTGAGGCCATGTCCTGGAAGCCAGTGGCAAGGCCCACAGAGGAAGGCTAGGCCTCTCCCTCCTTTCCACCCGACCCAGCCTGAGCCTCTGGGCCTCTAAGCAGTGAGGAGAGGCCAGTGCAAAGGCCGACACGCTGCAGTCTAGTGTGCTTTGGGAAACGTGTGAAAGGCTCCAAGAAGGGGAGAGCTGTCCCTGGAGGGACAGAGGACGTCTGATGGCCACTTCCATAAGTACTGACCCAAGTCCTCATGCTCTTGGCTGCAGCCTGTCACGCTCAGGGGTACTGCAAAGCTCCCACCAGCCCAAGCACACCTGTCACGTCCAGATCGCATTGTCCTGTAATTCCCACATAAACGTCACCACAATTCCATGAAGTCTTAGAATCTTTCAGCCCCATTTACAAAGCAGGAAATGGAGACTCCGAAGGAAACAGCTACTAGCTTGAAGTCACATAGCCGGTGAGTGACGGCGCATATACAGACTCTTGCATACACAGGCTGCTCTCGCCTAGGACTTGAAAGCAAGACAATGTTGGGGAGAGAGCAGGGAACACCATTGTTTTATTTGTCGGTGTTAATTTTGCATTTCATTGCAGACAA